>NC_046246.1:1200000-1550000 GCF_009819885.2 Catharus ustulatus
TACATCCCTAGGATCTGCTTTTCCAGCCTGTTGATGTGGATTCCATCACAGTGAAGCAGAGAGCAAATGGCTGGGTTATTATTTCTTTGTCTTGAGGGCACAAAAATCATTTATCTTCCTAAAAACACTTCTTGTACCCACTTTCCACATGTGAGGAATTCCACACCACACAAATGCAACTCAGTGATCCACGTGGAGATAGAAGAACTGGGAAAAATGAATCCACACCTACTGAGAGCATCAATATTTCACCATCAATATTTCACCTGCTGTTCTTGGCTCTTTTTGTTGTCTGCCTGCTCTGGGGGCTCAGCTGGCCCTAGCAAAATTTGACTTCCAGACATAAAAAGGCTGCAAGAAAGCTGGAGAGAAGCTTTTTACAGTGTAGGGCTATGGAGAGTGGCCCTAAACTAAGAGAGGAGGGATTTAGATGGGATCTTGGCAAGGAATTGTTCCCTGGCAGGGTGGGCAGGGGCTGCCATGGAATTGCCAGAGCAGCTGTGGCTGCCCCTGGATCCCTGGCAGTGCCCAAGGCCAGGCTGGAGCAGCTGGGGACAGTGGAGGGTGTCCCTGCCCATGAAAGGGGCTGGAATTGGATGAGTTTTAAGGTCCTTTCCCACCCAAACCACTCAGGATTCTGTGACCTCTCCCTCTCCTCACTTTAATTCACAGCCTTGCTCAGCTCCCTCAGAAGAAACTCAGCCCAGCTCCAGCCCTGCAGCTGCAGATTTCATCCTGTAGCCTGTCCAAGGAAGCAGAGCCAAGAAAAACCATCCCAAATGCAGACTCTCCTCAGGCAGACAAGCCCCAGGAGCTCTGGGAATCATCAACTCCACAGATTTGGGAAGAGCTGTTCAAGCCTCGCTGCACTGTCTCCATCTGCTGACAGCACAGCCCCACATTCCAAACCTACAGATCACTGCTCAAAGGTGGGATTGAGGGAGTGGAGAAAAGGCAAGGAACCCCTGCAACAGGAATATTAACCTGAATTTACAAAGGTATCAGAAAAGTGCAGCTGGGACATTTCATGCTGTTGGAAAATGCATTTGGAGTGAAAAGCTACAAAGCCCTGACACAGTTCTGGAGGAGTTCAGGGAGATCATCCAACATTTCAGTGAGGCTGTTCCATGTGCACACAAATGAAGGATGATTTCCAGCACGTGGAGGAGCTCACTGAGGGAATTCTAAGGAAGCAGAACCCCACAGTTGTGGTAGTTCTGGAAGATCAGATTTCCCTCAGCAGTCTCTTCTGCAATATCACTACTGCCATCTCTAATCAGATCACATGTGGGTAAAACCTTCCCTTCCTCCTGCTGCCAATCCTGTAATCCTTCCAAGGATGGGAAGCTCCCCACAGCCCCAAAGGCACTCCTAGGGATGAGATCTCTTGTTCAGGACAGATTTCCTGCTGACATGAGAATGGCAAAGAACAGATACCTTCCATCCAGGCTGAGAGTGGCAGTGGGCAACAAAGATCCCTGGCTTTGGGCATCAGGAATTATGGAAATGGGCACAGGAGTGAGTCAAGACCTCAGGATTTACACAAACCTGCCCTGAGAGGCATCATTTGGCTGGGGAACCATTCCTGATCTTCACTGCAGCACCTCAGACTGACAAAAGGCTCTTGTTTGCTTTTGCTGCAGGTGGAAGCTGCAACAAGGGTGAAAACTGCAAATAACAGCTCTTGTTTGACAGCCCAGCAGGGCCTGGGTGGGACTGAGGGGCAGCAGCTGTGTCTTCACTGCTCCCCCAAAATCAGGGAGAGACAAGTGGGGATTTGAGCTCCACAACAGAGAAAGGAGTTCAGAAGGGGCTGGAGCCCAGGAGAGGCTGAGGGAGCTGGGAAGGGGCTCAGCCTGGAGAAAAGGAGGCTCAGGGGGGCCCTTGTGGCTCTGCACAACTCCCTGACAGGAGGGAACAGCCGGGGGGGGTCGGGCTGTGCTCCAGGAACAGGGACAGGAGCAGAGGGAACGGCCTCAGGCTGGGCAGGGCAGGCTCAGGGTGGCACCAGCAGGAATTTCCCCATGGAAAGGGGGCTCAGGGACTGGAACTGCCCAGGGGGGTTTGGAGTGCCCATCCCTGGAGGTGTCCAAGGAAGGACTCTGGCACTGAAAGCTCTAGGCTGGGGACAAGGTTGGGATTTGGCACAGCTTGGATTTGATGCTCTGGGAGGGCTTTTCCAAGCTCAGTGATTCCCAGACAGTGATGACACAAAGCTGCCATCACTCCACATGGACAGTGCCCATCCACTTGGTATGAAACAAAAATTCCAAACCCAGCCAGAAATCTGCACTGCATTGCTCCCAAAACACGGGGCCTTCCTTTGGGAGGGTTTATTTCCACTAGTGAGGTGCCAGATGTGTCAAATTTGAAATCTTAATTTTTAAAGGCTGAAGGAAACAAATAAAACTCTTCAAACTTATAAATGAGCTTTCACTTAAATAGAGAACCCTGACAAAACACAAATTCCAGGCTTCCCACTCATCTGCACCAGTCCCATCTCTAATGCTTCTCCAGCAGCAGCTCACTTGTGGAGCCCTAATGTTTAAAAAACCACAATTTTCCTGGTTTAAAAATAATTCTGCCATCCCAGGCCTCACACCAGAGCAAGACAAAGACTTGGAACTATCTGCTTTTTTTCCTTTTTGAACTCTACAGCAGCTATTTTGTTTAATGATTAAATTTTCCATCATTAACCTCCCAAAGATGCTGTAGAACAGAGCAGCCAACTGAGCTCCAACACAGATATTTACATTGCTTTTAAGACTGTGATAACTCAGCACAAACTTGGCAACGGTTTCCCTCATTCCAGAGTGCCAGGGGTTCTTCTGCTAAAAAAATCAGATATTTTAGGGAAGCCAGGGAGAGTTGTATATCCCTGCAATCAGCTACAACAAAGAATCCCCTTCTTCTTTGAGGGCTATCAGACTTGCAAAGGGAGAGCAATAAAGTTCACAATCATTACCCAAACGAGCAGGAACAGGAGCAGAGCAGGAGTCGATTGCTGGAGCCAGGCCCAGCATTCAGCAGGAGCCAAGGGAGGCTCTGGATGAGGGAGTCTGGGCTTGTGTGGGAGAAAGGTCAAACAAACCTAAGCCAGGCTCAGATAAAGGTTTGGAGTAGTGGACTCTGCCCTTAAGGGCTTAAACCAGGCTCAGGTAGAAGAAGGTTTGAACTTGTAATTGCCAGGCTGCTCTGGCTGGGGTAGAAAAGCTGAGTGTGGGGCTCAGCAGGGCCAAATGTGGGGCTCAGCCAAGCCCAATGTGGGGTTTAACAAAGCCCAACATGGGGTTCAGCCAAGCCAACCATGGGGCTCAGCAAAGCCCAGTGCAGGGCTCACACTGGGCTCAGCAGGTGTTGGCTCTCAGTCACTTCTCGGATTCCAGGGGCTTGTTTGGGGCTTTTTTAGCACCTTGTACTACTTTTAAAGCTCTTTTTCAAAAGCTCCTCAACACACTCAGGATGACCAGAGAGGGCAGTGCTGGGGGAATTGTGATGATTCCAGCTGCCAGTGCCACAGAAAGCAGATCTGCTGCTCCCATTCCCACAGAGAATGGAGACAATGAGAACATCTCCAACATTCCTCCACCCCTTTTCCCAGGACAGGATCCTGAGCCCATCCTACCCCACACTGACCCTTTTGGGATGGATCAGGGATCCTTTTGGAATGGATCAGGACCCATCCTACCCCACAATGAACCATTTTGGGATGGATCAGGACCCATCCTACCAAACACTGACCATTTTGGGATGGATCAGGGATCCTTTTGGAAAGGATCAGGACCCATCCTAACCTACACTGAACCATTTTGGGATGGATCAGGGATCCTTTTGGGAAGGATCCTGAGCCCATCCTACCCCACACTGACCCTTTTGGGATGGATCAGGACCCATCCTAACCCACACTGACCCTTTTGGGATGGATCAGGGATCCTTTTGGAATGGATGAGGACCCATCCTACCCCACACTGACCATTTTGGGATGGATCAGGGATCCTTTTGGGAAGGATCAGGGCCCATCCTAACCCACACTGACCATTTTGGGAAGGATCAGGACCCATCCTACCCCACATTGACCATTTGGGGATGGATCAGGGATCCTTCTGGGATGGATCAGAACCAGCCCCATACCTGCTGCTGGGAATTGTAGTCAAAGAGCCCCACGGTGGCAGCGGCCGAGTCCACGGGGACCTGAGTGCCGGAATAATCAAACTGCAGCGGCTCCATGCCCACGTGCTCCATGGCATCCAGGGGCACACTCTGAGATTCCATGTTGGAGAAGTCCTCCACAGGCTTGGCCCCGTTGGTGCTGGCCAGCTGGGCCAGTCCCTCAGAGCCATTCTGGTTGGGGCCCAGCAGATCCACCTCGCTGGCCGAGTTCTGGCAGTTCCCGGGTGTGCGGCTGCGCGGGGACGGAAAAACGTGTCAGGAGAAAGGGCAGCAGTGCTCTAACCCAGCAGTGTCCTAACCCAGCAGTGCTCTAACCCAGCAGTGCTGCAGCCTAGCAGTGCCCTAACCCAGCAGTGTCCTAACCCAGCAGTGTTGCAGCCCAGCAGTGCTCTAACCCAGCCCTGTTCTAACCCAGCCCTGCTCTAATTAACCCAGCACTGCTCTAACTAACCCAGCACTGCTCTAACTAACCCAGCTCTGCTCTAACTAACCCAGCTCTGCTCTAACCCAGCACTGCTCTAACCCAGCACTGCTCTAACCCAGCACTGCTCTAACTAACCCAGCTCTGCTCTAACCCAGCACTGCTCTAAGCCAGCCCTGCTCTAACCCAGCTCTGCTCTAACCCAGCACTGTTCTAACTAACCCAGCTCTGCTCTAACCCAGCCCTGCTCTAAGCCAGCCCTGCTCTAACCCAGCTCTGCTCTAACCCAGCACTGTTCTAACCCAGCTCTGCTCTAACCCAGCACTGTTCTAACCCAGCTCTGCTCTAACCCAGCCCTGCTCTAACCCAGCACTGCTCTAACCCAGCACTGCACCCTCCAGAATCCCCTGGAGGTGCTGGAGCACCAGGAGGAAAACAAAGACATGGTCTGAAATAGTTCAACAAATTAATTCTACAGAGAAATTGATTTATTTTAAAAAATACCAAATAAAACCAGGAATGATCCAGTCCAACATCAAACCCCCAAACCTACCAGAACTGCTTGGAGGTGTTGTAGAAAAGGAGGGAAATAATAAAGAGATGATCTGAAATAGTTCCCTAAGTTAATTCCATATAGAAATTTATGTATTTAAAAACATAAAAGCAAGAATGCTCCAGCCCATCACCTCACCCTCCAGAATTGCACAGAGGTGCTGGAGTACAGGGGGAAAAATAAAGAGATGGTCTGAAATAGTTCTCCAAATTTATTCTATGGAAAAATTGGTGCATTTAAAAAAATAAAAACTAAAACCAGGAATGCTCCATTACACCCCCAGACCCACCAGAACTTCTTGAAGGTGCTGTAGAAGAGGGGGGAAAAAACAAAGACATGGTCTGAAATAGTTCCCCCAGTTAATTCTACTGTGAAACTGGTGTTTTTAAAAAAATAAAACAAGAAATGCTCCAGCCCAACATCAGACCCACCAGAACTGCTTGAACATGTTGTAGAAGAGGGGGCAAAAATAAAAAAAGACAGTCTGAAAGAGTTCCCTGAGAGAATTCCACTGGGAAATTGATGTATTTTTTAAAAAACGCAGCAATGCTCCAGCCCAGCATCAGACCCATCAGAACCAGCTGGAGGTGGTGTAATAAAATAAAGGGGGGATAAGTAAAAAAACATGGACTGAAATAGTTCCCCGAGTTAGTTCTACATAGAAATTGATGTGTTTTAAAACAAACAAAAGATAACCCACAAACACCAGTCCCCAGCCTCAAACATCTGTTACAGTAAAAATGTAAAAAAACTCAGTTTCTGTTTTCTCCTCAACTGAGAGTGAGACAGAAGAATCCAGAATGTCCCCACATAGTTACATTTAACGGAGGTATTTGGTGATTTTGAAGAGTGCAAAGCTCTGGCACCAAATCTCACTGCACACCATTCTAAGGTGGCTGCCATGGGCTCCTGATCACCCAAAAGAAGGGTTGGACCTCATGGCAATGCTTCACATCCATGGAGGAGCCAGCAACGTGCATTTCCCAGCACTTTGATTGGCTTTTACATTTTTTAAAATAATTTGTTTGGCTTTTCCAGTTTTCCTACAGGTCACCAGGAACCACAACAGACACACAAATGGGCAAGGAACACGAATCAGTTCCATCAAGGGCCACCATTTCAGGAGCTTTTCAGCCCTGCAGAGCTGCAAGGCACAAATGCAAAGCCCCAGCTGTAACTGGGACCAGGACAGGAGCAGAGCCAACACTTCCCATGGATTGAAATCAGGTGTGGAAATAACTCAGGATTCCACACAGGGCCCTGAGCTCTCAGGTGCTCCCAGGTTCTCCCTGTGCTTCCCTGGGGACACTCAGAACAACCTGGCGACACTTCAGCATGGAAAAATCTTCCCAAAACCACTGAGTGCATGTGCAGGTTTGGAATTGGGCTGATTGCACAGGGATGCCTCAGTTCCAGCTGGGCAGGGCCTGTCCTGCTCCTCACCCCACCAGTGAGGGACTGGGGGGACACAGGGACATGGGGGGGACAGAGGGACTGCAGGGACATGGGGGGGACACAGCTGGGCCACCTGATCCCAACTGATCTGTTTGATTTTATAAAAGAGAGTTTATAATTTATTTATAAAATCATCTGGATCAGATAAAGGAAGGAGTTTGTCACACTGAGGGTGGGCAGGGGCTGCCATGGAATTGCCAGAGCAGCTGTGGCTGCCCCTGGATCCCTGGCAGTGCCCAAGGCCAGGCTGGACATTGGGGCTGGGAGCACCTGGGACAGTGGGAGGTGTCCCTGCCATGGATGGTGGCTCTGGATGGGGATTTAAGATCCCTTCCAACCCAACCCATTCTGGGATTCTGTGATATCCCAGCCCACACAACACCAGAGCTGAGGGAAGGGAAGGGAAGGGGAGGGTGTTTGGAGTGATGGTGTTTGGTCTTCATCAGGCCCTGCCACAGAATCCCAGACTGGGTCAGGCTGGAGGGACCCCAGGGTCACTGGTGGCACTCCCTGCTCCAGCAGGGCCATCCCAGAGCTCAGGGCACAGCAGGGTGTCCTGGTGGCTCTGCAGTGTCCCAGTGAGGAGACTCCAGCCCCTCTCTGGGCTCTGCTCAGGGCTGGGCACTGCCCAGGGCAGGACTTGTGCCTCCTGTGCAGGGGCAGTTCCTGGGCTCAGCCCCTGCCCCTGGTGCCACTGTTGGGCCTGGAGCAGAGCCTGGGGCTTCTCTGCCCCTCCCTGCACAGGGGACAGACAGGGACACACAGGGACACCCCCAGCGACACCCTGGCCTGAGGGCCCCTCTCAGCTTGGAGATGCTGCAGGCCCTGTGACTGTCACCCCCAATGGAGTGGGAATTCCCATCCCAGCTCTCCTGGCAATGGGATGGCTGAGCACCTTCCCTTGGGAAGTGCTGGATGAATTCCTGCCTTTGCTTCCCTTCCATGCCCAGTTTCTCCTTTCCCCATTAAAATGTTCCCCCCTCAGCCCAGTTCCCACCTTTCCCCCTGATTCCCCCACCATGGCACTGCAGGGGGTGGAGTGAGAGCCTGGGTGACAGCTGGGATTGCACCCAGCACTGATGAACAATTAACTGATTAACAATTAACTGATTAATTAACATACCTGAAGTCTTTGACATCGGCGTCGATGCCGTTCTGAACAGGCAAACCATTGGATTTATCCATCACATCCCCCTCCTCCTTCAGATCTCCCAATTTATCTCCATCAAACGTGCCCTTGTTTTTCTTATCCCCTTTGTCATTCTCATCACTCTCTGCATCCCTTGGCCCCTGGGCAAGAGAGACATTGTTTTAATAAGCTGAGTTTTCAGATCAATTTTCCCGTTACCCCTGGATAGTAACAAATCAAAGACACATGTCACAATAAAAGAAGTCACTTGCAAACATTATTTCCTACCAAAAAAAAATAGGTAAAAATGCAAAATATTCAATAATAATCAAAGAAGTAAGGGAATTAGTTCTCACTCTTGCAAGAGGGGTTTCATCTATTCAGGTTTCTTCTATTTAGTAACTCAAATTTTGTTTTTATAGGCTCTAAAAATCCCATCCCAAAATAATTTTAAGGAATTCTCTTTCTAGATGGGATGTAAGCACTTCAAAATCAACACCAGCAAATGCTGCAGGGGCATAAAGTGAATTAGTGCCTCTCTGAAGTGCCTGGCTCAGTGTCAGAGACAGCTCTTGACTGGACAAGTGTTGGAAAATCACCTCAGTTTTGGGGGCATCAACAGTGAATTCCAAGGCACAGCTCATTTAAAAACATTCAAATAAATCACTGCCTCAATCACTGGTTCCTGTAATTCTGAAGCACATTTCTTTGGGAGAAAGGGAGGGGAAAAAAAGAGGAGAAAAAAGGGTTTCTGTTCTGTTTCATGAGTGGTGTTACATCTGCAATGTGTCTGCATTTTATTTCACTTGGGAGGAGAATAAAGGGTGATGATGCCTGGGGCAGTGTTTTGAACAACAAAAGGGAGAGGAAAAACAACATAATTTATGATAAAAACCAGCAAGGGGCATATAAACATATTTATCAGAGGCAGCTTTGGTGCTGTCACAGGGACAGACATCCAAACCCTTGCACTTGACTGGAGGGAGAAGTGCTCTGCACACAACATTTCTGCCTCTATCCACTGAACCCTTTTCCCACTCTCTGACTGGAGGGAGGGAATTTTCCCTCATATTGAGAAAAAAAAAACTGTTCTGAAAGCAAACATCTGTTGGTGTTGCTTCTAGAAGAAAATAAAATTGTGCTTCCTTAATATTGGAAATGCCCCCTGTAAAAGCAGCTTTGAAGCAATATTGCCCCAAACAAGGGGGTGTTCAGCAGTGCCAGCTGTGTCACCACTGTCACCCTGACTGTGCTGAGGAGCAAACCCCCCCCTGACCCCAACTGGGATAAACTGGCTCCTTGCCCTGATGCTGACATCCCAAAATTCCTCCCTGCTCAGCTCAGGGTTCCTGGGTATCCCCTAATGAGGGCCAGCAGGGCTGAGGAAGCTGCAAAGCAGAGCATCCCCAGGATGCTTTTCACCATTTCTGGAGCCCTTTTCCCCACTACAGGCTGGCCTTGATGCCAGCTCTCCCCACATCCTTAAATTCCAGGCTGTACTCCTTCCCCAGCCCCCAAAACACAGGGGTGCTGCCTTTTCCCCATGGAAACAGCAATCCCAGCTGTAAACACATCCCTGCAGCAAGCAGCAACTCCAGGGAAGGCTGTGTGAGACCAACAGATCTCTTTGGGGGGTTTATCCCAAAAAACAGCATAAGGAAAACCAACAGGACAAGGATTAACACATGACAGCTATCATCAGGTAAAGAGTGGGGTCCCATTGCTGGGATCATCTCACAGTTTTTGTTCTGAGGCAGTACCAAGGCAGGCACAGGCTCAGGGGAGGTTTCTGAAACCTTTTCCAAGGATTAGCTTGCATGGGGTGTTTCTGCTGGGGGCTTTTCCAAGGAACCAGGGAATGCCAGCACCTTCCCATCCCACATCCCCAAGGCAAGGACTAAACCTGCCCTGTTTGAGCAAAGAGCTAAACTGAGAGTAAAGAAAGAAACCGCTGCCCTAGGATGATTCCCAACCAAAGCAACCAAGCAGCAAAGGGAGAAAAGAGCAGAAATGTGGGAATGAGGCACTTACAAATCCTCCTTTCCTTAGGCAGGAGTCTCCAGGAGATGAGCTCAGCACATACTCCACCATGCTCACCCCCAGCCCTCCACTCTCTGAGCGTGGGGACAGCACTGAGTTGACTTCACTGTTCACATGGAAGCCCTGCCCAGGTCTTCTCTGAACCATAATTGGCTGGGAAACAGAGTGATCTGCAACAAGAACATGGGAAATTCTCACAAGCACATCCAACTATTCAAAGGAGGCAAATTAAATCATTCAATATGTACTCCCTAGGGGCTTATTTGCACTAAGAAGTGCCAACTTTGGGACTCTGCTGATGGCCATCAGTAAAACCAGGATGGCTTTCTCATTTTTCAAATACTACAGTATGCAAACCTGCAAGTGAGAGCTAGGTTTAAAATCTAAACTTGTAAAATTTCAGAAATTTAAGACTAATTAAAGGCTGGCCAAGAAAGTTTTAGTTTTTAGTTTTAGTAAAATTCTTGCATTTCTACAGAGAAAAACAAATTCTGGATTGTCATTTAAAACATGATCCTGCTGTTCCACCAGCCTTGTGTCCTTTGTTCTATCATGTTCATGTCATGATCAGAGATTTTTTTTGGCTGTTTTTTCCTCAAGAAAAGGTTTCTGTGGAGCTCATGTCTTCTTCCTCATCCCCCTGTCCTCCTGCACCAGCCCCAGCCCTCTGGCATCCCTGGAGCCTGTGGCTTTGAGATCCAACCAGGACAGACTTGGAGTCTCCAAATCCTTCTGGGCTCTGCAAAAATCCCTGGCTGGGCAGGAGTGACCCCAAGGAGGGAAGGGAAGGAATTCTCTGCTCCTGCCAACAGGTAGGGAGTCAGAAATAGCAGGGAGCAGCTCTGGGAACTGCCAGGGGCTGTGGGACAATGGAAGGGACATCAATGTCCCAGGACACTGCAGCTTCCTCATGAAGCAGGTGAAGGAAATTCCAGTCTGCCACTGCTCCTGCCTGAACTTCCCTCCTTTTCCCACATCTGGCCACAAAGGGATTTGGGCTGGGGAGATTTTTTGGGGATAAAGCTTCCAGAAAAGGGGAAAAGCCAGTTTTAACCTGGCACTGCTGCCCAACTCTGTGTCCCCAGGAGGGGAAGGACAGACAGGGCTGCAGCTTTGAGCTGGGCTGGCCTTTAAGGGTCTAAATCCACAACTTTGAGGTAGAGTAAAACCCCAAATCCTTGTGGGGCCTGCAGTGCATCCTGTGGGCATGGATGGACAAGGGGTGGAGCCAGGGAAGACCCAGACCTCAGCATTCCATGGAGGCTGGGTGGACTGGGGGGATTGTGGGGAGAAAAGCTCAAAAAAAAGGGGAAAGTTCCTTTTAACCCAGCACTGGTGCCTAACTCTGCATCCCAGTAGTGGGAGGAAGGGCAGGACTGCATCTTTTAGCTTTCAGAAGTTCTAAAAAACCTTTAAAGACTCAAAATCCACAACTCTTGAGGTAGAGGAGTGACATCCCAAATCCATGAGGGAGGCCTGCAGTGCCAAGGGAGACCCAGGCCTCAGCAGTCCATGGAGGCTGGGTGGAGTGGGGGATTTGGGGGGACTTTGGGGAGCAGGGACCTCAGATGCTGCTCCCTTATTTTAGGTGAGCCAAAGAGAAACCTCCCAGACTCAGGGAGAGCTCTGGGATTGATGGGAATCACCAAGGGAGGGATGGACTCCTGAGATGTGGGATGAGCCAGGGGTGGCCCCAGGAACAGCAAATCCCACCCTAAAGTGCTCCCAAAGCCTGGCTCAACCCTAATCCCCCTCAGCTCCAGGCTGGACTAAGCCAGGTCCAAGGTGCTGCCAAGGGCTGGGACAGGCAGCAGCTCCCCAAAACCTCCCAGTGCCCAGACTGAGCCAGGCAGGCACATTCCTGAAGTTCTGTCCCCTTTTCACAGCCATTTTTCAGGGTAAAAAATAAAGCAAGGCCTTAGCACTATCCCAAAGCCTTCAATCTAAAAACAGGTATTGTCATCAGGGAAAACCCCACACAACAGTGAGGTAAATCCCATTTCTTGGGAAATGGAAATCCCATTTATCTCCTGGGAGCTGCAAATCCCATTTCTTTCCTGGGAGCTGCACATCCCCTTTCCTGGGACCTGCACCACACACCCAGCAGTGTTTCAGGAGCAGATTAATCACACAGAAACCATGGACAGAACAAATCAAAGCTCAGCATTTCAATCCCAGCACTTGCAGGTTTTTGGTTTTTTTCCTAAAAATCAACCTGAATATTTTCCCCCAAAGTTCAAAATCAGGGAGAGTCTCTGAGCCAAGAACAAAATCCTTGGCAGATAAAATTCAATACTAATTCAAAACCTCCTTTTTTTTTTTCTTTCTTTCTAAACTGAATGTTGCTCTCCCCTCAAGTCCAAAATCAGGGACAGTCTGTAATGCAAAAACAAAATCCTTGGCAGATTTAATTCAACACTAATTCAAAACATAATTTTTTTTTTAAAAAGAATGTTCTGTTTTGGTTGGTTGCTTTAGTATTTAAAAAATGAAAAGATTTTTTTTAATTCATCTTGTTGTCCAACATCTTTGTTCAAACTTTCAGACTATCCATTCCAAGGCAAAAAATACATCAGGAATCGAAATTTTAAGGGAAATTTAAGATTTTGAAGCAGATAAACTCAAATTTACACACATTCACATTAGACAATGTCCTGACATCCATGGATATCTTAATTTTATCACAAAGCAATGTGAGGTTTTCTATTTGTTTTTTATTATATAAACCAGAAGGGGTTTTAGATCTTTTCAGAGCTGTGTCATCCAGCCTGGCTGGTGATTTGAGTAAATAAATTGCACATTTCTGTATTCAACCCCAACTAAATTAAGGAAATAATTGAGCTACCTGATGTTCCCCAAGCACTGTCTCTCCACTGATCTCCCAGAAATATCCCTTTTGGTCCATCTTTGCTGGAATCATCAGATTCCCAAAACTTTTTACCCGGCAACAGCTGCTGCAATTAAAAAAAAAAAAAACAAAACAAAAAATAAACAAAAAAAAGAACAGAACAAAGCAAAGCATGATTAAAATAAGTATAAAATGCAAACATAAGCCATAAGCATCTCCCTTCTATCAGCATTAATCATTAAACACAACTGGTATAATTCAAATATTGATATCTCCAGGTGAGAGCTGAGGGAACAATTCCATCTCCCCATTCCTGATTTTCCTCTCACTCTGGGAATCCCCCACACATCACTCACACTGACACTCTCCAAACTCTCTGCACTCACAAGACAAACACAAAGGAAAGGGAAAATATCAAGAAAAAACAAACGAGGGGGGAAATAGTGTGATCCAAAGGTTTTTCTGAGTTCACCTGGGAATTCCCAGCACTAATTCCTGCCTCCCAATGGGAGCTGCAGGGACAGAAAAACAGGGATGGGACAGCTCAGGAGCTGCCACTTGTCCCTTCAGGGGTTCTCTGGGACACTCAGCACAGGGTGGGGACAGGACAGAGCCATCCTGGGGCTGGGACAGCCACAGCTCTGCAGGGCACAGATGGCACAGGAACAATTCCCTGAATTCCCAGGCTTTGGGGGTTTTGGGAACAGCTTCAGCAGGGATTACCTCCACTCTCAGCAAGGAGACAATATCCCAGTAAATCCTCTGGATGGGATGGATGGAATTCCCAGGGGAAACAGCACATTCACAACAAATTAACCACAAAATGAGCCTTGCCTCAGGCTGGGATAAAACTCAAGGAACTGAAGAGGAAAAGAACCTGAATCTGCCTGAAATCACCATGAACAAACAAGAATCATCAAGGGGATCTCTCCTCTGTATCAGAGTGGTGGTAAATCCTGATTGGTATCCTTGATTTGATATCAAACTTAATACCTGACTGATATCAAATCAAGTCTCCTGATAACCACTTCAACATCAAATTCAATATCCTGATAACCACTTCAATGCCTTGATTTGATACCAAATTCAGTGCCTTGATCCATATCAAATTCAATATCCTGACAACTACTTCAATACCTTGATTTGATACCAAATTCAATGCCTTGACTGATATCAAATTAAATATCCTGATAACCACTTTAATACCAAACTCAATGCTCTGATTAATGCCAAATTCAGTATCCTGATAACTAATATCTTGATTGAATAGTAAATTCAATGCCCTGATATCAAATGAAATATCCTGATAACCATTTCTATACCTTGACTGGTATCACACTCAGTATCCTGACTGATATAAAATTCAATGCCTTGGCTGATATCACATTCAGTATCCTGACTGATATCAAATTCAATATCCTGATACCACATTCAATGCCCTGACTGCTATCAGCTCCTGCTGACACCTCGAGCAGATGTGCAGATGTAAGGCAGAGGAGCAGATCAGCTGTGGCTGCAGAGGAAGCAGCAGCCACTGATTTCACAGCTCTGCTGTACTGCTTTAAAGCACAAGCACCAAGTTATGCTCTCATTTCCTCCTCAACTCAACCAAGACCTGTTTGTTTACAAAACCAATCCCTTTTCAGGCTGATTTCTGACAGGATTTCTCCTCACACCCTCAACACAGCGTGGGCTGCTCTAGGATAAAAGAAGGGACCTTGCCCCATGCTCCCCTTGCTGCAATCCCAAAATATCTCCAAATGGGAGGGCAGGAGGCTCCCAGGAGCAGCAATCATTCCCAAACACAGATGAGGCTGTTCCTCCATCTGCACAGGGCAGGAGGTGAAAGCCAAGCCCCTGCTCTCCAGTATTTATAAACACCAACACACATCAGGTGTCTTGCAAATTTTTTTTAAGCTTCTGTCATTCCCATATTTCTTCAAATGCAGATTTATTTTTTTTCCTGATGTTGCCACAGTGCAGAAATAGCAACTCACCTCATGGCAGTGCAAGGAATTCTGAACAGAAAGCAGCACAAACTGATTAAACACTTCCCATCTCCCCAGACAACACCACAGAGTGCAGGACACAAAATGTTCTGCAGCCACAGCTCCAATCATGGAATCCTGGAATGGTTTGGATTGAAAGAGACCTGAAATCCCACCCAGTGCCACCCCCAGGGATACCTCCCACTGTCCCAGGTGCTCCCAGCCCCAATGTCCAGCCTGGCCTTGGGCACTGCCAGGGATCCAGGGGCAGCCACAGCTGCTCTGGCAATTCCATGGCAGCCCCTGCCCACCCTGCCAGGGAACAATTCCTTGCCAAGATCCCATCCAGCCCTGCCCTGTGGCAGTGGGAGCCATTCCCTGGGTCCTGTCCCTCCCTGCCTTGTAAAAATCTGTCTCCTGTATCCTTGAAAAGAAAATCATGCAATTGTTAAGGTGGGGAATTACTCTGTTCTGCTCACTGTCTCCTGCCTCTGTCCTGCAAAGGCCATACCCCTCCCATCCTTAATTTCTACTTGGCAAGGAATTGTTCCCTGGCAGGGTGGGCAGGGGCTGCCATGGAATTGCCAGAGCAGCTGTGGCTGCCCCTGGATCCCTGGCAGTGCCCAAGGCCAGGCTGGACATTGGGGCTGGGAGCACCTGGGACAGTGGGAGGTGTCCTTGGATGGGCTTTGAGATCCCTCCCCCCAAACCACTCTGGGATTCTCTCACACCTGCAGCAGCTCCAGCACACCTGGGTCTGTAACAGCATTTCCCTGCTCGGGGGATCTGAAGCTCATCCAGCCTTCCCTGTTTGCCCTGCTCTCCTCTAACCCCTTCCCAAGGAAAACAAAACCTTTACCAAGTAAGTCCTGCAGAACTGCACCCCAAAACCTTCTGAATTTTGCAGTGAATCACACCCAAGAGTCACAAAATATTTTCATTCTCAATATCTCCTGCACAAACAAGCTCAGCTCTCTCCCCTCCAGTTTAATCTTTCCCCACCAAAAGCACCATGATTCCAACTGAAGTTCTGTACCATCAGCAGAAACAAACAGAACAGAGATGTTTACCTCACATGGAGATTCCAGATCTATTTACAGCTATCAGGGAAACCCAAAAGCCAATATTAACAGATGCTAACAGGGGGCTTTGTTCTGTCAAGTGCTGCTCCAACCAACACACAGCGTTAGCAAGCAGCAATCATCTGCACTGAATTATGCAACAGGCTGCCAAGACAATGAATTTTTCCTCGGGGAAAGTTGTCAGTTGCAATGGAAAAAAAAAAAAAAAGGTATTTTAAGTGACTCTCATGCAGTTGTGCAGGTTGGAATTTTAAAAAGAACAAGCAGTGGTTTAGAACGAGAGTCGTTTATTCATTCCCTGGTTTTTATTAAAATTGACCCTATCCAGTATGAAAATAATCCTGCTAAGCCCTCTTACAAAGGACTTACCAGTTAGACCAATATTCAATTTAGCAGAGCAGAGAGGAGGGGAGGACTTACCCATCATCAACAAAAGCAATTCTTCAGCAGCCAGGGCAGAGATCCCACTGAGATGGGATTATGAATTAGACAAATTAAGAAAACTGATCCCCCTCAGACAAGGCAAATATTAAGATAAAAGCAGCCATCTGTGCAGTGGAGAACTGGACTTATCTGCAGCAACAGGTAGGGAAGGCACAGTGGGTATTTACGGGTATTTACAGGTCCTGCTCTGCTTTACAAACTGGAGATGTTATCGGCCCTCCCCAGCTGCTGCCAGCTCGGGCACGGAGGGGAGCACCAGGCAGCAATGCCAGCCCTGCCCTGGACAGCCTGCACAGACCCTGGACAGCCTGCACAGACCCTGGACAGCCCTGGACAGCCTGCACAGACCCTGGACAGCCCTGCACAAACCCTGGACAGCCTGCACAGACCCTGGACAGCCCTGCACAAACCCTGGACAGCCTGCACAGACCCTGGACAGCCCTGCACACAGCCAGGACAGCCCTGTCCTGGACAGCCTGCACAGACCCTGGACAGCCCTGCACACACCCAGGACAGCCCTGCCCAGACCCAGGACAGCCCTGCCCAGACCCAGGACAGCCTGCACAGACCCTGGACAGACCCCAGGACAGCCCCTGCACACACCTAGGACAGCCCTGCACTGCCCTGCCTGCTCTGGGACTCCCACTGCTCACAGCTCCAGGGAGAGAACAGGAAAGGGAGCACAGGATTGGGATGTCTGACCATTTCCTGTGCACTTGTTCAGGTCTGCTCCCAGCCCTGCCCTGAGCTTTCCTGAAGTGCCAGGGGAGCTGCTGTGGCACCATCATCAACCTTGCCCCACTGTTCCCATCTCCATCCCAGCCCCGCTCCCATCTCCATCCCGGCCCCACTCCCATCTCCAATGCTGTCAGCGCTGGGGAAACTGAAAAACTCAACCCAAACATTATTCCCAACTGCCAGTACTCCCCAGCTGCCAATGAATCATAAATTTATGGGGTCAATGAATCATAAATTCAGGGGAACATAGAACAGGCCTCAGTAGCATGGAAAGCAGAGGCACAGGGGTTTAGTTTGGGGTGGTTTTATTCTTCATTTTTCTTTGGTTTGGGGTTGTTTTCTTTAAAGCAGGTGCAGAAGTGCCCAGCCCCAATGTCACAACCACTGTGACTGTGCCCCTCTGCAGGGCCTTCTCCAGGACCCACCCAGCTGCAGCATGGACATTAACCATGGATATGGACAGGATCATCCACAGGGATCATGGATTCCAACCCCTGGCCCTGCCCAGACCCCCCCCCAGCAATCCCCCCTGTCCATCCCTGGAGCTCTGGCAGCCTCAGGGCCGTGCCCATTCCCTGGGGAGCCTGGGCAGTGCCAGCACCCTCTGGGGGAGGGAAGAACCTTTCCCTGATCTCCAGCCTGAGCCTGCCCTGGCCCAGCTCCAGCCCTTCCCTGGGTGCTGTCCCTGGCCCAGGGAGCAGAGATCAGAGCTGCCTCTCCAGGTCCTGCCCCAGAGCTCCCCTCCAACGATCCCCAGAGGTTGCAGGAATTTCACTGCCCACACTCAGTGATCCCAGCACTGCCACCTGCAAGGGCAGCAGCCCAGCAATAATTAAACCCTTTCAGTTAAATGCAGAATATTTCTCACCAGCATTTCTCTCCCAGGGCAGGGTACAATTCCCTGCTACCCTCAATACTCCAGGTTGGAAGTTAAGCACCTCCAGTTGCTTCATGGCTCTGCATCCCAATCCTTCTCCCACGTTCAGGATTAAGTTTCACCAGCAACTCACCCAGCTGCTCCTTGACTCCAGACACAGACTTTGCACAACCTACTCCAAACCCAAGGTCCCAAATGCCTGTAAGGGGTTGGGGACAAACCCAACTGCACCTCACAGCCCCTGAGTGCTGCCCACTACCCCAGAGACACTGCACCAACACTCCCAGCTGCAAAGCTACAGACCCAAGGGACTTCCACAAGGAAAAGCAGACATGCAGCTCCCCATCCTGAGACTGGGGGAGGAAGGGAACTTGCAGGGCTTGTGTTAAGCCAAAGATAAGGATCAGGACTGTGGGATCAAGGCCTTAAGGACCACATGTGCTGGCCTGAGCCACAGCACCAAAATCCTACACTGAAGTGCTGAACAAAGCTCCAGGCTGAGTTCCTTCACCCCAGAGAGCAGCCTGGACAAGGTGCTGGAACAGAGGGACAACATTCCCTGTCCCAGAGCTGCTTCCAGCATTCCTGACCATGGTCACACAACAGCACAAAGCTTTCACAGTCCAAAGTGGAGAAAAAGGGGCTCTGGGGCTCTTTTCAATCCCTGCTTGAGAAAATATTGCACTTCCACTCACTGGAAATTCAGGAATATGAGGCTGGGAGTCTGAGGATGCAAACAGCCCCAAGAGAAATCAAAGTTGTGGGGTTTTTTAAGTATTCTTAATGTTCCCACATAAGGATATCTGTTGATCTTCAAACATTATTTACATTCTGAGAGCAGAATAGATAAGACATTTAACTGTTTGACAGTGCCCTTTAAAAACCACTCTGATGTTTTCACAAACTCCTTCAATCACTGAAATTATGATGGTGTTTAACAAGAAGCAAGAAAACAAAATAAAAAAAATCTAACACTAAATGCAGAAAGGCTCTTCCTCATCTTTCTCCTCTAGGTTTTTCACTATCAGTTTATTTCACTATCACTTTCTGACTTTCTCCCCACATTTTCTCTTCATTCCAGGAGCAGAAGAAGGGGTGGAAACCACCCGTGCCTTATTAAGGCATCTAAACTGCACAAAATCCAGGTGAGGAACATGGTTCTGGAAGCTACCACAGATCCTGTGGGATCCCTGAAATCAGCCTTGGAGAGATACAGAGAAAATTCAATGGATAAAGAATGCAAACTGTGAGACTGAGGGAAAAAAAACCCAGGAGAAACAAGAAATAGTGGTTTAGCTGAAAGAGAAAGGTGAGATGTCACCTTTCCTGGACAAAGCCGTTCATTCCAGCATGTGGAAAAGCCCAGTGACAAAAGGATGCCACTGCCAAAACTTTCTGCATCACAGTTACAAGAAGGGGAAAAAAATGAGTCATCAGTGGAAGGCAAAGCTCCAAAACACAAACTCAAACTCGCTCCTCTCAGGAATGCCTCAATAAACCAAAAGCTGGGAGAACTCAGTGTTTTTAGGAATTCCTTCAGGCACTCCAGCTCTGTGACCTTGTGTCATGCTCAGCAAAGCTGAGAGCTGTGCTCACTGTGAACCTGCTCCCAGCCAGCCTGGGCCCTTCTCTCTGAGAATGAACCTCCTGCCCAAATGAGGTGTCACAAAATCATCTCCTGGGAACATTCCCACCCCCAGCATTCCACAGACAAGCTGCACATGGAGCACAGCAGCTGCTGTGCAGCAGCTTCAGGCAGGTTTTTAATGTCAGGTTTGCTCCTTTGAAAATCATTTTCACCTCCTCTTAGTGAACAGTCTTGGGGTAAATTAATACAGCCTGGAAAAACGGATTTTCCTCACAAGTCAAATCAAAATCCAACCCTGGATTATGGTTTTCCACAGAAGGAAGGGGGAGAAGGAAGGGGGAAGAAGGAAAAGGAAGCAAGGAAGGAAAGGAAAGCAGAGCAGGGAAGGAGGGAAGGAGGAAGGAACAGGGGAAGGAGGGAGGTCTTTGAGCTGAGAGAGGGCACCTTCTTGTGTATCCCACCATGCCACAGTCCTGGTTTGCTCTTTTCTCCAAAACAGAAACTTCTGGGTTCCAGGGACTTTTATTTTCTACACCTGGGTCATGCACAGGGTAACAGACAGGAGGCACTAAATGTGGAGGAAATAAACTGGTCTGAACTCAAGAGGAGCAGCAGACTTGCATCAAGCTGAGCTGCCACACATGAACATCCTCCTACCAGACAAGATTTTCTCCTCTGTCCTTCCACAAGGGACTCACTAAAGGTAAAAGGAACCAGACAAGGCAAAGAAGCCTCTCCATCAGGAACCTATAGGAACAAGCTGTTCTTTCAGGCCACCCTAAAAACAGACAAATTCTCTTTTTTTCCAAGAAAACCAGTGGGCATTTCCCCCCAAATCTGCCACCTCCTCGCTGCTATGAGAGATTAAATGAACTCTGGCTGGGTTCTGTGAAGTTCCAGCTGCAGACACATTATCTCTGCCCTGCCCTTATCCCTCCTGTAGCCCTGGCTCAGGCTGCCCAGTTACTCCAAACTTAAACACAGCCCTGGCCTTTCTGCAAGAGCCAGAAAAAAGGTGGCCAGGACTGAGAACAGGGCAGCAGACAATGCCCCACAGCACAAGGGGGTGTGAGCTCAGTGAATCCCAAAATAAACCTGCTCCAAGCACTGGGACACCTGTCCCCTGACAGATTTCCAGCTGTTGTTGTCCAGCCACTCTCTTCTGCTGGATGAGCCAACAGGTGAAGGTTTAGCTGTTCCTCCCTCCCAGATGGATTCCAGCCTGGCAGGTTTGGGGTTGGATCAACCACACACAGACAGACAGACACACAGACAGACACACAGACACACACACACAGACACACACACACACAGACCTTGCAGGCAGGACAAAGAAACCCCAGCACCACAATCATCCCAGCAGCCTCAAAAAAGTGCTATTTCATTTCCTCCCCCTCCCAAAATACAGATTTGTTTTTTTCTCCAGGCCTCTCACTTACCTCTCCCATAGCCCGTCCCTCCAGAGCCAGCGCTTGGAAATCGTGATTCAGTTCATCCATGGAACGCACCTATTCATAGATGGGGAGAAAAGGCCATGAGGAAATGCTCTTATTTGCTGTTATTTTTATATCATCAGAGTTTAGAGCCATTTTTCTCCTCCAGACTGAGAGCCTGTAACAAGGTTATGGAGCTCCAGAGGATGACTTACCTTTAACACTCCCAGCAGTTACAACATTTATGTATTTTCATTACTAAATACACACATGTATTATTACACACAGATTTATTTCTGTGTTTTAGATTTACACATGCACAAGAAAGGAACAACCAGCAATTACTTTTAAGACACACAAAGCCTAACACAACTGTCTCTGCTGGTATTTAACAGTGGTTTCAGGTGAGGCAGTGAAGGCAGGAGAAGCCACCAGAAGGTGGGAATCAAAAATCTATATAAACCTGGCACATTTACCTTCAGGTTACACTGACACAAAGGAGAACACCACAATGGTTTGATTTGGTGAAAACTGAGTTATTTAGAGCAGAAAAAAAAAGCATAAATTTGAAACTATTGGATAAATCAGCTGCCAGAACCATAGAACACCTGAGCTGAACAGATCACAGGGATCATGGATTCCATCTCCTGTCCCTGCCCAGCCCCCCCAGCAATCCCCCCTGTCCATCCCTGCAGCTCTGGCAGCCTCGGGGCCGTGCCCATTCCCTGGGGAGCCTGGGCAGTGCCAGCACCCTCTGGGGGAGGGAAGAACCTTTCCCTGATCTCCAGCCTGAGCCTGCCCTGGCCCAGCTCCAGCCCTTCCCTGTCCCTGGCCCAGGGAGCAGAGATCAGCCCCTGACATGGACTGGATATGTTGCAAATGCAGGAAAACTCTTCCCCTGCCTCTCATTCCCAAATCTCAGCTGCTGAGCACACATGAGGAAGCCAATTACCACAGAAAGCCCAACTCTGGACTTGAGGCCAAAGCCCAGCAGCTGAGCCACGTGCTGGGACTGGGAGCAGGGATTGCCCTCCCCAGCCCCACTCCTGCCCCAGCAGCCACCAACACCCCACACAAGCAGGAACTCCTCCCCTCCTACTCAGTGTCTGCACACTCCCTGCAGCCCAGCAGGGCCCAGGCACCTCTGCTGAGCAGGGAGGAGTTTATAAAGCACTTTTAAAGGAGTAATGCCCACACTGATCCATGCTGCAGGTTTACACACAGGGTTTAGAGCTGTGGTTGAGGAAGGAGCTCAGCAATACCTGGTGGGTGAGTACAGGACAAAAAAAATCCCCAAAATTGGTAAGATGCTCACAGCCCACCAGTGACCAGCATTGTAAATGTTATACCACCACCTTAACCCTGACTTCTGATAGCGCAGCACCACTTCCAGCAGAACCAAAACCTTGGGATTATGTTTTATTTTTATTCTAAGACATTATTCTCAAGATCTCAACTAAGAACCAGATGGAAGAAAGCACCACATCAACCTCCAGAAATCCCCTGCAGTCTAAATTCTTCTATTCTGTGGCCATCATACTTCACAAAAGATTGGTGGTGTATTACTGAATTATTTAATAGATATTTACATAATTTGGAAATCCTCAGGGGTCAGTCACTCAGAATCCCAGTTTAAAAATCAGGTATCTCTTGTTCTGTATCTCAGCTCAGCTATTCTCAGTTCTGCCTCAGCCTTGTCACCTTTGCAGTGACGTTTGTCACATGGAGTGAAAGCCCATCCCAACCCTGCAGCCCCACAGACTTTCCTCCCCTGCCAGCTCCATCCCTGCTCTGCAGCTGACCCAGCCCAGCTGCCTGGTGCCACACAAACGTCACTGGGACCAAATTCTTCACGGAGCACTTCAAGCTGAACTGGTAGGAACCCCCAGATGTGCCAAACCACAGAAGCTGGCAGAGAGCAAATGATAATTTCCATCAGGCACCCGAGGAATGGAGAAGTTGTACAGACAGATTCAGAAGGTGACTGAAGTGATGTCCCAGCAAACCACAGAAGCCACCACAAAGGCTGCTCCCAGTGTGTCCAGCAGCTTCCCCAAAACAAATCATCTCCCAGGGGTGGGTGCTGAGCTCTGGCAACCTCAAACCAAAGCTGCTACAAAGATCCACTGCATTCCCTGCAAAACCCAAAAGAATATGAAGTGACATTTGTGCTTGATTTGCTCAATATGGAATGGTTTGGGTGGGAAGGGACATTGAAGTTCCTCCAGGGGCACCCCTGCCATGGCAGGGACACCTCCCACTGTCCCAGGTGCTCCCAGCCCCAATGCCCAGCCTGGCCTTGGGCACTGCCAGGGATCCAGGGGCAGCCACAGCTGCTCTGGCAATTCCATGGCAGCCCCTGCCCACCCTGCCAGGGAACAATTTCTCCCATAAATCCAATTTAAAGCTATTCTGTGTCAGTTTGAAGCCATCTCCTCCTGTCACCCCAGCTCTTGTCAACAGTCCCTCTCCATCTCTCCCTGCAGGCACTGGAAGGCCACAATGAGATCACCCCAAAGCTGCCTTTTTTCCAGGCTCAACAATCCCAACTCCCTCAGCATTTCCTCAGAGCAGAGGTGCTCCAGCCCTGCAGATCACTTGGTGGCTCCTCCGGACAGTGTCACACAGCAGGAACAGGCTGCCTCCATCCCCTCCCCAAATATCCCCTACCCCAGCCATGATGAAAAGCAGAAAATAAAAACTGCCTTCTCTACCAGGTATCAGAAGTGAAGAAATGAAGAAATTATTCATTCACAGGTACTTCACATCCTTTATCATCTCTCTTTCAAGAATCCTAACAAATATGGATAAAAGCATTTTCTAAATCAGGCCTTTGTGCCTGATTTTGGCCACTTTGTACTCAAAGTGTCCATAAACAGCAATTCTCAGGCTCTTTCACTCAGTTCCTTTACCTTGATTGATCATTGATTCTATTTATTTGATTTTCAAAGACTGCACCCAAAAGATCTTTTTCTCATTTCTCAGTGCCTGTAATTTTAAATATCAACACATTTTCACCTCGTGTCACAAAAATATCACAGGGCTCCTTCGTTTTCCTTCCAGGAAGAACAAAGTGACTGAAACAGCAGAACACAAAGCCATGATTTCCAACAGCTCTGCATTCCAGAAGGCAGGGATTCCTCTGGAATGGCAATTAAACAATAGAGCTCATCTTCCACCTCATCAGGATCTGCTCTTGTTAACGACCCCTGAGCTCTGAGGAGCACAGAGCAGAGGCAGCACGGTGTAAACACGAGAAACAAGGAGGTCCACAGAGACACAACCTCTCCCCAGATGAGCACTGACGCCGATGAGATCTGATTACCAGAAAATGTGGTTCGGCACTGAGGCAGAGATTTGAGAGAAATCCAGGAGACAACGCCAGGATCAATCGGCTGCAGGAGGCAGCGATGCCCTGACATCTGGATGTGCTGTGACACCCTGGATCCCCGGGCTCCTGGCAGGAGAGGTGAGCTCCCAACTGCAGCAATCAGGAATCACACATGGACAGGGCAGCTGGAGTCCCAGTGACCCAACTAACCTGGCTCCTGCTGCCCCTGCTCAGCCCCTGGCAGGCAGGCTGTGCCTCTGCTAAGGGATGTGGAGTGCACATCCTCCCAGGAGCCACTGCTGCCTTCCTGAGCAGGACAGAACTCCTCTCCCTTCTGCCCACACTCACTCTGGAACCCCACTTCACAACGTGAGGGCTCTGGACACCAGCACCACGCTCCAGAACGAGTTCCAAAGCAGGTTCATTGCACAAGAACATCCCTCCCCTCACCATGGAGTGTGTGCATGCACTCAGGAACTATGAAAATCTCATTCAAGAGCAATTTCCACACACTAATACAGGAATGTGTGTCACTGTAACACACTGCAGCTCCAGCCACTGCACTGACTCAGAAATCATTGCCAGCCTGCCCGGTGGGAGCACACATCCCAAAGTGGGATTCACTTCCAGCCACACCAGGAAACTGGAGCAAAACCACTGGATCACTGAACTTCCTGAGGCTGGGGAGAATTCAGAATGCAGAGCCTCTGCTCTGCACCAGTTCTCACCTCTGTGCTGGAAAACAAGGGATAAAGCAAGACAAAGCTGGGGTCCTACTGACATCCCACAGACACGGCTGGGATCTCAATGACACCCCACAGACACAGCTGGGATCCTACTGACACCCCACAGACACAGCTGGGGTCCCACTGACACCCCACAGACACAGCTGGGATCTCAATGACACCCCACAGACACAGCTGGGGTCCCACTGACAGCCCACAGACACAGCTGGGGTCTCACTGACACCCCACAGACACAGCTGGGATCCTACTGACACCCCACAGACACAGCTGGGATCCTACTGACACCCCACAGACACAGCTGGGATCCTACTGACACCCCACAGACACAGCTGGGGTCCCACTGACACCCCACAGACACAGCTGGGGTCCCAATGACACCCCACAGACACAGCTGGGATCTCAATGACACCCCACAGACACAGCTGGGGTCCCAAGGACACCCCACAGACACAGCTGGCGTCTCAATGACACCCCACAGACACAGCTGAGATCCCACTGCACATTCCTTTCTGTCCAAACTCCAAAATCTCATTTGCTCTCCCAAATCATGGAATCCCTGAGGCTGGAAAAGATCTCTGAGACCACAGAATCCACACTGTGCCCGACCTCCACCTTGTCCCCAGCCCAGAGCTCTCAGTGCCAGAGTCCTTCCTTGGACACCTCCAGGGATGGGCACTCCAAACCCCCTGGGCAGTTCCAATCCCTGAGCACCCTTTCCATGGGGAAATTCCTGCTGGTTCCCACCCTGAGCCTGCCCTGCCCAGCCTGAGGCCGTTCCCTCTGCTCCTGTCCCTGTTCCTGGAGCACAGCCCGACCCCCCCGGCTGTCCCCTCCTGGCAGGGAGTTGTGCAGAGCCACAAGGGCCCCCCTGAGCCTCCTTTTCTCCAGGCTGAGCCCCTTTCCAGCTCCCTCAGCCTCTCCTGGGCTCCAGCCCCTTCCCAGCTCTGTTCCCTGCCCTGGACACTCTCCAGCCCCTCAGGGTCTCTCCTGCCCCAAGGTGTCCCAGCAGTACCAGGTCACTGCCCTGCTCCTGTTGGTCACACTGCTGCTGACACAGTCCAGGTGGCAGCAGCCTCTGGCACACCTGGACACACACCCAGACTGTCCCAGCACTCCCAGGGCCTTTCCCAGCTTTTCCAGGCTCTGTCCCAGCCTGGAGCTGCTGGGGTTCTGGTGACCCACGGGCAGGACCCTGCATTTCACCCCAGTGATCCTCCCAACCCCCCTGGCCTCGCACTGGGGCTCCAGGGGCCTTTCCCAATTCCAACAGCAGACACCCAATCCTATTCCAGGAGGACAAAAACCATGGAATGCTTTCAGCTCTCCCCCACTGCAACAACCCAAGCCCATTTCTCCCAGGGTCCTTCAAACCTCAGAGATTGAAGAGGAGCCTCTCAGCAGCTCAGAACCAAACACATTCACGGGGATTTTCCAGCCCCTCGAGCAGCTCATTCATGTCAGGCAGCCACCTCACACAGGACAACTGCACTGTCTTTCCTTTTTAATAAGATCAGACAGCCTCAGCATAACAAAATTCAGTGACAACTGAGAAGCAAATGCTTTCCTTGTCCCAAAGCCACCCAGACACCAGTCCCTATCCATGTCTGGAACACTTCTGAATGATGGAGCTGCACCAGACAGGGACAAAGCACAATTCCAGCAGGTGAGGATGTTCTGAGTGCTGGTACCTGCTGCTCACCCACCACCCCACAAACCCAGGCAAAGCCACTTTTCCCTGTCTCCAAGCCCTTAAACACACCCTGACACAGATTTAAGTTTTCCTGGTTATCTCATGCAGAACAGCAAAGACTCAGATGCTCATCACAGACATGAACGATCCAAGGGTCTGGATCACCCTGGAGAGTGGGAGTGGGGAACAATTCACACTCTGGGACTGGGACTGAACATCCCCTGCTCCAGCTCTAACACAGCACCCCAAACCAGGCCTGGTGTGCCCTGAGGTAAAAAACTGCAACAGAGTAAAGGAGTCATCAAGGTGCTTTGGGGGCTGGAGCCCCTCTGGAGCCAGGCTGGGAGAGCTGGGGGTGGTCCCTGGAGAGGAGAAGGCTCCAGGCAGAGCTCAGAGCCCCTTGCAGGGCCTGAAGGGGCTCCAGGAGAGCTGCAGAGGGACTGGGGACAAGGCAGGGAGGGACAGGACCCAGGGAATGGCTCCCACTGCCACAGGGCAGGGCTGGATGGGAGCTTGGCAAGGAATTGTTCCCTGGCAGGGTGGGCAGGGGCTGCCATGGAATTGCCAGAGCAGCTGTGGCTGCCCCTGGATCCCTGGCAGTGCCCAAGGCCAGGCTGCATGGGGACAATGGGAGGTGTCTCTGCCATGGCAGGGGTGTCAATGGATTATCCTCAAGGTCCCTTCCCAACCAAACCACAAAACCAGAATTGCAGGATTCTCCAAACTTGCAGCAGCACCAGTGCCCCCTCAGAGCCCAGCCCCTGACAGGAGGCAGGGCCCTGCTGGTGCTGCAAACTCTGCTCCATGTGATGCCAGCAAAGGCAGGCCCGGGGGAATGGCACTTGTCAAAGGGATTCTGCACTCAGGTCAATTAACAGCAGCCAGGGCCCCAAACTGTCCTTCTGATTAATAAACAGGGAGCTGAAGACTCAACAAATTAGCATGAGAACAACAGGGAATTTACCTTGCACATTTCCAGGACCTCATTTTTTATTCTAGAATGATCCAAGGGGGTTTTTCATGCCCTGAGAGTAACCAGCAAAGCAGGTGAATTGTAATTTTAGGTAAATATTAATGTCAACAATCTGTGTTAATACTGCACCTTATATTAAGCAAATATGGTTGCTAAAGTGACCTTTACATATAAATTCCGAGTGCAGGGCTGTATCACATTTCAGGTATCCCAGGGGATTGCACACAGTTTTCTGTATATTAAGGAATCCTCATTTACGTGGAATTTACATTCACCTGGGCAGATAGGCAGCCAAACTAGCCAAGGCTAAATTTCACTCTCAACCCCAAAGGATTCTTTTTCTTCCTCCTTATACAAGAGATGTTTCCCAGGAAGCAAAAGGCAAGTGGAATTAAACAAAGAAAATAAAACAATCAGGCATACAGGAGGAAAAAAACAGAAAAGTAACTAGAAATTTCTTTGGAGAAAAAGAATCTAAAAAATGTTTGCTAACAAATATTTGAGCTAAGAAATATTCTAGTGATGATCTAAACTGTCTCTAAAAGTGCACCATGAAGCCATATTGATGATTTTTTATTTTTCATGTTGAACATTAAATAGATCCAATACCTTTATTTATTGGGGATAACAGTGACTGAAGAGGGTTTAAATTATCTGTTCCTATTGAACCAATTCTGTTAGAGGGAAAGCAAAGCAAACCTGTGCCAGCCCCAGCTCCCCATTCCCTCACTGTTCTCACCGCCATTCCCAAGGCTGCCTTTCCTTACCCCAGGATTCACTTCCCTCACTCACACTGGAGCATTTGCTCCCCCCAGTTTCCCTCCTGGCCAGGAGGGCTCTGCTCCCACCGAGGCAGGATGGGCCCTGCCAAGTCAGGAATTCCTGCAGCTGGAACATGCAAATGGATAATCTCAATTTTCCTTTGATCTGCAGTAAATGACAGGGCCCAGTGCTGCCCTCAGCCCTGCACAGCAACTCCAGGGAATCCCACAAACTGCACAAGCAATTCTGAGCTCCTCTCTGCCATCCTGGCAAACAAAACACGGCAAGGGACTGGTGCTGGGAGCACAAATCCATGGAAGGAGCACAAATCCATGGAAGGGCTCCTTCCTGCTGCAGGCTCAGCTCTTGGAGGGCTGGAGGAGCCTGCCAGGATCTCAGCCCTGCCCAGGGCTGCAGGTCCCACCCTGCTGGGGGATCTCTCTTGTTCTGCTCCTCCACTGCTGCAGAGAAATGATATTATTGTTTTATTTCTGCAGAGAGACACATGTCTTGATTTCTCAGCTCTAAGATCCCAGAATTCCAGACTGATTTGGGCAGGGGCTCCTTCCACTGTCCCAGGTTGCTCCAACCTCTTTCCAACCTGGCCTGGAAGATCCAACAGCATTTTTTTATTTGTGAGAAAACAAGATGAGAGATTCCAAGTTTTTCCTGTCTGTACATTCCAGGTGCTTACCCAAAGCACCTCCAGGGTGTGATTATTCCTTGGATATTTATTTTTAATTCCTGTGCACTCTGCAAGTGTGAATGGAACATTTCCATCCATTTGGCTCCGTATTTTTAGTCTTGCTCAGTTTGCAATTAAAAAAAAAAAACAACAAAAAACTTCAACCAAACACTTCTCTAGTAAAACATCCTTCAGAAAAAAAGCCAACATTACTACAAGAACACCAGAACTCAGACAGAAAGAACAAAAACCAGCAAAACCAACTAACATCCTCAGAATGGAGAGGAGAAAACCAAATACTACAGCTGAATACTTTGATTTATATACTCACAATTGTAAACGTCTTTAAATGAACTAAAGGTTTATAAATTTCAGCAGGAAACAAATCCTCCTTCAGCTGGGGGAGGCTGCTTGAGTTTGTCTTGTTTGAACAACTCACACGGGAGATTATTTCAGAAAAATCCCAGATCTGAGGGCATGCAGACACATTTCCAGCATCCAGGAGAGGGGAAATGCATCCCCCAGCTGACAGCAAGGAAAGCATCACACTCCACAACAGGTTTGCCACTGACAACCAGAGCCAGGGTTAAAATGTTGTTCTATCAACTGATTACTGCACTATTTTTAGCCTTCTCCCATAACAATTGTGGGTAAAGAAAGAATGTGAAGTCACAAGTATTAGACAGGATTAGGTGGTTTAACTACTATTTTTGTAGTAAAGGATTCATGGTTAGAATTGCTACTACCATTAGCACTGGAAGCAAAAAGCCATTGAAATTGCAGATTGGCTAATGCCTTCCCTGGCATGGGGCCAGGCTGATTAATGATTCAGGGGACAGAAATAACTGCAGCAAAGGCAGCCTTGCAGAGGGGCTCTCCTTCCTCAGCTAATTATGTTTTTCCTCCCATTTCACCCACCCAGGGAGGTGCTTCATTAATGTGGAATTTAGGTTACCCTGCCACGTCTCAGGCACATATTGGGGTGCAGGATTCAAAAATACTGGATTAGGGAAGAAACAACCTTAATTTTGTCCTGTTGGAGCTGGCAGTAGCTTGGGAAAACCATCTTCTCCATGCCAGGTGTGTGCCTGGCACCCTGGGTTCGTGCAAGAGCTTGGGGCCATGCTGAGATCTGACCATGGGGGGCTTTTCCTTTCACTGCCAGCCCCACTCTGATCTTCCCAGGTTTAAATCCAAAGGGAAAAAGATGTGGAAAAGGGATGTAACAATGTTTAATTGCAGTGCCAAGGCACCTCTGTCAGAACAGATGAGAGTGGTCTCATGCCACACTGACCAGGACTCACTGAGGGTTTAACACAGCTGAGTTTCACCCCAGAATCAAAGCCTGAACAGGGCAAGAACCACAGCCAGATGTTCCAATAAAAACAACTGCCCTGGAACAGAAGCTATCCCTAACAAAGACAGGAGTAACAGGAGAGCTGAGAGCAGCTCCTTGCCAGGAGGGAGCAGCATCACATGGCAGCAGCACAAAGGAGCGTTTGTTCAGCCTGACATCAGCACCCAGGGAAAACAGCCTGGAAATCCTCCCTGATACACCTAGGAGGGAGTTCAGAGACAGGCAAGCCAGAGACACTGCCCTGCAACAGCTCTTCAGCGAGATTTCTGATCAGCAGCTGAAATTTGTGTCAGTTTGTGAGGAACAGGTGACTGGGGAGGGATTGAGGGGCTCAGATCCACTGTAAAGCTTCACCCATTTACAAAAACGCTCCCAGGATCACAACCTGCTCTGCAGAATGAGAAGGTCACAGCAACTCAGCAAACCACAAACGAGCTGCTAAGGGGAGAGCAAAGTTGGGGAGAGTGGAGGAGAAAACAAGCAGGACCAGTCCTGTAATAAATCTCTTTTCAAAGCACACTCATACAAGATATCCACTGAAATACCTGAAGTCTTCTGGAAGCACTGAAATTTGTAAATTCAGTCATGTGAAAGTGTTCTTGCTCCCCCTAAGTGAGCACCACAGCAAGGAAGCAGAGCAGAACACCAACAACCACGGAGAAATACCAACACCAACACACCAGGTCACTTGGGCAATCCCAACTGGACAATCTTATCTGCAGCTGCCCATCAGGAACAGCAAAATCCACGGATTTGGAGGAAACAGAGTCTCAGAGCAACTTCCTGAATGTTTCAGAGTGTTTTCTCTCCCCTGCATATCACAAGGATTTTCCAACCTGAAATATCCAACTAAGCCAATCTACTCGTGCTCCTTCTACCTCAAAAACATTTCAGGGGGCAACACAAAGCAGAAAACCAAATTAAATGTCCCAGTTCCCCTCCCAAGCTGCCCCTCCACTATGGAGAAATCTCTGTGAAACAGATCAGCCAAACCAGACATTCCATTTCAGCAAGGAATTATGTTTCAAATTACCTGGGTATCAAATTAGCACAGCCCTTCCAGTGTCAGGGAAAGAAAAGCCCTGAGCAGTTCACTGGGACACAAGGAAATTCCCATGAAAACTCACCAGGTTTAATGAAACAGAGGTCAGAAACCACCTCCAGGAGCTGAGCCACAGGTGCTGTCACACGGTTTGTGTGACAAGGGACTCAGTCCATGCCTTCAGCCCCAGCACAAACAACACATGCAATTATTTGGAGCACATTTCCACAGGCACATCAGAAATCATTAAATGGTCTGGGTTGGAAGAGATCCCAAATCCCAGCTCATCCCACCCCTTCCATGGGCAGGGGCACTTCCCACTGTCCCAGGTTGCTCCAAGCCCTGTCCAACCTGGCCTTGGACACCACCAGGGATGGGGCAAAATCTCTGTCCTAAGCAGTTAAGCCTCACTTAAACAGGATTTTTCTTTGGAAGAAAAAACACCAGGGCTGGCTTTGCTTCCAAGACCTTTTTAGAGGATCTTGCCACAACTTTCAGGCAAGCTCTGGCCACAGCAGCACCCAACACTGTGCAATGTGCTCAGCTCCAGCTGCTCCCAGGGCAGGAAGCAGCCTGGCTGGAGGAGCTGTGCTGCCAGAATTACCTTGTGCCTCTGCTCAAATCCCAGCTCCCAGTGAAGAAATCACATGGTCACACTGCCAAAAGGCAAATCTGAGCAGAAACCCCAGTCCCAGCCCTGTTGTGCTCACTATTCTTCACCAACACCATGTGAAAAATTCCCCACATTCAACAAGACCATCCCTGCAGAGTTCTATTGTCTCCGATTATTAATTAAACATGCTCTGAGAGAAAGCAAATGCCTAAAATCATTTGCTTCTACCAAGCAACTCCCACACTACCCAAGTGCAATTCAGACAGCCTAAGTTTATCCAGTGACTGCAATTCCAGAGGGACCCCAGCACAGAACTCTCCCTTCACTGCAGCTCCAGCACACACACGCACGAGCCACAGGAGAGCCCAGCCAAGAAAACCCGGCCAATTTCCCTCAAAACCTGCTCAGTGTTGATAACTTGTCCCAGCTGAATATGCTGAGTGTCTTCTCACTGCCCCTAGGAGCAGCAGAGGCTGTTTGGGTTTGTGTGGAGATCTGTGCAACCTTTCATAACCAAGGCAGATCCAAGCCAGGCCATTCCTCACCTGGGACCATCCCGTGCCCTCCCTACGTGATGTCCTGATCCCTGCCCGTGGTTTTGCTGGATAAACAGCACACAAACACTCCAGTGCAGCCAGGGTAACACTGCCCAACAGCAACCAGGCATCACACAGCCTAAACCTGCTCACTCAGATATTAAACCCTGACACTCAACCTCATCCTGCTGCTTTTTGTGGATAAAAAGAGAAAAAATTGCAGTTCAGTGTCTTCCATGGAAGTTTGGTGATTAAGGATTTGCAGCTGCAAACACCTGGGATATTGCTCAGTAGATCTGAGAGACCAAATTAGGAAATCAAAAATGTGATTCCAGCACCACTCTGGTGTTTTGCAGGGACAAAGAAGACCTTACAACACAAGGTTTTTTTTGTGGATGGTGAAGCTTTGATACCCAAATTTGTGAAATGACAGGGGCATCTTTAATTGATTCATTATACATAAAAAAAACCTGACCCCACACACACCTTCCAGAGAAGAAGGGGAAAATGCAACAGGAAAAGAAAGTTTCTAAACAAAACACAGAGCATTTTCCTGTTGCTCACAACGAGAGGACACCATCAGGAAGAAGCTTCTCTCCTCCCTTTCTTGGGAGAAACTTTTCCTTGAGCCACCCCTGCTAAAGCCCCTCTCAGCTCAATTCCCAGAGCTGCCAGGAGGAAAAGTGACCAGAAGGAAGAGACCCATGGAAAATGAGGATCCTGCAGCTCAGCTGTGACTCACAGCACTCCTGGATGTTCCATGGCACCATGAAATGCCAGCATTTGGTAAAAGCCACTGCAGTGATATCACCAACAGACACACGTCTGCACACACAACAAAAAGAATCTGGGATTCAACAATTAAAATCCTTCCACCTTTAATTACGACCTCCCAAGCTCTAGGCAGACATTAACCTATATTAGCCTATAATTATTCTTTTTCTGACTTCCCATTATCTTTTAGCTACTGAGTTTCCTAACCAGTCTTCAAGGCTGAACCATCTTTGAAAGCCTAAAATGAAAAGTACAGTAATAAAAGTGCATCCAGAAGAAACTGAGAATCAGGAGACATCCCTAATGACTCCCTAACTCCCTGCATGTCCCAGCACTTCCTTGCACTTCTGTTCTTACAAACCAAATTCAATTCTACCCCAGCTAAATCCAAACTGAATTAAATCATTTTGTACGCATAAGATTAGTCCTTGCTCCAAGGAATTTATAATTGAAGAAGCAGATGTGGAGGTGGTCAAGAAGTCAGAAAGAATGGCAGTGTTAGGATTACACATATCCTGCATTCTGCTTCCCAGGAGTAAAACCCCAAGGTAAGCAGAGAACCATGGGAAAAGAAGGATGGAGCACCAAAGTCAGAGAGAAGTGCCCATCCATCACTGGAGCACCCAGTATCAGACACAGGAGAGCAGGGTAGTGCCCCAGCTCAGAGCTGACTTGGGAGAAATCAGACACAAAGACTGGTTTAGGGATGAGCACTGAGTGCAAAACCAGTGGAACTATGGCTGCAGCACATCTATCACAGTGTAAAAGCCAGCAGGAATCAAAACAGATAAAAACCCCCACGTTAATTCTGGCCTAAACCCCCCTGGTAATTCTGTATTCCCTGAGCCTCAGCTCACACAACTCACAGGGGAACCTGAGAGCATCACAGAATCATCTGTGAGCTCCACCCTGCAGGTGGGATCTGTCCACACAACCTTCTCACCACTGTCCTGCTGCCACACAACACAGCAACTGGATTTGAAAAGTTAATTTAAACTAGCATAAGCTAATGACTTTTCCTTTAAGTGGTTTATTTATTAGGATAATTTCATTCCAGAAGTTACTGAAGAAAATCAAGCTGAGCAACACTTCTGCTGACAACAGGGCAAGCCTCTGGAACAGGCAGGATTCTTTTGTTTGAGTGGAAGTTTAAATCCTTCCATTATTAAATAAATAAAAGTTCAAATACCAGCAGAGTTTTTAATGATTGTAAGCTTGAAGTGCCCTGTCCCCAGTCCCCTTATCTCCAGTGACTTTTGTTGTCTTTGCTCTCAGGGATTTGCAGTGAAAGGAGGATGAGAGTGTGAGCTGGAGGAAAAGAAGATTGAGAATTTATGACATCATTTTAACTCATGAAGTCATCTTGCCACAAAATGCCCAAACAATAGCAGGCCCTGCCCAGGCATCTCCACCCCAAGACTCTGTGGCTGCTTTGATCTGAAAAACCTAAAGTTTGCAGGAAGAAATTTCTTGCTTGTTGTTTTTTCACAACATAAAACATCAAGATCTCTGGCACTGATGTCTCTTGAAGCTAGTTTTACAGTTAGTGACTGAAAACTTGGATAATAAACAGAAAAATTACATCTGTTTCAATGCAGCTATTTCTTCTGAAGTGATACCTAAATGCTATGTTTCTCCATAAGGGAAAAACAACAATATTTTTCTAGCTCCTTAGCTCATATTGCAGTATTTCATGTGATTTTTCTTCCAGAACAAATTAACAGGGCACTTGGGTTTATTTCTTTGTTGATGTACACACTGCCTTCTGTGAGGCTGCAAAATTCCCTGCAATGTTTGCTTTTAAATGGTCTGGTTGGCAACACCTCCCCTGGGGAGGCACAGCAGAGGAGCGAGGTTTGGCCACTTTGATTCCAGAAACTGGAGGCAGGAGATGTTCACAAAGGTTGCAAAAGCTTTGTGTCTGCTGCCCTGGCAATATTTGTGGGGATCATTCTGCTTTCAAATGTGCTTACACTTGGGTTCTGCTGCCTCGGAGAGGAAGCACTCGGGTGTCTTTGATGAGTGAGCTACAGGTCACAGACAGAGTGGAGTGAGTCAGCCACTCATTTAACTGCAGCACAAGTGACAATGCAACTGCTGAAAAGACTTCTAGTAAACATCACTAGCACACAGCCTGGCCCACCACCCCTCTAGAGACTCTGAGTGGCTCTAACAAGTTCCTAAAACCACTGGTTGGTGACACTCTTAAGGCTGCTCTTCTCAGTTCAGCTACAGCACCACATCATCACCACTTTCCCCTCTACATGGCAACCCTAAAAACCCAACCCCAAAGCAAAGAAACCCAGTCAAACATACCACCAGCAACTTCTACTCCTGTGTTTTCCAATATTGGGAATGGTAAAAGCCCAACCTACATGCATTGGCAGTTTTGTAATACCATTACATAAGAATTATTTAACTACAGCAACAGATTTGAAAAGCAGCAGCAGCAGCAGTCACGGCTGTGCTGGTTCACACATCAGAAAAAAAAAAAATCAATAAAGGGAGCGATGAATTTTGTAAACATGCATTCGACTGTCACAGGGAGTGGATTGGGATTTCAACACTCTCAAGAGCAGAAACCTTTCAGCTCAGAGCTACCAGGGCACCACCACCCTGAACACAGGAAACAAACAGCACCACTGTTGCCACTCCAACTCCTCCAGAACCAGCTCCAGCTTTAGGAGAGCACCATGAAAAGTACCTCTGAGAAGCCTGCAGGGCAGAGTTGGGAAAGCTGGGAGTGGTTTTCTACCTGATGCTCTGCATGGATGTTGTCCCCGGTGGGCCAGCGGTGTTTGCTGTTGTTGTAGCCGCCGCCGCCGCTGCCTCCTCCCCCGAGCTGCTCCCCGTGCTGCCTCTGGAAGAAATAATCCACCATGGCGTCGTCCTGGGAGCGCCCCGCCACTCCTATGGATCCCGGCACGGGGCTGGAGTGTGTCCCTGCTGCAAGGGCCTGGTTTGCAGCTGGCTGTGGCTGAGCCTGCGAGCCTGTGCCAGATGTCAGTACCACAGGCATGGTGGGGTTGGCTGTGTCTTGAGCGTGCTGCTTCAGGTGGGGGCTGAACGAGTCCTGCCACAGAACTGCTTTTCTCTTCAACACGCACGCTACGCTCATTCCACCAACACCTGCAGGGGGGACAGGGGTGAAACACAGGGGAAAGACATGAAATCCTCCCAGCTGCAGCTCTGAGTGTTAAATAACACACCCATCTCGTGACTGGCAGGGGAACATCGCTGTGGCAAATGTGACTCCTTCAACACTCCCTCCTTCCCTCCCTCCGTGAAGCCAGCAGCTCCAGCAGCACTGAAACTGCACAGAAACGCCACGTTCTGTGCTGATGGGCTTAGACCATGCACAGGATGCCCACGAAGCACCATCAGAATGGCAATTTCTGTGAGGGACAACACACTGACTGGAAAACTGCCGGGAAATAGCCCCCAAAAAACCCATGGAAGGCAGTGACAGCAGAACCTGCTGTGCCCATTTACACCAGGCAGAAGAGGCCTAGTCCCCACCCACACAAACACTCGAGGCCCCCTGTATCCCACTGTATCCCAAAGTATTCCCTCAGTCATGCAAAGCAACAGTTTGGTTTTGGTTTAGTTGTTTGGTTTTTTTTAGTGCAAACTTCAAATCCCGGATTTCTGCTCGCACAGTTCATGGAGCCCCAAACACAGCACGCACTCTCCTCTCCCTGCTAACTCAGGAGTTGTGCTCAGGAGGCATTAAACCCACGGACATGCTTTATGGAATTCCCTGGAGAAAGAGCAGCAAACCTGGGATCTTGGCAGAACTTTCCAGAGCAGGCACAGCCAGCAGTGCTGATCCTGCTGTTGATGGCACCAGGGGAAAACTGGACAACTCCAACACATTTTCAGTACCCAGAGCACTGAACACCCCAATAAAACACCCCAATAAATGAAATATTCCATGTGCTTTGCATATATCCAAATGATCTGCGAGCAGGAGGAAAACCTGCAGATTAAGCTGACAGCAACTCACTCACTTCCTATTCTTCAAATATTTTGATAACATTCCAGCAGCACAAAACCACAGAAGTTTGTTTGTTGTTTTAAGGCAGGACTATCAGAGCAATAAAGACACTACAGGTGTGAAGAGCAAAGCGTTTTCCCCCATTATGTAACGCTCACACAAGCCAAATTCATTTTTAAAGGCATGGGATAGTCTGAATTAATCTTTATTAAAAACAGTTTATGACTTGAAGCACCTAAATGCAGCCCCACAAAGGTTCAGAGGATAAAACTGGGGTGGTGGAGCCCTGAGAAACTCCTGCAGAGCAGCCCCAGGATGTTTCACTGGTGCACCTTGGCGGCTGCAGAGCTTGGCCCTGCTCCTGCCAGCAGCTCCGAGGGCCTGAAAGGCGGCTCTGTTCCCTCCCTGCTCCTCGTAGTAGCCCTGAACAACACTCAGCTACTACAAACAACTTCCAAGAACAATTTACTAACGGTGGGGAGACCACAATAAAAAATCTGAGTCCTGTCTTGGATCAAACTTTGTCAGGTTTGCCCCACGAGTCGAGCATGGGGTTAATATTCAGAGGCAAATGACTGAAAGCTGCAGAGATCAGGCTGTCTCCATGCACCTCCAACATCATTTGGTGATGTACACACACAGCCCCCAGGGCCACTCTGCAGGGCTTTTTATACACTCACAGCTCACATACCAGGGACTCCTATCCAACAGGACTCACTCCTCCAGCTTTCAAAGAGTCTGGAAATCACCACCTTCCCCACATACTCGAAAAAACTCTGAAAACACGATATGACTAAATCTTGACTGATTTTAAGACTACCATCCAGTTTAACGGCATTTTCCTCTTAATTTCCCTTTTGCAAACAATATCAAAATGTTTCAGTAACATCACATGAAGCACTCAAGCTCCTTTATGCAGAAAGAACCAAAAAAAAATTAAGTAATTAATGGTCAGAAATTCATTTATCATCAAACAGACGTGTGTATTAACTGCAGCAATGAAATCTGAGCGGCCCCTCGAAAGGAAGTTACAAGTTATCTCAGGGCAGACTGTAAAAAAAAAAAAAAAAAAGAAGATACTATGAATCCCCACCAAAAAATTTCCAGTATCTATAGATTGTGACAAGCCCATTTCCAGTGAGAAACAAGGTACAAAGTTGCACTGCCACAGCCTTTGCTCCTTCAAAGGGCCGCAGGTCCCTCCGTCCACAGACGAGAATTAATTTCTGCGTTCATAAAGGTGTTCTCATCAAATTCAGGAGGGTGCAGAAAATCTCAGTCCGTGCATTGAGAGGCTGCTCCCAGCCACTTCCTCTTTGGGCTGCTCCAAACACGAGCGGAAAACTTGGCAAAGGCGACATTTTGAAAGGGAGCAAAGGGGAAGGGAGCATTGTGGGTAGTTCAAGTTTAGTTCCAAGCCGTGTTTTTATGGGAATGCCGCGTTCGAGGCAGCGGGACAGCTGAATCCTGTCATTCAAAGCTCCCGGAGTCACCTACCCAGGCACTGCAAGCCCGCAGCTGCTCAGGGCCTCCAGAGCCTCTTTCATTCCCAAACCCTTCCTAAAAACAGAGGATCAGCTTTTCCCAGGTGAAAGCGTTGGCTGGGCAGAACCCCGGATTTGCAAACAAAGGCTGCTACACCGCGCTCAGGGCAGGCGGTTCTGCCTTTCCCTGCACGAAAACACGGCGTGGAAACGAACCGCTCCGCAATTCTGCAGGCACAATGCTTCCGATGATGGGACATTCCACAAACAACAAAAAAACTTCGGAGGAATCTCCCTGCAAGTTTGAAGCACCGGTGGTGACAACACTGAATAAAGGAGCTTTAATGCACACACAGCCCGGCTCCACAGCGAGATCCTTACGGCTCGGATTCCGTATTCCCCTCAAAATCACAATTATTACAGAATTAACACGGTGTAAAACGCCCGTTTCAAAAAACTTCAACCCCAAAGCGGAGGAGTTTGGGTTGGGTGGGTTTTTTTTGGAAAGTTCCACTGGAAATGAAAGCAGAGCCATTGTTTGAGAGCTGTGTGGCCTAGCAGAACTTTTAACGTTAGCCCTGTGTTTTCCTGAAAACCTGGGGAGACGCAGCGCTGAATTCCTGACCCATCGGATTCCCAAAACCGGCACTAAAACCCAACTGGACCCACGGTCCCCCCTACCCCTTCATCCTTTTTAATAAAGGAAATTCCTCACTCATGATCTGCCTAATCAAATCTCTGCTCCGAACAAAGTTATTAAACATTGACCAAAGCAAACAACAACAACAACAACAAAAAAATCAGAGCATTTCTCAGGTTAGAGCGAGAGGCTCTTAAAATTCCAAGTTTACAGCTCACAAGGGCCGAGGCTGTTGTTATGTGAGCACGAGATAAAAACAAGGGGGGAAAAAACCCCCACACAAACACAAAACCCCCAGGGTCACCCAGCGGATCTGAAAACATTGTCTGCTTTTTTCCTCCCTCCCGCTGCCAGCGCCGACCGCCTCCTCTTCCAGAGACCCCCAAAGCCGCCGAGACCCCCCCCAAAACCGGGGGGAAGGAACCCAACCACTCCCCGGAGCCCTGGGGGCAACAAAGCGGGGCCTCGGCCGGAGCGACTGAGCGCCCCAGGATGGAGCCCCCGGGAGAAGGGGGAGGCCCCCGGGGATGAAACCCGTCCGGGAGAAAGGGGAGACCCTCCCCAGGAGAGGGGGGGCCCCCTAGGCCAGGCGGGAGCCCCCGGCGGGCCGGGCCCGGGGTAAGGCGGGTGAGGGCAGCGATGGGCCCGCGCCCCCCCAACAATAACCCCCGTCCCCGTTACCGGAGCGCCCGCGGAGCCGAGCTCGGGGCCCGGGGATCCCCCCGCGCCCCCTCCCCGCTAACAATGGGCCCAGGCCGCGGCCCCGACACGGAGCCGGGCGGGAGCGCCGGCGCAGCGCCCCCGCCGCCGCTCGCCTTCGGGGCGGCCTGGGGCCTCTCCTCCCGCGCCCCTCGCCAATATGCGCCCACGGACGGGTCCGCGGGGGTCCGCGGCGCGCCAGGGCCGGCCCCGGGCCGGTACTCACGGGCGGAGCGCTTGGATGCAGACGGATGCCGGGCCCCCCCCGGCCGCTCGCCGCTGCCTCTCCCCGGCCGCTCACTCCGACAACATGGCGGCGCGGCGGGGCCGCGGCCGCGCTGCACCACGGGAAGGCGAGGCCGCTCCAGCGCCGCCGGGACGGGGCGGGATGAGCGGGGAGGATCGGGATGGGATCGGGATGGGACGGGATGGAGCGGGGAGGATCGGGATGGGATCGGGATGGGACGGGATGGAGCGGGGAGGATCGGGATGGGATCGGGATGGAGCGGGGAGGATCGGGATGGGATCGGGATGGGATGGAGCGGTGAGGATCGGGATGGGATAGGATGGGATGGGATAGACCGAGATGGAGCGGGGAGGATCGGGATGGGATGGAATAGGACGGGATGGAGCGGGGAGGATTGGGATCGGAGTAGGACGGGATGGAGCGGGGAGGATCGGGATGGGAGAGGACGGGATGGGAAGGGAAGGGACGGCATGGACCGGGATGGATCGAAATGAGATAGGACGGGATGGACCGGACCGGACCCGTCGGGAAGGAGAGGGTCGGGATGTCACGGGAAGGGACGGGACGAGGTGGATCAGCATGGACCGGGATGAGAGGGGACGAGATGGACTGGACCGGGACGTGTCCGGGCTATCCCGAACCTGCCACAGTGCCCAGGCTGGGGTCAGCCCTGCCAGCGTGGCCCCGTGCGGGCCGGGGGTGCGGGCACAGCCCCGCGTTCAGCCCTGCGCTGCCGCTGGGCTGAGCCCCCCATGCTGGGCACCCTGATTTCACCCCTAGTCCGAGCATCCTGAACGCTGCCTGGACACTGCACAGTGCCCCAGCCCCAGTCCCCCAGGCTGAGCACCCCGTGTCCCCCCAAGCCTTGGCACTCCCAGCTGTGCACACCGAGCCCTTCCAAGCCGGGGCACCCTGAGCCCCCCAGGCTGGGCACCCTGGACACCCCGAGCCTCCTAGGCTGGGCACCCGGAGTTCCCCCAGCCTTGGCACCCCGAGCGCTCCCCGTCCGAGCCCCCCACAGCCTGGGCATCCTGAGTCCCGCAGCCTGTGCTCCCTGAATCCCCCCAGCCTTGGCACCCCCAGCCTGCTGTCCCCGAGCCCCCAGCAGCGGGGATCCCCCTCCTCCCAAAACCGCACCGGGAGCACCGAGCGCCGGCTGCATAGTGCTGCCTGCTCACCCTCCAGCAGCAGCCAAACCCAATTTTGGGGTGGTTCTCCCTTCGTGCCTCCCCGTTCCCATGCCCCCTGCCCACAGAGCCGGGGCTGCGAGAGAACTACAGCCCCCGGCGTGCGGCGCTGGGCGCGGAGCCCGGCCGGGGAGCGGCGCTGGACGCCGGGAGCCGTAGTTCTGCCCCGGCTCCTCCATGTTAAAGGGACAGCCCCGGGCAGCCTCTGTCCCCTCCTGCCCCTCTGTCCCCTCCTGCCCCTCTGTCCCCTCCTGCCCCAGGGCTGCGCTCCCGCCGCCTTTGGGGGAGCTTGAGCGCTTGGTGCGCTCATGGAATATTTTCTCTCTGTCTTGGCAGGGAACGGGAGGGAAGTGCCGGCGCTGGGGAGAGCTCGGGACGTGCCCTCACTTGCACAGACAGAGAAGCAGCAGCTGTTCGCACGGTCATGGGGCACCGAGCCCGCAGCACCGACGGGTCCCCGCAGCCGCAGCTTTTGGGGGTTATGAGGGTACAAGAAGTCACTTCAAGCCCGGGTTCTCAGTCATTGAAACACGTGCAAAGCTGGATCCAGCCCTGCCTTGCATCCATTTTCTGCTCGATGAGCTGTCGGGGTGACTGATGGGTATTTCCACCGCCTCATTGCCTCTTCCTGCATGCACTCCCTTGTGGGGCAGCAGGACCTCACCCCGACCCCAAAACCTGGAGAAATACGGCTTGAAGGGTTGGTGCAGAGTGCCCCAGGCTGGGTGTGTGACAGTGGACAGTCAAGATAAACAGTGAGCAAAGGTTTTCCCTGCTGAGGGTGGGTTTGGAGCCCAGCCTCGCACAGACACAGAGGTGTCTTTGGCCAGCAGCAACCTGGCTTATGTGACCTGGCCAAGCCCTGCTGGGAAAAACTGGGCTCTGCTGGGCTCAGCTCTAATGTGACACTGCACATGGACCCAAGAGTGGCTGAGAGGTGGACACAGCTCTTCTGGGTCATTCATGTGGCTCCTGTGTCTTGAATTCCCTAGAGAAGAGAAGAAGCTGGAGAGGGAGTCCTATGAGGAGAGGCTGAGGGAGCTGGGAAAGGGGCTCAGCCTGCAGAAGAGGTTCAGGGGAGCCCTTGTGGCTCTGCACAACTCCCTGACAGGAGGGGACAGCCGGGGGAATCAGGCTCTGCTCCCAGGGAAAAACGTGAGAGGAAAGACTGAGGTTGTGCCAAGGGAAGTTTCAGTTGGATATCAGGAAAAATTTGGATATCAGGCATTGACCCCTGAAAGTGTTCAAAAAATGTGTGAATGTGGAATTTGAGGATGTGGTTTAGCGGTGAACATGGCAGTGCTGGGTTAATGGTTGGACTGAATGATCTTGGAGGTCTTTTCCAGCCTAAGTAATTCCATGATTCTGTGGGGGCCCATGCAGTGTCTCCAAAATGCCAACGGTGTGAGCAAGGACAGCTTCTCACTGTGGTGGAAATGGGAGAGGTGGAACTGTGTCATCTGGGCACTGGACCAACTAAATCTGTCTGCACACCCTTCTGCTCTGGTTCCACCCATCTCCTCTGGTTCCACCCATCTCCTGGGCACCCTGGGCTGATACAAGGCACCAGCGATGGCTCCTGGGTGACAAAGATTTGGGGTGCAAATCCTGAGAGGTCAGGAGTTCTTTCCCACACCATGTCCTCACTGGGGTCAGAGGGCTGGGGTGTCCCTGCACTTCTGGCCACTTTTGAGGTGCTGTGTCTGTGAGCTGCCACCCTCAGCACCCCAGCTGGCTGTCCCTGAGCTGTCCTGAGGTCCCCAGGCAGTGCTGCCCCTCTGCTGCGAGGCAGAGACAAGAGCTCTGCCAGGTGGGCTCAGCACACACCCAGGCTGCTTGCTGACACTGGAAACGTGCTTTCTGTTAATTATACCTGGGATAATTACAGTTGTGCCAGTGTAATGAGAGGGGGAGGGAAGAAGTCCTGCTGGGGACAAAGTGTGAGTGGTTCAAACCCTCCTTTGTCAGTGAATTTTGCTGGATTTAGGGAGAAGTGGCGAGTGGGGACACACAGTCCTGTGGCTGTGAGACTGAGGGGAATTTGGGTCTCATCTCCAGCACTTCCATCCCTCCCACAGCCTCTCCTGCCTCCCTCCCACCACTACCAACATCTCTTCTGCCTCAGACCTTGCCCGAGCTCCCAGCTTGTTGCCATCCATGGAAAAGTCTCCCACTGGGAGAACATGCTGCTCCAAAAACTTCAGAGGCAGAGTGAGAGGAACAGGCAGTGAAATAGCTTCCACCTCCACAGGAAAAACCTTCTGGGGGTGGAAATGTCCTTCTGATCTTCGTTGCACTGATGGCCACCAAGAGCTGCCCCAGCTGCCTGGCCCTGGCTGACCCCATACCAGTCCTGACTGAAGTTATCCTGGGATACATCTTCATCTGCAAAGGGAAAAAGGGACCTCCAGGAGGTGACTGATGTCCTCCCACCTCCCAATGGGTCCCCTGAAGAGCCTTTCTCCCTCTGTTCCTCACAGAAGGGGCTTCAACCCACAGTGCTCTTCACTGAGCATCAAAATTCCACATCCTGACCAAATGTCCAAATCCAGACCCTCCCTCCCTGCTCTGCCCAGACGCTGCTCCTGGTGGCATGATGCCCAACACCACAGAATCTTCTCTTTGAAGGAGTCTAAGAGCAAACAAACCCAGCTCTGCTGCTGTGATTCATCCTCCTGGGAGCAGAGCTTCCCACAGCTCCACAAGAGAGACACCTGCATGGGACAGGCGGTTCACTGGGGAAAAAAAACAGATTGGGGGGCTCCTAAAAGTGGCTTCAGTGCTGCCCCAGGGAGGCCTGGCTGTCCCCAGCCTTGAGATATTCAGCACTTTTATTTCAATGACTATTTGATGCTTGCAATTCAAAGTTAAATTGAAGGAAAGAGGATCTCCCTCTGTGTAGGGCACCAATATTTCCTTGGCCACCAGAAAAAAAATCCACTGACTGACTCAATTTTTCCCAAACCAAGCCAAAAACTGCTGAGGTCTTTATGCAGAATATTTTCAGAGTGTGCTGGCTTGACCAAAAAATCCTTGAAGAGCCAAGTGCATCATTGATTTGCATCACTGGGGCAGCGTTTCGTCAAACTCCAGTGCCTTGAGACACAAAACAATGACCAGCCCTGAGCTGGGCAGCTCCAGTGCTGCTCCTGAGCACATCCACTGCTCCACCAGCTGCTCCAGACACCTGAAATCAGGGACCTTCCCAGTGTCACCTTCATGGAAACACTTCCTGAGCTGGCCCTGTCGTCAGCAGCGCCCGGGGAACGTCCCTGGGTTCTGCAACAGCTCTGAGCCATCAGATAAACCCCTGCTTTCCACCCCCAGGTTTCTTTCCATGCTCGTGTTGAGACACCCAGAGCAGATGTGATTTTTTTTTATTTCAGGAGTCCCAGCCAAGTGTCTGAAAGTGGCTGCTGAAATGTTGTGGTTATGGCAAGCTGCAGGGAATTCTGGCTGTGGACCCACCTGGCAGCAGCAGGGGCTGAGAGCTTCGTGTTGGCTGCAGAGCTGCTTTTTCCTGTGAAAATACAGCCCCCCCAAAATTAAAGTTTTTAAGCAGCTCCCATCCACCAGCTGGGCTTAGGGCTGTGCTGAACTGTGCATGGAGTCCCCAGTCCCCAGTGCAAGGACAAAGGTGCTCTGGGGGATGTCCTGAGGGTGCTCAGATCCCACTGTTTCCTCTCTGTGTTCAGGGAAGCTGCTGCCACATCCCATAGTTAGGAAAGGGCCGTGCCAATGCCTGCCTCTGCTTCCCAGGGGAATGGGCATCCTGCACAGGATGGGCAGGGAGCTGCTGGAGACAGTCCAGGGGACACCAGGATGGACAGAGGGGTGGAGCAGCTCTGCTGGGAGGAAAGGCTGGGAGAGTTGGGATTGGTCAGCCTGGAAGAGCAGCACTGGGGTGAACAAATTGTGACCTTCCAGTGCCTGAAGGAGCTACAAGGAAAGTGGAGAGAGGTTATTAATGAGGGCTTGGAGGGACAGGACCCAGGGAATGGCTCCCACTGCCACAGGGCAGGGCTGGATGGGATCTTGGCAAGGAATTGTTCCCTGGCAGGGTGGGCAGGGGCTGCCATGGAATTGCCAGAGCAGCTGTGGCTGCCCCTGGATCCCTGGCAGTGCCCAAGGCCAGGCTGGACATTGGGGCTGGGAGCACCTGGGACAGTGGGAGCTGTCCCTGCCAGGGCAGGGAGTTGGATTTACATGATTTTCCAGGTCCCTTCCCAGCCAAACCATTCCATGGTTCTGTGATCCCAGTGGTGTCCTCTGCTGTCCCCCCTCTGTTTTTCACAGCTCATGGAGCTGCTGCAGGAGACAGCCAGAGGCTGGCAGTGAGAAATGCCCTGCAGAAGTGGAGATAAACCCAGGATGGATTTATGGGATCCATAATAGGTTAAATCCAGGATAAGAGACACATGGGACTTCTCATTCTGTGGGGTCAAGAAGGTATTTTCCCCAGGGCCCAGGCAGCAAGGAAAATGCCAGGAAAATGTTTGGTAGACAAAGATTTTTGGTTTTGGCAGGCACAGGGGATCAAGTGTTATTGGGAGGGATCCCCCTGTACCCCTCTGCCACCCCCCTGCCACACCAAAAATGAGAATGGAGTTGAGAAACCTGCAGCCACACAAACACCCAACAGAGCTCAAAACCAGGAAAAAGGAAATTCGTGTTTGCTTTAAAAACCACCTGGGTTTTCCCCTCGGTCCTCGCTGCCGAGACGTGTCACAGCTCTGCTCACATTCCCACCTTTCCAGCAGCCCTTTGAACCGGCTGCCAAACCCTGCAGGGATCACGGGAGAGAAAACAGGAGTGGGGAGAGATGGGTTAAAAGGTGAGCAGCTGGGCTGCCAGAGCTGCCCCCCTGCCCACAGCTGAGGCTTGAGCTGTGGGGACAGCAGCTGGATGGAGCTGCTGGGATCTGCAGATCCCTGTGGCTTCCCAAAGCAGCTCCAGGCAGGAGAGTTCAGGTGGTGGCACCTTCATCCCAGGGTTAGGGGAGGTGGCTGTGGTGTCCCTGCTGGGTTGAGATCCAGCTGGAAGGAGGTGCAGGACCCATGGCCAGAGCTCCCAGGGCCTGGTGGAGCCTTGTCCCTGCTCAGGGCATCTCCAAACACCCCAGGCCTGCCCCAGCCAGGGCTGTCCTTGTGTGTGGCCTCACTAGGTCACCCCAAAATCCCAGCTGGACCCTTCCACCCACACAGTGCTCTGTGGGCCCCAGGAGGGGTGGGTGGGACACAGGGCCCCTCCACTACCCCATCAGTGAGGAAAACAAACCCTGCCTGGGGACATTTCCCACCCACTGGTGCCACCCTGCCCCCAAATGCCGCTGTTGGTAGGAGGGGCAGCACCTCCTCGAGGGACTGCTGACACTCCCCTCTTTGGGATCATCCCTCACCCCGTTCCTTGCCCCAAATTCTGTCATTAATGCTCCGAAGCAGGAGGCTGATTAAGATTTCCAGCTCGTTTGTTATCATTAAAGACATGGAGGCTGGATTTTCTCAACAGGCAATTACATGACTCAGCCCTTTGGAAGCCTCCTGCCCTCCTGTCCGCATGACTTCTCCTCACAGCCCCACAGCCTGATTGCATTTCTGGGGAGTGATTTCCCTCTGCCAGCTCCCTGCTTCTCATTTGCATTGCATCAGCCCTTCCTCGGCCTGGAAAACGGGAGAGGGATGCTCTGACTTCCTCCTGCTGCTCTGACAGGATCATGGAATCCTGGAATGGTTTGGGTTGGAAGAGACCTCAAGGCCATCCAGTGTCACCCCTGCCATGGCAGGGACACCTCCCACTGTCCCAGGCTGCTCCCAGCCCTGTCCAGCCTGGCCTCCAGCACTGCCAGGGATCCTCTGGGAACCTGTGCCAGGGCCTCCTCACCCTCCAAGGGAAAAATTTCCTCCTAATAGCTAATCTAAATCTCTCTCAGTTTAAAAGCATTCCCCTTTGTTCTTCCTCTCTCTCTCTCTTTGCAAAAAGTTGCTCTTCCTCCTCTTTTTTATCAACATCTCCAGAACCAAGCTGGGCTGGAGTACAACAACAAGACCAGAGGATCCTTCCCCTGCAGACAGAGCTGTTTATTGGAATATCTGCATATATTGGAAAATATTTACCATTACTGGAGCACAGCCACAGAGCAGCAAAGCTCACACAGGAGCAGGGGTGAGCAGGGACTCACGAGGGTGCTGGGCACTGCCCAGGGAATGGGCACATCCCCAAACCCACCAGAGCTCCAGAGCTCCAGGAGCATTTGGACACCGCTCTGGGGATGCCTGGGGGGATTGTTGGGGGGTCTGGGCAGGACCTGGGGTTAGACTGGATCATCCCTGGGGTCCCTTCAGCTCAGGGTATTCTGTGACTCTGATTTTGCAATACTGGTCAGGCAGCCAGAAGGTTTTCCTAGTCCCCAGCCCCACTTTTTGCTTCCAGCTCCCCAGACCTTATTTACTGGTGTTTAATTTCTCCAAATTGCTCTCTGTCCTTGTCACTCTGGAGAGGGTGACAGGAGTTGCTGCTGCTGAGGTGGCCCCAGGGCCCTCCCCAGGGCACAGCTATCTGCTCCCTGCACCTTCCACTCGTGGTTCCTGTTGTGTTCCCAGCTAAGACAAAACAACAGCCTCCAGACTGTCACATTCCTAAAGCCATCACCCTGCCAGCTGCACATCCTGGGCTCACATTTAGGAATAGCAGCATTACATTTGCCTGGGTAGCCTTAATTCAGCCCCCTCAGGCTGTGCAGTCCTTAATTCCAGGTTCACAAATGAGGGCTTTTTGCATGACACCCCCGGCCCAGGCAGGGCTGGCTCTGTCCCAGGGCAGGGGGGACACGGGCACCCCCACGTCCTCTCCTGGCCAAGCTGGAAGGAGCTTGAAGGGCAGAAGTTTGATGCTTGAAGTGTTTTTGCTTTTCCTCTCTCTGAGCAATTCTGCCGAAATCCAGGAGGGTTTGCTGAGCAATGCAGGGTGAAGACTGAAGGCTGAGCCTCCCTGCTCCCAAATCCAATCCCTGCTGCCAGCAGGGACCCCCCAGCCCCCTCCCCACCACCTCCCTGGTGTCTCCTGCTCAGCTCCTGCCCTCCCTCTGCCCACGCACACCTCGGGGTTGGGCACGGGGCTGTGCTCGGAGCAGGTGGGAGTTGCTTTTATCCCTTTCCTTGCCTCCGGCTCCTACGGCTCTGCTTCTCCCTCCTGCTACAGCCCAGCCCGGAGGCACAGCCCGGGGGCCTGCACACTGCTGCCACTCCCTGCCCGTCCCCACGGAGCTCCACGAGCTTTCTGGCCCGAAGGAGGTGCCAGGGGAGCAGCTGGGGCCCGATGGCTTTGCCGGAAAAATCTCCCGGCGGAGAGCAGGGAGAGCTGCAGCTCCCTGGGGCCGGGAATGATTTATCCCACCCCACTCCTGCCCTGCCCGAGCATCCTCAGCTCCCTCATCCTCCCTGCACCTGCAGGAGCAGCGCCCTGCGAGCCCCCAGCTCCTCCCAGCGCTCCTGGTGGGAGCTCCCTGCACGGATGGGAGCCTCAGGCACTCCTGGCTTAGGAGCAAATTGCCCCGGTGTCATTGTGAGGCAGCAAATCTGTGCTTAGCAGGGCTGATCCGGCCTGTGGAGCTGCCCTGCCCCTCCTGTGCGGCTGGAGAGGGAGGAGGGCAGGGAGCAGCAGCCCGGAGGTGACCCCAGGTGACGCTTTAGGGTGGCGGTGGCACCTTCTGTGGGTTCCCCTGGCAGATCATTTTTACAGTGGGTGTCAGCAGGAGCCAGGCTTTGCTCACACAGAGGGACAGCAGACCACAGGGACTCAGAGCCTGGCTGGGAGGGTTTGTCCAGCCAGTCCCAGGTGGGAATTTGCCCATTTCCCCCTGTTCTTGCACCCATCCGGGCTGTAACCACAGGGACTCGCTCCAGATCACACCCAGGCCATGTGCTCAGGGTGGCAAAGGGATGTGAATCCTCCTGCCTGTCCTGAGACCTTTCCCATCCCTTTCCCTGTGTGGGAGGTGCTGCCTCCCCATCCCCTCAGCTGCAAACCACCCTTGCTGCTGTGCAGCAGGGCCAGGGCAGAGCTCACAGGGGTGAATGGGGTCTGCAGGGCGAGTTTGGGAAACCTGGAGAGCCCAGAGGTGGCACCAAACCTCCTGGAGCCAGGAACAGCACAGGGAATGCCATGGCAAAGGGCAAGGAATGGGGCAGGAACAGCGTGGGGCTTCTCCTGCCCATCTCTGCCAGCTCCCACCTTCCCCCAGCAGTGTCCCCTGCCCTGCCCCCTGTGGCACTGGGACCCCTGTGCTCCGGGCACCAGATCCCTGCCAAACCCCACCCTCACTGCTCACACCATGCTCCAGCTCCAGCACGCTCCCAGGCTGCCTCCATCCCATCCTCAGCCCCTTCCCGGGGCTCTGGGGCTGAACCTGGCTGATTTGGAGCTGGATCTAGGGCAGGACCAGAGCAGGACATTGCTGTGCTCCAGCAAGGGCATCCTGGCTGCTCATCCTGGGGAGTGATGGGGCCACTGGGCCACCGTTCATAATATTTAAATTTATATTATTTATATTATTTAAATTTATATTTACCTTTTAAATATAAATAAAATTATTAAAATTATTAAAATTATTAAAATTATTAAAATATAACATATTTTTAATATAGATAAAGAGAGATAGAGATATATGGAGTGAAAACTTGTGCCTGTGGCTGCACCAGGGTGGGCAGACAAGGCCCCAGAGCTGTCCCCAAGGCAGGTGGCACTTCCATCCAGTGCCCCTCTGGGTGAACACCCATCCACGTGTCACCTTCCAGCTGGGAGCAGAGGTGATGGGAGCACTGTAAAGAACATTTCTCTAGGAATGAAGGGCTGGGGATTTTGGGGCTGTCCCACCCACATCATGTCACGGGTGATGTGACTTTAGGAGGTGTCCTTGGGGCTGTCACACCTCCACTGGCTGTGACTCCAGGAGAGCCATCCCTGCTTGCTCAGCAGCCACAGCGGGAGGATTCAAACCCCGAATCTGTCCCTTGCTGGGCTCAGCACCAGCAGCAAAGGGGAGCACTTTGAACTTCCCTGCTCCTCTCCCCCGGCACCCGCAGCCCCGCTGGGCTCTGTCCCTGCATCTCGGCACACCTTGCAGCGCCCAGCTGGGCCCGCGCATCCCTGAGCCCTCAAAAGCGTCTCTATGCCTTTGTGGGAGCCCATGAAAGCGGCTTTTTTACTCCTTCACATCTGGGACTCGCCGGGCTCCGGCGGCTGCGGCAGGGAACATTAATCCTTTGTTGCTCCTCCGCCGTTTCTTTGCCGGGCTTGGGATGGAAGAAAATCAGCTCGTTTTTCTTCCTGCCCTTCCTGGTTACGGCCACGCTGGGGGCTCCTCACCAGAGCCCGGAGCTGCTCGGACTCGGTAATGACAGCTCAGCCCGGCAGGGAGGGGACAGGGAATGTGTGAGGGGACAGGGAATGTGTGAGGGGACAGGGAATGTCGGGAGGGCACAGGGGTTTGGGGAGGGGACAGGGACTGTGTGGGGGGACAGGGAGTGTGTGAGGGGACAGGGAGTGTGTGAGGGGACAGGGGTTTGGGGAGGGGACAGGGGCTGTGTGAGGGGACAGGGAGTGTGTGAGGGGACAGGGAATGTGTGAGGGGACAGGGACTGTGTGAGGGGACAGGGGTTTGGGGAGGGGACAGGGAATGTGTGAGGGGACAGGGAGTGTGTGAGGGGACAGGGAATGTGTGAGGGGACAGGGAATGTGTGAGGGGACAGGGACTGTGTGAGGGGACAGGGGTTTGGGGAGGGGACAGGGAGTGTGTAAGGGGACAGGGGTTTGGGGAGGGGACAGGGAATGTGTGAGGGGACAGGGAGTGTGTGAGGGGACAGGGAGTGTGTGAGGGGACAGGGAATGTGGGGAGGGGACAGGGGCTGTGTGAGGGGACAGGGATTTCGGGAGGGGACAGGAGCTGAACGGAGGGATTGGCTGGGGCCAGCGTGGGAGGGGTTCAGAGCAAGGCCCCCCAGACTGCCCCATGTCTGTGAGTATCAATACAATGCCCACACTCACTGGATTTTAAATTTGGGCTGCCCGGATGTTTTTTTTTTTTGGGACACTGCACCCGTGTCCCAGCTCCAGGCTCGGGTGGGGACATCACATGGCACAGGTGACATTTGGGACAGCTTTTGGCCTGTGCTTGTTTCGAAGAATTCCCCCTGCTGCTCTTAAAAGACGATTCTGGCTGTAAAACCAAACCTGTGGTTATGAACGTCAAGTTGTCTCCCGAAATTAAAGGTTTAGTGGAAAACCACTGTAAGGAGCCCATCCAGCCTCCAGTTTGATGCTCTCTCGCTCTTACCGGGACACAGGAGGCAGAGCACGGGCACGGCGAGCCCGAAGCTGCAACTGCGGCACCGCGGGAGGAATTCCTGGAGTGCGGGACCCGCTGTGGAGCCGGGCTGGGCCAGGCAGGGCTGGGCTGGGCCCGGGAGGGTGTTCGGGGAGAGGCAGCTCCGTGCTGAGGGCAGGGGAACGGGCTGAAGAGGAGAGGATCCATGGGACCCACAGCTGGAGCGCTGAGGTCATGAAATGAACCCACCTGCAGAGCTGCACCAGCCCTGAGCCTCCAAAATCAAGGATTTGGAACTGCTGGAGAGAGCCCAGAGGGATCCACGGAACTGCCGCAGGGCTGGAGCCCCTCTGGAGCCAGGCTGGGAGAGCTGGGGGTGCTCCCTGGAGAGGAGAAGGCTCCAGGCAGAGCTCAGAGCCCCTTGCAGGGCCTGAAGGGGCTCCAGGAGAGCTGCAGAGGGACTGGGGACAAGGCAGGGAGGGACAGGACCCAGGGAATGGCTCCCACTGCCACAGGGCAGGGCTGGATGGGATCTTGGCAAGGAATTGTTCCCTGGCAGGGTGGGCAGGGGCTGCCATGGAATTGCCAGAGCAGCTGTGGCTGCCCCTGGATCCCTGGCAGTGCCCAAGGCCAGGCTGGACATTGGGGCTGGGAGCACCTGGGACAGTGGGAGGTGCCATGGCAGGGGTAGGATGGGAATTAAGTCTCTTCCCAATCCAAACCATCCTGTGATCTAGATAGATAGGTAGATAGATAAGTAGATAGATAGATAGATAGATAGATAGACAGACAGACAGACAGACAGATAGATAGATAGATAGATAGATAGATAGATAAATAGATAGATAGATAGATAGATAGATAGATAGATAGAAAAGTCTGGGGGATTCAGAGCCTTGAGGAAGGAGGTGGCAGTGTTAAGGAAGGGAAAAAGAGCAAGAATTAAAAAAAAAAAAAAAAAAATTAAAGAACCACCCCTACCTTTAATCACCTGAACTGCCCAGGGAAGGGAAGTGCCCCGAAGCAGAACAGCACCAGCTGAAACTTTCCTTTGACTTTTATAATTACAGAATAGAAAAGAAATCCTCGGTTCACGTTACAAAGACGGGCTCATAGAAAACCAAGCCAACGGAACAGAAACACCCAAGGTCCTGGAGCACCGTGCCCGGCTCCCGTGGAGCGCAGGGGAGGGAGGCTCTTCCCAAGAGCTTTAATGCCAGCGAGCTCTTCCTGCTGCTTCCTGCTGGGTCTGCGAAGGGTGGGGAGCAGGGGAGTGTCTGCGTGTCCATCCCATCCCAGAGCAGGTCAGCAGAGCATCCTTGGTCCTGGAGAGGAAAATAAACCCTAAAGATGCTGCTGGCCCCGGGGCTTGGGAATGGGGATATGTTCTGGGGGATCACTGCCTGAAAAAAACCACCATTCTTCTTGGAAAAAAGAGGGGGAAAGGGTGGAAAAATTATTGCCTGTAGAGTTCACAGTTTGGCTGGAGGTGTCGGGGGGCTGGGGGGGCTCAGCCCATCCCAGCTCCGGGCGGTGGCACTTCCACGGCTCCCTGCTGGGAAGGGCCAAATAACCATTCCAGGGTGTAAAAATTCCCCTGGCACTGGAGGAGAAACAGCTGGGAGGTGAAATCCATTCGAAATCCCAGCTCCCAGGGGGGCAGGGCGGGCTCCAGGCCAGATCCGGGGTCCTGGAGGAGCCGCGTCCCGCACAGGAGACCGAGGAGGTTGCGGGGATCTGGGATATTCCCTTTTTCCTTCTGGTTCCTTCCAAGGCTTTTCCTTCCCAGCTTATCTTCCTTCTGCAGAGCAATCCCTGCCCACCCCACCTCACACCCCCCAAAAATTCCTTCCCCTCTCGTCGATGTCCCTGTGCCACTGGAGCTGATGGATGGATTTGGGACCGAGCCCCCCACGGATGAAGGGACATGGGGAGGAACCCCCCAGCCCTGGGCGAGGTTTTGGGGGGCCCTGGGGGGGTCCCAGCGGTGCTGAAGGCACGGTGTCAGCCTTGGGGGGGGCCCGGCTCAGCCAGAGTCTACTCAGGCACTTTAAATTAAATCAAAACCCAAAGAAATGATTGGAAAAGAAATCCCAAAGCAACCCAAAACATTCATCAGATCCGTTCGAACAGCCGGGAAGGGGCTGTGCTGCAGCAGTCGCTGTTCCCAGGTCGGAGCAAAGCCCCCAAAATGTGGGAGGGAGGGGGTGCAGGGGGATTTCGGGCTCCTGTGTGTCCCCCCATGTCCCCAAATTTGGGGGTCAGGGTGATGCTGACGGGCAGATCCAGCTCCTCGGGGCACCCCACACTGAGCCCCTTCAGTGCTGCTTCATCCAGGAGTGGGGGGCTGGAAAATTCCTGCAGGGAGCAAAATCCCCGTGCTTGGAGCCAGTGTGACCCCAGGTCCAGAGCTCCGGGGGATTGTCCCAACCCCACGGAGGCTGGCGCTGTCCCCAAGGCTGTCCCCTGTCCCAGACCCGTCCCGCTCCGGGCTCCCCGCTGCTCCAAGGAAAAGCCAGGCCGGCAGAATCAGAAGCAGGCGGTGTCCTGTGAGCGCTGCCAGCTCCCCGCGTGTCCCCATGTCCCCAAGGCGGACCCCAGGGGGTGGCGCAGCCCCCGCGTCCCGCGTGCTTTGGGCTCGGAGGCTCCGTGGGGGTGGCTGAGCGGCTCCCGGCGTCACTTGGGGATGTTCGGGGCTGCAGGAGGGGACGGGGCGCTCGCCCTGGTGCCCCCCCGGCCCGGGGTGGTGGCAGCCGGGGGTGGTGGCTCCGCCGGGGTCCTGGCGCCGCGGGGTCCCGGTTATCCCGAGCTGGAAAAGAGGGAAGAGAGGGGCTGGGAGAGACCCCCCGCGTGTCCCCGTGGGGACAGGGACCTCTCCTGGGGTCACTGCTCTCCTCCCGCCCCCAAAAATGTCCCCGAGCGCCTGGGGCCAGCCCGGGAGCAGGGCTGCTGTTCCCTCGTGGTGTTCACTCCTCTCTCTTCTTGCTGTGTCTATCACCATCATTTCATTTAATTTGTATTACTGTTATTACTGCTTCTATTGTTGTTGTTATTATCATCAGCATTGTTATCATTGTTACTATTAATAATTTTATTGCTGTTATTATTAGTAATAATAATACAGTTACTACTGCTAATATTGCTAGTACTATTATTCTTCTTGTTATCTTCCAATTATTAAACAGTTGTTACCCCACAGGTTCTCCCTATTATTGTTATTATTATTACTATGAATAATCAACCAGCTCCTCCTACAATTACTAGTATTACTATTATTCTTGTTATTATCTTTTACTTAATTTCAATTATTAAACAGTTGTTACCCCACAGGTTCTCCCTGTTATTGTTGTTGCTATTTTTACTTTTATTAATAATTATAATAATACTACAGCTCCTCCTACAACTGTTACTACTACTACTACTATTTCTGTTAATACAGGTTTTTAAATTCCAATTGTTAAACTGTTGTTACTCCAGGTTTTCTCTATTATTTTTGTTGATATTGTTATCGTTATTATTAATAATAAGACAGCTCTGTCTATTACTACTATTATTTTGTTATCTCTTACTTAATTTCATTTATTAAACTGTTGTTACCCCACAAGTTCTCCCTGTTATTGTTGTTACTATTGTTAATATTATTATTAATAATAATACAGTTGCTACTACAACTATTACCCCATTACTATTATTCTTGTTAATATCTTTTATTAATTTCAATTATTAAACCATTGTTATATCACAGGTTCTCCTTATTATTGTTGTTGTTGTTAATAATAATAACAACAAGAATAATAATAACAGCAATGATATTACTACTTCTATTATCCTTGTAATCATTCCCCATGCTGCCATTAATTAATCACAGCTAATTAGGGACAGCAGGATGAGCTGTAATTGCAGCCTGGCTGGCCTTGGGGACACGAGTGACCCTGGGGACACGGCTGGCCTGGGGACACGAGTGACCCTGGGGACACGAGTGACACTGGGGACACGAGTGCCCCGCCCCACAGAGCCAGGCCAGCCCTTGTTTGTCCCCTCGCTGGTGAGAGGAGCAGCGGGATCCCACTGTCCCTGTCCTCTCCATGAGCCACCACGTGTCCCCTCCTTTGGGGACAGAGACGCCCCCGAGTCCCTGAGCTGCCACTCCTGATGGAGGGGCCCCGATGGAAATGAGAACTGCCTTAATTAACCAGTGGGTCATTAATGAGCTGCTGGGGACAGGGCGGGGCTGGCCGAGTAGGGACAGTGTCACAATGTCCTGCTGTCACCCACACCCCCAGCCGGGGTGGCAGCTGGGGCAGTGGCAGAGGGTACAGGGAGGGGACAGTCCCCCAGAGTTAGGGACAGGGTGTCCCTAGCCTGGTGACACAGCCCCAGCCTTCTCTGGCACCAGCTTTTGTGTCCCCTGTGGATGTAAAACTGCTGCTGCCACCACTTCCAAGCCATTTTCAGCTGATTTCCCCAGTTCCTGCAGCTTTCAGCACTGATCCCGCAGCCACCGGGGTGTGCTGGGCCCACAGCCCCCCGGTATCCCCTGTGCCCCTGGGGGTGACATGGGGGTCAGGATGGGGTCCCCTGGCCCTCTGCCCACGGTGGCTTTGCCCGGTCCCACGCAGGCAGGGCTGAAGGGACACAGGGGACGTGTCCCAACCATGGGACAGCACTCCTGTGTCTCCTCAAGGGTGGCACCCAGCTGGCGCGGGGAGGACACCCCAGCGACCCCCAGGATGTTGCTGCTGGCACCGGGAAGTGCCAATGTCACCATCCGTGTCCCCACCTGTGTCCCACTCACACCCAGGGGGCTGGGGGCTCCCAGGGAAGCCTCAGCTCCGTGCAGAGGGGCACAGCACCCATGGGTGCTCCCCTGCACCCACGGGACCCGTCAGTGTCCCCAGGGAGGGCCCAGCACTGTCACTGATGGATTTGTCCCCCCCACCCCCAGCCCCTCTTTGCCTCCCCAATGGCATCGCCTGCCCTTGAATTTGCATATAAGGCTTAAAATACAATTAATTTTTGGCAGCGGGCAGAGCCCACACGAGGTTAATCCCTTTAGATTTGCGAGCCTTATCTCGCTGGAGTGTTTATCGAGCTCGGCTTAACGGGGAAGGCAGAGCGAGGAAAAGTCGGCTACACTTATCTGGAGAGGAGTGGCTCCCCCGGGCACCGGCCAGGGGAGGCTCAGCAAACAAAACCCAGCAGAACATAAACCACGAGCAGGATCCTCCCCAGACCACCCAGCCCCGCCCGGATGGGGCCTGGGGATTTGTGGTGAGGATGCACAGCCCCAAATGTGAGCTGTGACAGCACCCTGGGGCACCTGCAGGGGTCCCGCAGCCCCGAGCAGCCCGGGCACTCACGTGTAGAGCGGCTGTAGCTGCAGGTGCGACGTCTTCTGAGGTGCCTGGTACCCGTAGGAGTCAAAGCCGCCGATGAAATCAACTGGGGAGAGGCGGGAGAGCAGAGGGGTGAGCGGGGAAGGGCAGCAGGGACATCCCGAGGCACCCGTGGGACATCCCGGGCTGCAGCTACATCCCAGCGAAATGCAGCACCCCAGGGATAAAAACTTCTCAGTGTGTAATTGGGACACTCTCAGAGCCCCTCGCAGGGCCTGAAGGGGCTCCAGGAGAGCTGCAGAGGGACTGGGGACAAGGCAGGGAGGGACAGGACCCAGGGAATGGCTCCCACTGCCACAGGGCAGGGCTGGATGGGATCTTGGCAAGGAATTGTTCCCTGGCAGGGTGGGCAGGGGCTGCCATGGAATTGCCAGAGCAGCTGTGGCTGCCCCTGGATCCCTGGCAGTGCCCAAGGCCAGGCTGGACATTGGGGCTGGGAGCACCTGGGACAGTGGGAGCTGTCCCTGCCATGGCAGGGGTAGGATGGGATTTAAAACCATCCCATGATTCTGTGATCCTGAATCGCCACAGCATCCCGGGAATCCCGGTGCTACATTCCCGGTGGTGGCAGCAGCCCAGGGGAATAAATGAGAATCACAAACTGGATCAGACTGGAAGTGACCACTGGTGGCCACCCAGTCCAACCCCCGCTCGAGCAGGGTCCCCCAGGGCACGTGGAATTCCATCCAGGCAGCTTTGGGATCCCTCCGGGGAGGAGACTCCACAGTCTCTCTGGGCAGCCTGAGATGGAGCATGGGGAGGCACAGCAGCATCCCCGGCCAGGGTTCATCCCAGCTAACAGCTGCATGACCCCGGGAAACACCGGGAACAATCCCGGCAGTTCCCTTCTGCTCCCCGGCACCGCCCCGGGGCTGCCGCTGGACAGGGAGGGCGAAATTCCCTGTCCGTGGAGTGGGCATTTAAAGAGAATTATGGGGGAATCAGCGCTCGTTTGAGGCTGTCACCTCGGGGGATTGCAGGCACGATGGATCAGCTTTTACTGCTGAGATTTCCAGCCTGGAGGCTCCTCCCGCTCCGATCCCATTCCCGGGGGATCCCGGTGTCAGAGCCCGGCCCCTCATCCCGAGCGGTGCTGGGGCAGCTCTGGGTGTCTGGGGCTGCCGTGGGGGTGCCCTGCTGCGGGTACTCAGCTTCTCCCAGATCATCCCGTGTGTCCCCAGACCTTGGCACAGCCAGCACAGGGACGGGCTCCAGGTGCAGCCAAGATGGGAAATCCAACCCTTCCAGCATCCCCAGCACCACCCAGCTCCCCAAACCCATCAGAACCCCACACTGGGGTGGGTTATCCATGGGTGTCCACGAGCTGAGAGCTCCAGGAGAGAGACCCCAGCGCCCGGAATACTTCCCTTCCCGACTTAAAATTCCACCAGCTCTCGATTTTGACGCCATCCATCCATTTCCAAATCTAATAAGTTATTCCATTAAAAAGATGCATTTGCATCCCGGGCTGAGGCAGCATTAATATTAAAAGTGTGTTGGGTGCGGGAGTTTGTGGCAGTGCAAACACTCTCCAGAGCTGCCCGTGCTGGATAAACCCTTCTGGAAAGGAGCTGTTCCCGCAGGCAGCGAACAATTCCACACAGAGATGTTTTGTTTCCATGGGAAAGGAGGGAAAACACGGGGATGCTCCAGCCCCAGAATGGGCTGGGACTGCCTGAGGGTCCGTGGCACCGCTGGGAGGCTGATCCCAGTGCTGATCCCGGGGCTGATCCCGGGGATCAGCACATCTGGGGGGCTGTGGCACAGCCCGGCTGGGATCTGCCAGCTGGTGGGAATTAATTAATGGCAGAGGAGCTTTTAATGCACTTGCACAGCCACAGCCTCGGCCACCTGGTTGATTGGGGCCGGGGCACTTCCCGAGGGGAGTTTGCAGGGATCGGGGTCAGGTCAGCAAGAGCAATACAAGTTGGAGAAAAGTTAGATTTCACTTCGCCTAAAATGCTGGTTTTACCCCTGGTTTGGAGTGAAATCCTGGCAGTGGGGAGGCTGTGGGGACACAGCCCAGGGGACACAGTGTCCCCAAGCCCTTGTGGCTGTCGGGGGGGAGGGAGGGGCTGCCCCATCACACCCCGGCACCTCTGCCTCACCAAGGATGGGAAAACGCGGTAAAAAGCCAGCTAAAGGGATTTCTTCAGTGCCTGGAACCCGGGCATTGCTTCCCCAGACCCCATGGGGAGCTGCCACCCCTCAGGGTGGCATCAGCCGAGGACATTGTGCCCCTGTCACCCCCAGCCGAGGCACTTACAGCTGTCCTCCTCCTCCAGGAACACTTTGCTGACGTAGCAGGCGTAGACGAAGCCGAAGAGCTGGGAAAAAAACAGTGGGCAGGGAGAGGTTGGTTATGGGGTGATGGGCAGCACAACCAGCACGGGGCTGGGGGGGCACGGCTGGGGGCACTGAGAGCGACCTGGGAGTGACCTGGGAGCGACATGGGGGCGACGTGGGGGCACTGGAGGGACCCGGGAGTGACCTGGGGGCACTGGGAGCAGCCAGAGCCCATCCCGGATAGTTTGGGGTGCAGCAGGGTTGGATGGATTCAGCTGCACAAGGAGGGACTCTAAAGGAGCTGGACCTGGCACCCACAGAGGGTGCTGAGCCCCACACAGTGCTGGGGATTCCTTGGGGACCCCGATTCCCCTTAGAGCTCTGTTTTAGGGAGCTCTGTCTCCAGGTGTGTCCCATTCCCAGCTCCCCACAGGGGGTGACAGTCACCGGCGATTGAGGACAGTCCCTCCCAGGGGGCAGCACATTCCAGTGGCTCATTCCCATGAGTGATTCCTCCATCCCTGCAGCATCCAGCCCCCAACCTGACAAGTTTTGGGATGGGCAGCACCCCTGGGGGGTGCTGGCAGGGCTCTGTCTGCTCCTCCCTGGGGGACACAAACGTGTGTCGGCTCAGCCCGGTGCCATCACCCCGCCTCTCCCGCTCCCTTTTGGGATGGAGGGTGAGGAGGGGCGCCCTTACCGCCAGGAAGATCTGCGTGGCGCTGCTCACCACCTCGATGTACTGGTAGTCGAGCAGGCAGCCGCTGACCGTGATGACGTGGTGGTCCTCGGGAGCCAGGTTGGAGTTGAGCACCGGTGTCACCAGGCAGCCCGGGCCGTTCTCCATCCACCACGAGCGGTGCAGTGAGGTATTGAAGGTCATGATGAAGTCTCGGTCCTGCAGGAGGGGGAGGAGGAGGCACGGGTGGTGGATCCGAGGCTCTTTGCAGGAGGGTTGGATAGAAAATGGGTTTTCCCCAGGCAAGGACGCTCTGTGAGATCAGAGCAGGGCATGTCCCTGACCCCAGCCAGCAGCCCCGGAGTTTGGGGCTTCCTCCCATGCTGGTGCCGCGGCCATGTGGTCAAGCAGCATGCAGGTGATGGCCAGGTGACAGGATGGGTGTCACAGTGCAGTCACCAGAGTGGCAGGAAGCAGCTCTTTGTGATGGTGCCGCCTGCCATCCCGGGGATGGGACCATGGGGAGCCCCCATCAGCGAGTTCCAGGGGTGCAGGGCAGCCCCTGCGGCTTCCCCTGGGGTTTTGGGGTGCCATGCCCTCATCCCAGCCCCGGGGAGCCTTGCAGGGTCCCTCTGACTCATGTCCCCTCCTGGTCAGCCCTTCACGAGCTTTGGGGCTGTGCCTGTGTCCTGTCCAACAGCTGGAGAGCAGCTCCCTGCAAGGGGGGTAACCCTCAGCCCCTGTCCACCCCATGAGAGTTCCCCTGGTACCCCTGGGGAGCCCCCACCCCACGGAGGGACCCTCGGTACCCCTGGGGAGCCCCCACCCCACGGAGGGACCCTCGGTACCCCTGGGGAGCCCCCACCCCACGGAGGGACCCCCCAACCCCTCCCAGCGCCCCCAGCACCGGCTGTGCCTCCTCCGCAGGAAATCACCAATCTGGGATTAAAAGATTTTTGCTGCCGGGGGCGGCAAAAACCCCGAAAGGGAGCGAGTGGATTTGGGTTTGCGGAGCTGGAGGATGTGGCTGAGGTACAGGGAGGAGGACAAGGGGGAGCTGCTGTCCCTGTGCCATCGCAGCGTGACGGGGACCGGGGATTTCCACCAAAACCCCGCGGTGGGAGGGAATCCTCCCCCTCTCCCCATCCTGCTGCACCCAGCGCTTCCGGAGAGCCCCAAATGACCTGGAGCTACTCGGGAAGATGTTCCCAGCCATGGAACATCCCCAGGAGGCTTTTCCCTGCTTGGGGCAGCACGGAGAGAGCGGAGCCGGCTGTCCCAGCCCTCCGTGATGTCCCAGCAGCCTCGGAGCCAGGGGAGGGCACAGGAACCCCGACCTGGGCTGAGGGTGCTCAAAGCACCGGTGCTGCCCCATCCCTGCGGGAAGCTTTGCTCTTTTTCGTGTAAAAGCTGTCATTTAACAGCCCAGGGTGTGGTGAAGGCACAGCCCCACTCACATCCTCACCTCCGCTACAGAGTGATTTCCGAAAGCCGGGAATGCTGTCCAGCCACGGCTGCGAGCCCCAGAAGACCCGGGGAAATTGGGAATATAAAGCTCCTCCCACGCACTGCCCTCCCCATCCCTGCCAGAGACTCTGCCCCAAACTTCCCTGCCATTGCTCATCCCTGCTCCCGCTGCTCCGCCTCTCCTTTATCCCCTCAGGGGAGGGAAAGGAAATTAAGTTTGGGTTTGTAAGCGGCCGCCCGCTGCCAGCCTGGCCTGAGCTGCCAATCTGTGTATCCCATCGCATCCCATCCCATTATCCCATCCCATCCCATTATCCCATCCCGTCCCGTCCCATCCCATCCCCCGCATGCGGGCGGGCGCTTTGCTGCGGGCTGGGGGCACCCACGGACTCTTGTGGGGCACTTTTGAGGAAAAAGGAAGGGGAGGAGGAGGAAGGGGAGGAGGAGCGCCAGGGCAGGACAGCAGGAAGGACGGAAGGACGGAGGGAAGGAGGATTCAGGGAGGAAGAGGAGGAAGGTGAGGACGTTACCTGTGACAAACGCCCGACCTCCAGGTAGAAGCAGATGATGAAGGCGTTCCAGCCGACCCACAGCACCAACCACACCGCGTACTGCGAGAGGAGACAGCTCAGGACACGGACACCCCGCTCCAGCCCCACCCGCTGCGTGCACAGGGCCCGGCTTTGGATCGTGGAACCATCAAATCACACCATGGATAAGGTGGGGCTTAAAGGTGACCCTGTCCTACCCCTGCCGAGGGCAGGGACACCTCCCTCTGTCCCATTGCAAACCCTGTCCAGCCTGGCCTTGGGCGCTTCCAGGGATGGAGCAGCCACAGCTCCCGGGGGTACAGGAGGGACCTGGGGCTGAGCCACCCCCGGGTGACGCTGCTGCAGCCCCAGGGCGGTACCTACCATCATGAGGTATCTGGATCTGTACTGGATCGTCCCAAAAATACCCAAAATCACGGCCATGATGTGTAAGAAATTCGCCAGGATGGGGGCCCACTGGTATCCCAGGAAATCAAAGATCTGCCTCTCCAGCGCCGCGACCTGGAACAGAACCGGGGAGGGGACCTGGATCAGGGCTGGGGACAGGAGGGGACCTGGAACAGAACCGGGGAGGGACCTGGATCAGAGCTGGGGACGGGAGGGGACCTGGAACAGACCGGGGAGGGACCTGGATCAGGGCCGGGGACAGGAGGGGACCTGGATCAGGGCTGGGGAGGGACCTGGATCAGAGCTGGGGACGGGAGGGGACCTGGAACAGACCGGGGAGGGGACCTGGACCAGGGCCGGGGACAGGAGGACCCGGATCAGGGCCGGGCCCCGCGGTGCTGAAGGCGAGGAGCGGCCGGGAATTGCCGGGAATTCCATGGATAACGGGTTGCAGTCGCTGGAATGTCCGTGCGATGCATTGCCCATCGGTTATTTGGGATATTTGGAGCTAAAAGGGGAATGCAAGGAGATGCAACCCCACATCAGCCTCTGTGCCTCAGTTTCCCCATCACTCAGAGCCCGGGCACCGCTGGAAACCCATCCCAGAGGATGATTTATGATGGGAAAAGCCTCCAGCTCCCGTATTTGATTCCTGCCCATCCCGGCCCCGCGGATCCAGCGGGCTGTGATCGCTGTTATCATTTGTAAGCCACGAACGAGGCCGTGCTGCAGGGGGTGGATTCCCCACCCTGATCCCAGCGCTCATTCACGGCTCCCTTCGCTGCCGGCTCCGCCTCGATTACTCCTAATTACAGAATTAGCTCCGAGAAGGGGTGAGCAAAGGCGAGGTGGGAGCTCTGGAACACCCAGTGATGGGTTTAAGTTAAAAAATGGGGATTTTGGATGAGGCCATGGTTTTTTAGAGAACTTATAAGGAAGTTTTAGGGAATGTGAGGGTGCTGGCTCACCACAAAGTGCAGGGACAGCAGCCTGGAAACCCCAAATTTCTTTCCATTGTCTTACTCAGCCCTGCCCTGTCACTCTTTGAGTTGCCTCAGATTCACCCTGAGAGCTCCAGGGCCCCCAGTCCTCCCCACAGCACCATTCCCCAATTTCCTGCCTGAAAAAGGGGGAATTTTTCCCTGAAAATCACAGGAAAAAAGGGTTTTACATACCCCCCTCCATTCACCAGCAGCTCCCAAATGGAATAAGGGGAGAACCCATGGGGGTCCCAGGCAGCATCCCAGCCTGAGTTAGTGAGTCCTAATTACAGGGGGGAATTAATGAGGTGGGGAAAGTCCTTGCCTGAGTTTTTCCTGAGGATGTGCATCCACCAGCTGTGCCTCAGTTTCCCCATGCATAAAACTCCAAATACTCATTGAATTTCCTTGGTGAGGGCTCTAACTCTCACCGATTTTAGCTCAGCTCCACCCTAGGACTGTGATATCCCATCCCAAACCCTATCCCTGGGATAGGATCTGCTGGATCAGTGTCAGCAGGACCCTGATTTTAATTAAAGGTGATGCAAATCCACAGAGAAGCAGCCCCTGGACCCGTGGGGCCAGGACAAGACTGTTTGCACTGAGACTTAATTCACTTCCCTGCTATTTAAACTCTCAGAGGAAACAGCCTCTGGAAATACTCACAGCCGGGCTGTAAATCTCCTAAATTGAGGAATGTAAATAATAAATGATACAGGGAGCACGGTGCTCGGGGTTTTATGGCCACCCATCCATCTGGGGGCTGTCAGCAGAGCTCAGCAGGAGCTGCATGGGAGGTTTGGGTACCAGGGATGCTCCCAGCTGAGGGATGGGGCTGGGAAGAGCCTCTGAGGGCATCCCATGGAGCTGGAGGGAAGGGGTCTGGGGTTACAATACAGGGTGTGATAAAAGGTATCTATTCTATCACCATCTGTTGAGGGTGGGGCAGTGATCCTGATCTCCATGGGAGATATTCTGCTAATGGGCCATCCATTGAAACCAGCTGGGGCAGTGTTCTTTATCTTTTCACAACCCATCCTTCCTCCAGCCAGTCATTTTCTGCTCATGGCCATTGAGTCCCACTGTGGGACTGATAAAATTACTGCATCCCATTGGGAGCTGCTCCAGCCAGGGGGAAGAGCCCAACATTTCTTACCAAGATAAAAACAGAGGGTTTGGGACACTAAGGGAGCCCCTTTCTCCACTGGACTCCAGAGGGAAACGGGATTGCTCCACATCACCACTGGAGCTTGGGAGGAAACTGCACCTTGTACAGGAGCACTGCTCCAACTGAACCACATCTGTCACTGCAGGAGGATGCAGCCACCATGGGATGGGACTGCTGCCAACACCCTGCCTGACTGACGGCTGTCAGGCTGTACTCTGACTGTGTCAGGGTTTGGGGTTTGTTCTTTGTAGTGCTGTATTTCTATTTTAATTTCCCTAGTAAAGAACTGTTATTCCTATTCCCATATCTTTGCCTGAAAGCCCCTTGATTTCAAAATTATAATAATTTGGAGGGAGGGGGTTTACATTCTCCATTTCAAAGAGAGGCTCCTGAATTTCTTAGCAGACACCTGTCCTTCAAACCAGGACAGAAGGGATCACAGCCGTGTGGCTCCTTAGTTCCAGCTGGGATGGCCTGAAAGAGGAGTTGAACCAAACCCTTCTCCATCCCAAAGAGGCAAAATTAGGCATAAACCTCCCAGTTTCCCCAAGGATGACCAGGGACTGCTAACTGCACCACAAAGCTCTGCAGCCAGCCCAGCAGGTCCCGCCCTGGCTGTGTTATTCCAGCTTTTTCCCTCCATGGGAATAGCAGATTTTGGTTTTTCCATCCTCATGGGATGCAGCTGAAGGTTAAGAGACACACAGAGACAGCACAAAGGCAGCGTGGCTGCAGCTCCCCAGCTCTCCCTGCCTGCTGAGGGTTCTCAAGGACATCCCCATGTGTTTCACAAGTGGGGAAACTGAGGCACGACCTCCAGCAGGTTTGGTGACCCTGCACAGAGAATTGTGGGGCTGAGCCAGCACCCTGAGCTCAGTTCTGCTCCTCAGGCCGCTCTGTCCCCGATCCTTTGGGGATAAAATGTCCCTGGGAGGGGCCCTCAGGACCCCCAGCCCTTCAGTGACACCAGCCCTGGCTCTGGGGCTCAGCCTCACCCCGAGCACAAAAACTTCCCAGCAGCATCCAACACCCCCAAAATTGTTCGTGGGGCTCAGAGCATCCTCCCCAGGCTGCCCTGGAATGGGAATTCCCGGTGCTCACAGCCCCCCCAGCCCCGCTCACACTCCGCTCTCCCCTCCCAGCTCTGGAGCCGGGATGCAAACGCCATCCCACTGCTAATTAAGATAAACCTGCGGCTGATCAATGCAACGAGTTTTAGGGCTCCCTCTTAATTAAACACTCACGAGTTCATCGATCGGCCCCAAAAGTTCTCTTTGCAGCAAATCACATCAATTAGCTGGGGCGGCGCCGGATCCCGCTCATCCCAAAGATTTTGTTTTCACCGCGAAATCGAAGCAGGAGAGACCGAATTCCCTCCGTGGGTGAGGGGAGAACAGTGCCAGGAGGGGACACCCGTGGGGACACGAGCTGAGGGGCTCAGCCGGGCTCGGGGAGATGGCACCAGGCAGAGTTGGATGAAAATGGGATTTTTCCAGCGTGCTGGCACCAAATTAAAGAGGGAAGGAGCTCCTCTGTCCCTGAATCACCTTTTTTAGACCCATCCGATCACTCCAAGTTTCCCCAGTCCTTAATCCCCTTGGGGAGGATGGGAGGGATGGATCCTGCTCTGGCTGTGCCAGGGGGATTGCAGGGACACCAGGGAGCGCCTTCCCCACCACAGCTGAGAAACTGAGCTCGGAAATCTGACTGCAGCCAAGCAGGGAAGCGCTGGGTGAACATCCCAGACCCAGCACCTTCCTGCCCAGCAGCTCCCACTCCTGGAAACAGAGAATCCCAAAACGCTTTGGGTTGGAGTGACCTTAAATCCCATCCCAGGGGCACCTCCCACTGTCCCAGCCTGGCCTTGGGCACTGCCAGGGATCCAGGGGCAGCCACAGCTGCTCTGGCAATTCCATGGCAGCCCCTGCCCACCCTGCCAGGGAACAATTCCTTGCCAAGATCCCATCCAGCCCTGCCCTGTGGCAGTGGGAGCCATTCCCTGTGTCCTGTCCCTCCCTGCCTTGTCCCCAGTCCCTCTGCAGCTCTCCTGGAGCCCCTTCAGGCCCTGCAAGGGGCTCTGAGCTCTCACTGGAGCAGTCGGGATCTGGAGCTGGCCCTGGGCAGGATCCTGGGACGGGCAGGATGCTGCTCCTGGCTCCCTGCTGCTCTTCACCCCCGCAGCAGCATCTGCACTCGGGCTGAGCTCTGAGCTCCCCTCCGGGCAGGGCTCCTGACCCCCCGATGGGTCATTATCCTGCAGCCGGGTAATTTCCTCCCGCACACCATATGCCCGAGGCTCGCCAGGGATTTAACTTTTCATTTCGCTGCGTTTTGCAGAGATTTGGCCGCTTTGATTCCTCCCGTGCTGCGGCCGAAGATGCTGCGAGAGCATCGCTCGCTCTGTCTCTGAGCCTCTGACATCTCTGGGGGTTTTGGCCCCAGAAAAAATATCAGAGAACCCCCCAGGGCAGTGTCTGGCAACACAGCAGCATGTCCGATCCAGGAGGGATGTTCTCCACATCCCTGGGGCTGATGGAGCATCCCTGGGGCTCCAGGCTCAGCCGCGCCCGATTCCCACCCCAAAGGTGCTCCAGGACCCCACCTCCCCACCCCGGCCCCTCTTTTTCAGGCAATTTAAGGCATTTGGCTCTGCCAACGCCTTCCCTTGCTCACGAGGAGCCCCAGGAACCGAGGGAAGCGGCTCCAGCCCCGGCAAGGGGAATCGGCCGCGATTTAAATGAGAGCAGAGCACGGTTGGCTATTAAGGAGGTGCAAACACCGCTGTGAACCCAGGGACTTCATTTAATGACTTGGAAACAAGTTCCTGACCTACTTCCATCTGCAAAAACCTTCATAAAATCACAGACGGAAAGAAATTAAAGGCGCCGCGGTCTCAATCCCTCTCCAGCACGGGATGGGGATGAGCAGGATGCGGCCCCAACTGGGAAAAGACCCCGGCAGGAGAAAAAAATTGGGGTGAAAGAGGCACAAATCGGGTCCTTCCCCAGCTGGGACAATCCCCTGTGGATGCCGCAGGTTTTGGGGGGCTCTGCTGGCTGCACAGCCCCTTTGAACCCCCAGATGGGAGCTCCTGGAGCTGGGACCCTGGGATGCGGCACTGGGGACACTTGGGGTCCCCCACGGCTTTCCCTCCTCTCTCCCGTTTGATTCCCCACCCTTTCCCCAGTTATTTATTTCATTTCCCGCATCCCGCGGCGTTGCCATGGGAACGCAGCCCCGGCTGGATGCGCCTGGCTGGACGCGGCACTCCGGGATCCCGCTGGAATCTGCTCCATGGGATGCACCCCTGGGGGCGTCCCCACCCCGGCACCCCCCGAGACCCCAGGGTGCCACCCTTGGGTGCCCTCCGAGCCTGCTCCCACATCCACGCTCCTGGCTCCGTCCATCCCTGAGGGCTCCAACTGGGAGGGCTGGGAAATGCAGCTAATGGCAAGAAATACTTTTTTTTTTTTTTTTTTTTTTTCTCTAAATGTAGAGGCTCAAACCCAGCCCCTCCTGTTCTGCCTTCATCACAGGAAAGGGGAAACTGAGGCACGGCATAGAGACCCTCCCTCCCCCCAAACCTTCACGGGCTCTGAGATGCTGGGAAGGCTGAAATCCATGGAATTTGGTGTTCCCATATGGAGAGGGGATGCTCCATGGTCACCTCCCGCTGATTCTCACCTCAGGAGGAAGCTCCTCCTCATTTACACCCCTAAAACAAAGCTCTGAGCCCCATCAGCTCCAAACTCTGGGGTTTGGGTGCATTTGGCTCCAATATCCCTATAAAGAATCCCGGGAATTTTGATTGTGTGGGTTTTTTCCCTGAAAACACCACAATTCCCGATTTCCCCCGGAGCAGGCTGCTCTAACTGTTTTACCTCTGATAAAATCTCCTTAACACTGGCACAATATCGCATTTATCTTTTACTGAGCTTTATCACAACACCCAGCTCTTGCTGGCAGCATCCCACAAGCGCTGCCGTGAGATCCCTTTGCCCCTCCTGCCTCCCAGCCAGGAAACTTTTCCAGGCGAGGGAAAGCCGAGGCGATCGAAGCAGCTCAATTCCCTGCCTCCCCACCACAGCGCTGGATATCCCCTTGGGACCTGCTCCATCCCCTCGGGACCTGCTCCATCCCCTCGGGACCTGCTCCATCCCCCCAGGAATTGCTGCTCCATCCCCTCGGGACCTGCTCCATCCCCTCGGGACCTGCTCCATCCCCCCGGGAATTGCTGCTCCATCCCCTCGGGAATTGCTGCTCCATGCCCTCGGGAATTGCTGCTCCATCCTCTCGGGAATTGCTGCTCCATCCCATCGGGAATTGTTGCTCCATCCTCTCGGGACTTGCTCCATCCCCTCGGGAACTGCTCCATCCCCTCGGGACCTGCTCCATCCCCTCGGGACCTGCTTCATCCCCTCGGGAACTGCTCCATCCCCTCGGGACCTGCTTCATCCCCCCGGGACCTGCTCCATGCCCTCGGGACCTGCTCCATCCCCCCGGGAATTGCTGCTCCATCTCTCCGGGACCTGCTCCATCCCCTCGGGAACTGCTGCTCCATCCCCCCGGGAATTGCTGCTCCATCCTCTCGGGACCTGCTCCATCCCCCCGGGAATTGCTGCTCCATCCTCTCGGGACCTGCTCCATCCCCTCGGGAACTGCTCCATCTCCTCGGGTCCTGCTCCATGCCCTCGGGACCTGCTCCATCCCCTCGGGAATTGTTCCATCCCCTCGGGAACTGCTCCATCCCCCCAGGAATTGCTGCTCCATCCCCTCGGGACCTGCTCCATCCCCTCTGGACCTGCTCCATCCCCTCGGGACCTGCTCCATGCCCTCGGGACGTGCTCCATCCCCCCGGGAATTGCTGCAGTTCCCGCGGGAGGGGCCGGGCTGATCCCGTTAATCCCGGGCTGGGGCTCAGCATCCCCCCAGCCTCACCTTGCAGTGACCTTGGGAAGTCTGTGGTGGGGGGACACGGGGTGGTGGCACTTGTGGGAGGGGATGCCAGGAGTGTCCCCAGAGAGGGGAATGTGCACCGGGAACAGCCCAGAGGGGAAACTGAGGCACGGGGGTGTGAGCACAGCAGGACCCAGCATTCCAGTGAGGCTGAGTGGGGATCCTGTCCTGCTGTGCCTCAGTTTCCCTGGAAATGTCCCTGATTCCTGCTCAGCACCGCACCAGGAGCATCCAATCTCCTGGCCGGGGGGGGGGGGGGGGGCAGCTCCATCGGAGCAGGTCCTCAGGGAAACTGAGGCACGGCAGGGAAGCTCCAGCCCTGAGGAAAAGCCTTGAGAACACCAAGCTGGGAGCTGCTCCAAACCCATGGCAGCAGGGCTGGGACCTCTGGGGTGGCCAGAGAGCTGCTGTCCTCTAGAGCCACCCATCCCATATCCCATACCCCATATCCCATATCCCATCCCATATCCCATCCCATATCCCACACCCCACATCCCATCCCATATCCCACATCCCATATCCCATCCCATATCCCATCCCATCCCAGTCCTGCTCCAACGTGGATCCCTGAGCCCTGGCTCAGCCTTGCAGAAATTTGTGATCCCCAGGGACATCAGTCCCCAAACCAACAGCCTGGTAAGGAAAATTGGGATTGATCCAGGGCCTCAATCAGGAATCCCATTGGAGATTCCCAACAGGAGCCATTGAGAGGTGCAGCATTAATGAGAATGAAGAAAAAATCCCTAAAAACCCCACTAGCAAATGGGGAATTGCTCTGGACTGAAACCTGGGGGATCTTGGGCTTTAATCTTTGGATTCAGCATGAAATGTGGGGAAATGTGGGTTTAAACCTGGCAGATCTTGGGCCTAGGTCTGAGGGAAGTTGGGCTTAAATTTGAGAGGTTTTGGGCTTAAATTTGGGAGATCATTGGCTGAGATCCAGGGGAGCTGGGGCTTAATTTTGGCATCTGAGATTTAGGACATCCTGTGTTTTAATCCGGGTTTAGGATTTGGATTTGGGGGACTTGGTCTTAGATCTGATGGATTTGAGGTCTAAATTTTGGGGATTTTGGGTTTAAATTTGGGGATTTTGGGCTTCAATTTGGGAGATTTTGAGCTTAAATATGGGAGATTTTGTCCATAAATTTGGGAGATCCTGGGCTCAAATTTGTGGGATTTGGGGCTTAAATATGGGGGATCTTGGGTTTAAATTTTGGAATCTTGGATTTAACTTTGGGGCACTGCCCAGACAGAGTGAATAAGATGGGAAAGCAGGAGTGATGTGGTAAGCCTGGCTCCCTAAATCACAAATTCTGGGAATGAGACACAGACAAAGGCTGGGGCTGGACATGGGAGGGGAACGGGCAGGGAAAAGCAAAGGAATGGGACAATCGGCTCCAAAAATCTGCCAAAGGCCGCCAGGATGGGGCAGGACGATGCCGGAGGAGATGCCCCCACCAGCCCGCAGGGGACAAGGATTAAGCCGCAGGCAATTTCCATGCTAATTCTCCCGGTTCCTTCTTTATCCTGACATCTGGGAGAAGCCAGAGGAATTCTTCTCCAAATCTCAAAGACACCGTTAATATAATCCGATAGAGGAGAGGAAAAAAAAATGAATATATTATATATACATATACCAAAAAAAATCCAATTTACTGATTTATTTAGCGCCACTTTCCGTAATCAGTTCTCCCAGGGAAGAAACCCTGATTAAAGCCAAGCGCATCGCTATGGAAACCGGCATTCCCTCCTCCCACGGCCCGCGGGCTGGGAAGGAGAAGCTCGGGTGAGGAAATCTGCCTGGTAACAACCCCCTTAATGAGCCGGGGAGCAAAAATAATCCCTGCGAGCGCTGCCGCCGCCAAAGGAGCAGCCGGCGGCAGCCGGTGGGGAGGCGAAACGGCTCCCAAAATATTGATTTTTCTTGGGATTGTTTTGGAGGAGGAGGAGGGGACGCTCCCACATCCCGGAGGGACATCTGGAGGTGGTCCCCGTGTGCGCCCGCCCGGCCCGGCGCGTGTGGGTGTTTCTTGCAGCATTTATCCCATTTTTTAACTGTAAAACCCGGGATCAAACCACGCAGCTCTGAGGGATTCGCTGCCCGGCGAGGAGGGAGCTGCCGGCACAAATGGGATTGATGGGATGACCCCGGTGGATTTCCCTCTCCTCGGGGTAATTCCACAACCCACGGGCACCCAGGGGTGAGGGGCACCGCCCCCACTGCCCACTCCCATCTGGGCTTAAATCTGGGGGAACTGGGCTGGAATTTGGGGAGCTTGGTCTTGGATCTGGTGGATTTTTGTGCTTAAATTTGGGAGACTTTGGGCTTAAGTTTGGGTGATTTGAGGTTTAAATACGGGAAACCTTTGGTTTAAATTTGGGAGATTTTTATTTTAAATATGGGGGATCTTGGGCTTAAAAATGGGAGCAACCCCCCATGGGTGAGAATTTCTTGAAGAATTGGAGATTTATTCTTATTTCTCCATTGAATGATGGGACCTGGAGGGTTTGGGGGTCTCCCCCTGGCTGGATGAGCACCCTGTAAGGAGGAGGTGCTGGATCACCCAAGGCAGGGATAGGAATTCCCGTGGGCTGAAAGCAAATGATGAGGGGTGGGAGTGGTGAGTGCCAGGGAAGGGGCTGGGATGTTTCCCGAGCCCTCAAGGAACTTTTTGGGGTGCAAAAGTCTGCCCAGGACAGCTCAGTATCCACTGAGGAATTCAATGCCAATCCCATCTGCATTGTCACTAAAATCCCCCATCCCTGTCACTGCTTCCAGGGCTGGGAGTGGAGCCCCTCTGCTCTGGCAACGGGACTGATCCGGGCAGGATCCCACAGAGCACCCAACCATTCCCACCCCCACGCACATCTCGGGCTTTCCGACCTGCAGGGGCTGGAGAGGCACCAAAGGGATGTGCTGTCCTAAGGAAACCGGGATATCTGGAGTAACTCCTTCAGCAAAGGAGCCAGTGCTGCTGATCCCAATGATCCCTTCACTATTGACCCCAATTATCCTTCTGCTGCTGATCCCAATGATCCCTTCACTACTGACCCCAATTATCCTTCTGCTGTAGATCCCAATGATCCCTTCACTGTGGATCCCAATGATCCCTTTTATGCAGAGCTCAATGGACCCTTTTATATTGATCCAATGATCCCCCTGCTGCAGATACCAAGGATCCCTTCATTGTAGATCCTAATGATCTCTTTTATGCAGATCCAAATGAACCCTTTTATATTGATCCCAATGATCCCCCTGTTGTAGATCCCAAGAATCCCTTCACTATTGACCCCAATTATCCTTCTGCTGTAGATCCTAACGATCCCTTCACTGTAGATTCCAATGATCCCTTTTATGTTGATCCCAATGATCCCTTTTATGCTGATCCCAAAGATCCCCCTGCTGTAGATCCCAAGAATCCCTTCACTGTTGACCCCAACGATCCCTTCACTGTGGATCCCAAGGACCCCTGTGCTGTGGATCCCACAGATTTCCCGTTTATCCCGGGCAGAGCCTGCCGGGCTCCTGCCGTGCCCACCGGCTCCTCATTACCCGCAGCCCTCGGCAGCTCAGGAGCTCATCTGAGACTCCTTAAACAGCCGTAAAAATTGCTTTTATTAATTGCTTCACCCCCTCTCATCCCCCTGCCTGCGGGAGGGGTTTTTGGGATGGGTTTTTCCAGCCCCTTTATCGGGTGGGGGTCGTGGATGAGCAGCTCCAGGGGCTGGATCCATCCAGGGCAATCCCTTAATGACACCGGGATGTCGTGACAGGCGACATCCCGAGCCCTGCAGCAGTCCCCGACACCCAGCAGGGCTGTGAGCCAAAGCCCTGCCATCAGGGCCAGCCCCACGCTGGGGAAAATGGGATTTCCCTCCAGACTTGGTTTTCCTGCTGTAAGCACAGGGATGGCTTTGCCAGCTGGGCGAGGGGCGCTGCCCCAGCCCATCCCCGCTCTGGACACACCCACGGGAGGGAGGAGGTTTGCCATAGGAAAACATTTAGGGAAAATCCAACCCAGCAGCAGCAGGGCCTGGACACAGGGCTGGGGACAGTCCCCGTGTGGGACCCGCTGTGCTGAGGACAGGATGCTCCCCCTGCTCCTCGGGGTCCCCAGCCGTGGGAAATGGGGCTCTGCAGCTCCTCCCTGTGCCCTGCTCCCTGCTCCCTCCCCTGCCCTGCAGGAAGGGGGACACCAGCCCCACCCCTGACCCCACTAACGAGGGCACTGTTAATTGCCCAGCCCTCACCCCATGTATAATTCAGGGCTCTTTGTTAGGGCCGGGTTTGCTTTGTCTGGGAAGTGCCACCTACCCGAGGGACCCCGATGCCACACAGCTCCTTCTGGGGGGGAGGGGTTGGAATAAAAATAATTAGGGCCTGGGGCTGCTGCGAGGTGGGGGATGGGGTCGTTAGCGGGGTTGGGGTCATTAGTGGGGTCAGAATTCTCCTCCTGGGGGAGGGGATGGGGCAGGGGGAGAGCCCAGAGCACCATTTCCCACGGAAGGAGCCACAGGGGGACCCCAAAAGGTGGTGGGAGCATCACTCCAGTGTCCAGGCCGTGGGTGCTGCTGGGCTGGGACTTGCCCCCACGTTTTGAGGTGGAAATCCTCATTCTTGCTGTGGGTGCACCCAAAAGAGGGGAAGGTTTGGGGCCTGTGGGTGCCAAATTGGGGGCGGCACCCAAGTCCTGGGTGGATGATGGAGAGGACCTGCACCAATGAGGAATAAACCAACCCCAAATGGGTGAGGCTGTCCCTAAATACACACACCAGAGCTCCAGGGAGACACCCCAAAGTCACCCCAAATTCCCCAGGCATCCTCAGCTCCTGGTGGTGCTGGACCAGGATCAGACCCAGGGTCAGACCCAGGATCAGCCCCAGGGGCAGCAGCCTGAAATTCAGGTGGGGTGCAGCCCTAGGAGGGTTGGGAATGGGACAGGGATGTCCTCACCCCCAGAGGGACTGGGGGACCTGCCACCACCACACAGCTGCTGAACTTGGGGGTGGAAAAGATTAAAAAAATGAAAATTAAACTTTTAATAATCCCCTGGTGTTTCTCGGTCACAGCAGCACCAGGCTGTGCTGCTAAATGGAATCCCTGGGGGAGCCACCAAATCCGAGACACGAGGCAAATTCCCAGGAGGGAACAAAACAGGGAATAAAACACTGACCCTGAGATTCCCATCGCTCCAGACTCTGCCCTGTGTCCCTCCCAGTGGACAGGGGGACATCCTGGGTGTCCCCCAGAAGCACAGGGTGACCACAGACAGTGGCAGAGCTGGGAGCTGGAGGGGACTGAGGGACACCCAGGGTGGGCACGGGGACCCCCAGCCCCTGGGGACTCCCATGCCTGGGATCATCCCCAGGATGTCCCCAGGATGTCCCCACCCAAGCCTGGCTGTGGCACCCACTGCCTCAGGGCTGCCCATCACCCCCTCAATGGTCATGGGATGCCACCACCCACCCACAGGTGCCACCCTCCAGTGCCATCCCCCAGTGCCACCTCCAGTCCCGGGCACCCTCAGACCCTGCTGGGTCTGTGACCCCCCCAGCAGCTGCCACGGGCACTCAGTGCCAGCCCATGCCTGTCACAGGGCTCTGCCTGTGGCCCCACTCCCTGAGCCCAGGGAAAAGGGTGCCAGGTGCTGCAGGAAAGGGCCAGGGAAGGACGGATTCACCGGGAGCCCCGGCAGCTGCCGAGGGGAGTTGGCAAGCACCGGGGACGGGCTGGGAGTGGCAGCAGAGGAGGGGACAGCAGGGGACAGGAGCTCAGGGGGTCCCACAGGCACAGATGGAGATGCCAGGTGTCCCCAGGGCGGGTGAGAGGGATGGGGTTGGTTCCTGAGCCAAAACAGGGCAGGGAAAAGCAGAGAAGACACAAATCTGAGCCTGCGGAGGGTTTGTGCAAAGCCAACCCCGGCCTGGCTGCTGCTTCCACTGGTGGGATCCGGGTCCTTCCCCGGGGCTGGGGGACACAAATCAAGGCAGGGGGGACCCAGCTGGGCCCCAGAGCCATGACTGTCACCACTGCTGACACCCAGTGGGGTGGAGAGGAGGGGGCAGAGCCCAGGGGGATGGGCCAAGGGCTCTCAGTGTGACACTTGCAGGCTGAGCAGCACCATTAATCCGAGCCCTTCCTGCACGGAGTTCGAGCACGGGCTGGGCTTCCCTGGGGTTCCCATGAGCTTCAGCATTCCAAGAACCCTGCACTGCCACTGTGAGCATCCCCCACGCTCACCCAGAGCACCCTTCACTCATCCCAAGTACCCTCTGCTCCTGCTCTGAGCACCCTCCATGCTCACCCTGAGCACCCTCCATTCCTGCCCCAACCGCCTCAAGCACCCTCCAGCCCCTGAGCACTCTCCATTCCCATCCCAAGCACCTCCACTCTGACCCCAAGCACTCTCCATTCCCTCCCCAGCCACCTCAAGCACCCTCCAAGAGCACCCTGAGCATCCCTGATTCCCACCTGAGCACCCTCCAGTCCAACACTCCCACCCCAGGCCCCCTCAGCTCCCACTCTGAGCTTCCTCCTCTCCCCTGGGGCATTTCCCACTCGGGGTTTTACCTGGGAGTCCCTGTGGGGTGGCACGAGTGTGCCCAGGGGAGTGGCACAGCTCCAGGGACATTCCCACAGCTCCCTACAGCCCCAGTTCCCAAACTGGGACAGTCACTGAGGCCACCTCTGGCCCTTTGGCTTCCCAAATCCCATCCATCAAAGGTTCCACATTCTCCTGCCCCAGCACGAGGCCAGGGGAGGCAAATCCCCCCTGCTCTGGCTCCTCCCTCCCTGTGCCACATTCCCGGGGTTCCCAGGACACGTCCGTGGTGGGAAAGGGCCTCGCTATCGATCCGACCATGGGAAAACACCAGAGTGCCCCAGGGTGCTAATTAGCCCTAATCAAGGTAATTAGCCTGAGAGCCGAGCAGCAGGGCAGCCCCGAGCGTGGCAGTGTCCCCTGCGTGTGACAGCACAGCTGTGACCCCGGCCAGGCACGGGGGCCCTGCTTAGAGAGCGAGGGTGAGCAGGGGCACAGGACACAGCCAGCACCGCTGGCTCTGCAGTGTCATTGTCACCGGCAGCCCCTGGGCACCCCAGGGCACTCAGCACCACCTCCCCCAGCACCCCCAGGGCACAGGTCCCCTCTGCCAGGACAGAGTCATGAGGTGGCACCAGGTGTCACCCCCTGTGACAAAGGGGAGAAATTCCCTTTGGGTGATTCCCCAGCCGAGCCCTGCTCAGCTCAGGGATCCCATTGGATTCACACCTGGATTCACATCCCAAACCCACCCCGTGCCCCCCTCCATCCCAGCTCCTGCTTCCCAAACCCCTGGAGCTGCCAGGACGTGCTGAGCCCGGAGGGTGAGCACAGACCCATCACCCCAAGGCAGGTCCCACAGCTCCTCCCATCCCAGCTGGGAGGATCCCTAGGAACCAATGTGACACGTCCTGTCCCACTGCTCCCAAGCAGCACTTGGGCCATCGATTTATTCCCCCCAAATCTCCTTCTACCACAGATGAGAAACCAAAGGAGGGGAAAATTTCCCCCAAGCACATGGGAGCTGTTATTAATCTTATTTAAAACCTCTCAGGGTTTAATGTCCTGTTTAAACACAGCCTGGGCTGCTCTCTGCCCACTTTGCCTTCCCAGTTTTCCAGCCCTTTACATCCATATTTTGGAAATTGAAATAAATAGCTGCTTTCAAATGGGGGAAGGGAAAAAAATCAGTGCCAAGGGGGCCATTCTGAGCTGTTCCAAGTATCCCCCAGGATTTGAGAAGAATGTTCTCTCCCCACTGAACCCTCAGCACTCCATCAATTCAATCCCAGGGCACCCCAGGAGCAGGGGGGTGGGGATAGAGCCTGGAGCGCTGGATGAGGGCTGGGAAGGTTCCCACCCGCTGGCCCTCGGCTCATCCAGGCGCTGCAGTGATGGGTTCACATCCCACAAATAACATCCAGGGCGTGAGGGATTTGCGGGTTTTGCACCCCTGCTCGTTTCCCCGAGGATGGGATGTCCCCAGGATGGCTGCAGCATCCCCAGGGCTCCCCCCCAGCGGGGCAGGCGGTGCCAGCAGCATCGCGTTCCTGCGGGGATGGGCAGCGGGACACAAACCTGTCCCAGCGCTGGTAGTGTCCCCCAGCATCGTCCCAAACTCCCGAGCCACTACAAACTCCTGTGCCAATGTCTGGGAGCTCCGAGTGGGGGGCGTTTCCCTTTGGGAATTGAATTCCTGCCCGGTGAGTTTTGAACTGGTTGAGCCCCAAACTCTCCCTGCTCAATTATTCAGCCCCTCCAGGCCTTCCCTGGGGTTTCTCTCTGAGGGAACTGAGCAGAGATGAGCCAAAAGCACTAACAGCTGCAGAGGGAAGAGGTGGTGGAGCCATCAGGGCTCGGGCAGGGAGAGCATTGTCTCGGTGCCTGCGAACAAACAACACCATGAGGAGTTCACGAGATGCTCGTGGATCCTCCAGCTGTGAATTCCCTGGGCAAACCCAGCCTCTGCTGGAATAATAACCCAGGGCACTCAGCACCCCCTGAATCTGCCACCATGACCTGTGTGGGGATGTTCCTGTTGTCCTCAGCCTCCAAGCATGGCCCCAAGCGCTGCCAAAGGCAGCAGGGGAAGGGCAGCACACCCAGAGTTCATTTCTGGCTGTGGTTAATCACCTTCAGGGCTGAAAAACCCCTTTCCTCCCCAAAACCCACTCGTTTTGCTGCATCTCTCCTGCATTAAGGGCTATTGGTACTGGGAATCTCTTCAAGGGGGGATGGTTTTAAACCAAGAGAGGAGGGATTCAGATGGGATCTTGGCAAGGAATTGTTCCCTGGCAGGGTGGGCAGGGGCTGCCATGGAATTGCCAGAGCAGCTGTGGCTGCTCCTGGATCCCTGGCAGTGCCCAAGGCCAGGCTGGACATTGGGGCTGGGAGCACCTGGGACAGTGGGAGCTGTCCCTGGGGTGGCACTGGATGGGATTTAAGATCCTTTCCCATCCAAACCATTCCAGGGCTCTGTCATGTTCCCTCAGAGCAGCCACAGCCCCTGAGCCTCTCCAGGGCTGTGTTTTTGCCACATCTCCCATCCTCAGGTTCTTCTTCCCAGCCCCTTCCCACTGGCTTGGTGATGGGTTTTGGGCTGGAACACACCCCTGCCCCATGGGCTGCCTGGGATGCACTTCCAGGGGGACTCTCCCATGCCAGGCTCTGCTCACCACATCCCCTCATCCCACCCCTTTTCTCCAGCGATGATTTTCTTCATTCTCTTCTTTCTGCCTAGTCCTGAAATGAGCATCATTGATTTTTTATAGCACTAATTTTTTTTCCTAACGGAAACCACCTGGGATTAAATCAAATTCCTTATCAGCATCCAGACATTGCTGGGGCAGCTCAGCCCCTTCCAGCAGCCAGACCTGTGAGCTCAAGAAGAAACAGGAGCCAGGTTTGGCTGGGCAAGGCTCATTTTCCCAGCTCTCCATGAACACACCTGCTTTAGGCTTTTCTGCTCACATCAACCTTTCCTTCCCGGGCTCTGACGGCTCTGCTTTGGGCCAGGCTGGTTTCAGCCTCATCCTCTTTATTTTCTCTACAACCCAGCCCTCTGAGACATTTATTTTCCAGTCCCCCTTGCTCCCAGTTCTGTTTAGAACCGCCATGAATGATTTAGGGAGTTCTTCAGGCGGCCTCGTTAATCCTCTTGGGTGCACATTAGCTGGTCCTGCAAATTTAGACGTACGGCACTTTAATCGCGGTTTTAATTGCGAGCTGTGAGGCCCTGCCTTCCCAAACTCACGTCGATAAACCTTTCCAGCCCTGCCTGCAGTGTGGATGTGCCGGGGGATGCTCACCCGCACGGAACTGGCTGATGCTGCTCCACGGCCACCCAGACCCTCGGTCCCTCCGGGGCTCTCGGGGCACTCACCGGGGAGGTGACAGGGTGGGGTGGGGTTTTTCAGGCTTTTAAACACACTTCCCACCTTGGGGCCGGCTCTGGATCCTCATCCCTGGTCATCCCTGGAGGATCCTCACCCCACCGAAGCGCAGGTATCACCACCCCCACCTGAGCGAGGGGGCTCCGGGAACCGAGGGACTCCCCTCGCTCCTGCCAGCCCCCATTTCCATGGCAACCATGCAAATGGGAAAGCTTTCCATAATCATTAGGGAGCGGAGCGGAGCAGTACAAACAGTGGCGGCAGTAGATTACAAGCCCATTATGAACAGTCGCACCTTCTGAGCGCTGGTAATTACACCTAATTGTGCATTTAATTGCGTAATTGAAAACCTCCATCCCGGGTTCAGCCCGGGCTCCTTTCCCCCTTTCCGGGCGGGGGGATGCGGCCGGGGGCGGCCCCGCGATCCCCGGGCCATCCCCGGAGCCGGGCGAGGACAAAAGATGCCGGCAGAGGTGGGAGGAGGGAGGTTCCCAGCGGTGCTCCCGGTGCTGGCCAAATCCAGGGAAATCAGAGCAGGAAGGGAGGACGGAAGGGGATGGGAGGGGATGCAGAGGGGTCCCGCTGTCACCCAGGGATGTCACACAGGGCTGGGGATAGAGGATCATCCTCTCCCTTCAGCCCTTCATCCATCCAGCTCCTTCCCCAGGCTGGGAGCCGGGGCTCACATCCCAGAGCTCCCGGTGCCCTGTGAGAACCCCACGGCTCGGGGAGAGGAGGGGACGGAGCCGCGGCCCCTCTGCTGCGCCCCGAGCCCGCAGGGCGTGGGGATGGCAGTGCCGGCTCGGCTCGGCACGGCACGGCACGGCACCGCACCCCGCCAGCCTGGCAGGCTCCGGCAGGCGGGAGGTGCCAACCCAGCTCTGCTCTTCCAGCCAATTAAAGGAGAAGGAGAGAAACAAAGAAGGAAACGAGACCCCGCTCGGAAGCGGCTCCCGGCTCTCGCAGGCGGAGGTGGCAGCGAGGAGCGTCCCTGTCCCTGTCCCCACCCAGCTGCGGGGCTGAGCGGCCGCAGGAGGGGGAATGGGATCGCCAGTTCGGGATGGAGGAGGAGGCAACTCCAGGAAAAGCATCCTGCACCAGGGACGTGTGACAGCAGCTGGACAGATGCGGCCTGACAGCTGGAGCAGCGCGTGTCCCGATACCCCGACATCCCGATATCCCAACATCCCGATATCCCGGTGTCCCGATCACTGTCACCAAGGCCAGCACAGCCCTGGGCCGCAGCACAGCTGTCCCAACACCACCAGGCTGCAGAGTTAACAAATGTTGTGTGGCTCCCACACCCCCGTGCCCGAGCAGGGCAGTGTCACCTCGGGTCCCTGCCCCATCCAAGCCCTCAGCAGCTCCCATTTCTCATAGAGAAAAGGTGAATCCCTCAACAGCGGCTCACAGACACAGGTTTGTGTCTCCCAGGTGGTGGGAAAACCAGCAAAAGCCCGGAGTTTTGCTTTTATCGCACCTCATCATCATGAATATCTGCTGGTGGCCCCTCCCGAGGCGGGGCAGGGCTGGTGGGTGTTTGGCAAGTGGATTTTTCCAGGGAAAAACCATTAATGGAGAGAAAATGTGTCGTGTGCTGCTTGTCCCCAAGCCTGGAGTCACCCAGCACTCACAGCATGGCCTCGCCAGGGGTGAAGGAGCTTGGAGGAGTTTGAATGCTCCAAAGCAGCTCCCTGTGGGGTCATGGCCCAAAAACCAGTGTCCCAAACCGGTTCAGGTGTGGGTTGGAGGGGGCAGGGCTCTGCAGGGCCCCTCTGGATCAGGGACCTCGTGCCCAATGGGTGCCAGCTGCACCTGGAGCCTGGAGCCTCCACAGCACCCCCAGCACCAGGGGGACAGGGGAGCAGCTGATGGATATTGGGAAACCAACTGGGATGTGAAAGGTGCCAGAGGGGTGACAGTGGCACACAGGGAGCCTTGGGAAGGTGCCCAGGAGGGGACAGTGGCACACAGGGAGCCATGGGAAGGTGCCCAGGAGGGGACAGTGGCACACAGGGAGCCATAGAAAGGTGCCCACGAGGGGACAGTGGCACACAGGGAGCCATGGGAAGGTGCCCACAAAGTGACAGTGGCACACAGGGAGCTATGGGAAGGTGACCATGAGGGGACAGTGGCACACAGGGAGCCATGGGAAGGTGCCCATGGGGTGACAGTGGCACACAGGGAGCCATGGGAGTGGCATCACCTCAGGGAGGGCAGGATGTCACCACGCTGCAGTTCAAGGGACACCAGGGCCCAGGCTGGCTGTGGGGCTCACCAAAGCTCTGCCCTCCCTGGGCAGCTCCGCTCGTGGCACCAGCTGGTCCTGCAGCCGCTGGGCACGGCCTCCCAGGCAGCCCCACACACACCAGTGCAACCCCAGCCCCCCAACTGGGCACACTGGGAGCACAGCTGTCCCCACCCAGAGAACAGAGCACCCAGGACAGGGGTCCAGGCCACCAGGGTGGGGGGACATGAGCCCCCTGGTGCCATCCCCATTTTGGGAGTGAAGCAGAGGAGGGGAGCAGGGATGGGGTGGGGAATCATCCCCGTTCCCTGTGGCTCCATCCCAAACCCCAGCTCTGACTGGTCCAGGTGCTGTGTCACCTCAGGGTGGCCTTGGTCACCCCAGGGGACACCTGGGTGGCACTGCCACCTCCAGTCTCCCTGGGCTGGTTCAGCAGAGGGCCATGGGTGGAGACTCAGACCCTTCACCCCAGGATGAGGAGCTGAGGGTCAGGGGCATCTCCCCACAACTGGTGAGGTGGAAGCTGCTGCCTCCAAAACCAGGCAGGAGCTTTGGAGAGCATCCCAAAGGATGAGCTGGTCCAGGGTGAGCCTGGAGTGGAAAAGTCCCTGGTAAGGGACTGGAGCCTTTGGGGATGCCAGCAGCAGCAGGACACACAGGGTGAGGGTGGAGGGGACAGCCTGAGCCCAACCAGAAGCACAGAGTTCCTCCGGGTGTGAGCAGGAGCTGCTCTCCCAGCCCAGGAGCTCTCAGTAATTCAGCCTTGCCCTGAAATGAACAGAATAAAATCCCTCGGATCTGGGATATCTCGGGGAATAGTCACCAACAAACCTGCCTGGGAGCTGAGTGGTAAAAAAGAATATGACCAAAAGCCAAGAAACTCCTGCACACCTGGAAAAGCCCCGCTGGATTTATCCTGAATCAAGAGCGAAATGCCAAGCGAGACTCCACAGAGCGAAGTGAGGGGACAGCTGGGGACACGGAGGCCATTCCCCCTGAGAATGGGGGGACTCCAGCCTGGGGATGATCCCACTGCTGCCCAGGGCTCAGCACTGGCTGCAGAGCCTCCCCATCCCCCCAGCACCTCGTGTATCCCCCATGCAAAAGTGGGGACCCCTCCCCTGCCGCTGCCTGCTCAAGGATGAAGAATGAACAAGAGCTGGGAAGAAAGTGCCTGTCAGCAGGATGCCACCCTCATCTCCAGAGGGCTCTGGAGCCTGTTTCCATCGGCGCCTCCATCCATCCATCACCCCGCGTCCCCGGGGACACCACGAGCTGACCCCACAGATTTCAGCAGTCCCTCCCTGCTCTCCTCGCCGTGACGAGCCCGGCACGGCCGCGGGGGCAAGTTGGAGGCTGCTGATTCTCCATTAACGCACCACCCTGCCGGGATAATTAATCGCAACCTCGCCGGCGCTGGTTTGAGCAGAAACCCCCCGGATCCCCCCCGCGCTCCCTCCGCCGGCTCCTCTGGCAGAGCCTGATGAAGATTGATTTGCGGGCGGCGGCAAGCGCGGCACAGAATTGTCACGAAACCCGACAAGCCCGTGAAAATGAACCCTCTCCTTTCTCCTTGTCGCCACATCCCGGTGTCCCCCACCGCGGGCAGCTGGGTCCCGCTCAGGGGCAGGAGAGTTTCCAAAGTGCTGGCAGCGGCTCCAAGTTTCCCTCTCGCCCCCACTCAGGGGATCAGCACCCCGAGACGCATCCGTGGAGTCGCCAGAATGGGAAACCGCGGGCGGGAGTGAACTCGGAGGGAAGAGATTGCAGTTGGGAACAAAGCTCACACCTGCTGGAGACGCAACCTCGGGCACTGGCAGCGCAGGGAAAGGGTCCCCATCCATCTCACCGGCCAGCGCTGCCTGGAGGTGCCATTGCCTATCTTTTAGATCAGCGTTTTTCCTTCCCTATGGGTTTTTTTTGGGCGATGCTGAGGCATCCCCTAGCTGGTCCCAGCACAAGGTCACCGCCGAGGCGGCGTGGGGAGCGGTGACAGGCAGCATCTCGCACAAAGCACCCCCGGCATGCCGATGAGCCTTACCAGCTGCAGGCAGCAGAATCCCACCAGCGTGCATCGCCCGTTGCATCTCCCCATGGCTCCCCAGCCGGATCCTCGGGGCTCCCTCACCGTGGCCTCGCTCCGCCGCTCTCCAGCTCCTCACCAGCCGCCCCTTGGCCACCCGGGGAGCGTCACGGGGGGCTCCAGCACCATGTCCCGCTCTCCAGCCTCCGGCCAGCCCCGCCGGCTCAGCACAGCGGCGGGCTGGGCTCGGCACGGGGCATCGCCCCCCTTCTCCCTCCGCCCCCCGCCCCGCTACAGCCGGCTCGGGCGGCGCGGGGGCCGCGGGGCCGCGCAGCCCTGGCCGCCCATGCCCGGCCCGGCCCGGCGCGGAGCCGCCCGCTCCGCTATTGTCTCCCGCACAGCCGCGCTCCGCGCCCCGGGCGGGCGGGAGGGGGGCGCGGGCGGGGCCGGGCGGCGCGGCCGGAACAAGGCGGGACGCGGCAGCCGGCGGGGCGCGGCGGGCGGCGGGGCCGGGCGGGGCGGGGGGGGGCCGGGCACGCAGCGCCGCGCCGAGCCCTTGGCGGCCTCCGGGGGTGCGGGCAGCGCGGCCCCTCCGCCGCACCGCGGCTCCCGCCTGACCCTGTCCTTATCCTTAATCAGCAGCGTTTGTCTTTTAAATCGTAGATTTGTATTATTATTCTTTTTTTTCCTCTCCGAAGCCAGGTGCGGCTGGGTGAGACCCTGGGGAAGGGCTGCGAGATGCTCCCCCCGTATCCCCCCCGCATCCCCCCCGCATCCCCCGGCCCTGCGGCCCTTGGGCGGCGCCTGGACCCGCAGCACGGGGACCCCGCCACGTCCCCCGGGGTGGCCATGCCAGCGCAGCAGCTGGGCTTGCGGGAGGACAGATGGCCGAGCCCGGCGGGAGCGCCCCACGTCCCCCCGCAGAGCCCCGCTCCGCACAGCCCCGCTCGGCACACGGGGCCGGGTGCCCGGGCAGGGAGGTGGGTGCAGACAGGGCTGACACGGCCCCTCACCGCCACCCACCCTCTCGCCTTTGTTCTGTTTTCACAGCACACCTTCGGGGACATCGCAGAGCGCGAGGAATCACCGGGATGCCGCTTTCCCAGCGCTTTAGAAACCTCTGGCTGAAATGCCGCCTGGCAGAAGCAGTTGGAAACAGTTTGCTGCTTTTAATTTCCATGATTTCTTAATCCTCAGTGCCGATGTTCAGGAGGAAGCATCTCCTAAACCGGCCCCACGCAGCCTTAGGTGTCAGAGCATCCCCACGGCACCCGAGGGGTGAAGCTGTGTTTCTGTGTGTGGTCCAAGCCCATCCAAGCTTACCAGGGCTCATCCCTGTGCGCTGCTGGGACCAGCTTGCAGCACCTCCCACACCTGGAGCTTCCCTTCATGCTCCACCATGGGGATTTCTCTCCCCCCCGAGGCTGTTCTGTGCTCCCAGGAGCATTTGGGGAGGCTCGTGCATGGCTGAAGGACGGGGCTTTGCAGAAAACGCTTGGCTTTTGTGCATTCAGAAACACAGAGTGAAAGGGATGCTCTGAACCACGCTCCTGGGAGCAGGAGCAGACTGAGACGTGGTGTTTGGAGCCACCTCTGCTTACTCACCCTGGCCTGGTTGAGTGACCTCCAGCAGCCCTGAGTACCCCCACACCTCGCTCTGCAGGCTGCCAAGGATCCTGGCTGTGGAGCTGGGACACCCCCACCACGGGCTGCCCATCCCTCCCAGCTCTCCTGGCTCAGGGTCCGCAGGTTTCCACCTGGAGAGGTCCCATTACCTTCATCCCATTGTGTCCCAGGCTCGTGGGAGTTGTCCAGGTACACACACAATTCCAGGATCCAGATGTTGGGCTCCTCTGGGATTTAAGCACAGCAGAAACCTGGAGCAGAGGGATTGGGATCACCCCACAGGTCAAAAATGATAAGGACCAAACCATCCCACAGCATCTCCTTGGCCATGGCCAGGCAAAGTGCCCAGCTGAGCCCTCCTGCAGCCCCCAAAAACAGCAGGGAAAGGCAAAATGCTCAGATGGAAAATCATAAATCCCCATCCAATGGCGCCGAGATCCTGCCTGGCTCCCGACCAGGTGGAGTTTTGCAAAGAATCAATTTTAGATTAAAAAAAGGTCAATAAAGCTTGTCATGGAGCTTCCCTGGAAGGAGAGGAGACAACTTCATCTGGGAGAGGGTGGGAAATGAGCCTAGGGCTTTGTCCTGTGCTCTGCTCAGAACCTGCCACTCCACACCCCCACCCAGGGGTTTATGTGCAATAAAAAGCCCCAATGGACAAAATTACAGAGAAAATATCAAGAGGAAATAAAAAAAGTTTCATGTAATTAATTAGGAGAATGGGAAATGGGAGTGAGCCATCAGGATCCATGCTTTGATCCCAACCAAGCCCTCAGTGCCTCAGTTTCCCCAGCACCTGTGGCGGGGCCAGAGCCTCATCCCAAACCTCCTGTGGGATGGAGAAGGGAGAGGAACACCCCCCCAAGGCTGAGACTCCACTTCTCTGCCACCCCACATCCCATGCTGGGGTGACAGAGATGTCCCCTGTCCCCCCTGGCCACCTGGCTCTGGCAGGATCTGACCTGGATCTGACCCAGCCAAGCTCTCCATGCCCAGGGCAGCAGGAGCCAGATGGGATCTCTTCCCCAGGTACACAAAATCCTCTCCTTCCGCTCAACCCGGGTGTTTCAAGTCAAAACCATCTGTATCTTTATGCCAGAGAGCTCTCCCTGCCAGGGGTATAAACAGAACACAGAGAAATCAGGTTTGAGAAGGTTTCAGAGAAATCTATTTGGGCAGGGCTGGAGCAGCCTGGGGACAGGGACAGGGACAGGGACACCCCAGTCCCAGGGCCAGGGGTGCTCTGGCTTTGTGTCCAGCCGTGGGGTAAAGGATAGCCCAGCTTGGGCTCAGGAGTGCTCCAGCCCTGGATATCAGGGATGTCCCAGACTTGGGATCAAGGATGTCCCAGTCCTGGGGTCAAAGGTGCTCCAGCCCTGACTCTCAGGATGTTCCAGACCCAGCCCCAGGCCAGGAATGCTCCATCCCCAGGGTCATAAATGCCCCAGTCCTGGAGTAAAGAATGTTCTAGGCCTGGATCCAGGGATATTCCAGACCTGAGATCAGGAATGCTCCATCCCTGGGGTCACAGAGGCCCTGGCTGTGGGGTCAAGGATGCTCCAGCCATGGGGTCAGTGATGCTCCAGCCATGGGGTCAGTGATGCTCCAGCCATGGATACCAGATCTGTCCCAGACTCAGCACCAGGAATGCTCCATCCCTGAGGTGAGAGGCCCTGGGGTAAGGGATGCTCCATCCCTGGGGCCCAGGCTGCTCCAGCCCTGACTCCAGGGATGCCCCAGACCCAGTCCCAGGGTCAGGGCTGCCCCATACCTGGGCTCAGGTCCAGCCCAGTTCCAGACTGGGATATCCCAGCCTGGGGTACTGGAATGTGTCTCTTCCCACAGCAGGGGTGGAATGGGATGAGCTTTATGTCCCTACAACCAAACCATTCCAGAATTCTGGGACTCTGTGACTTCTCCAGCCACCTCCAGGAAGAAACACACATTTATTTAACCAACCTTTCCCCAGTTTGAACAAAATTAGCCCCCAGCTGCCAGTCACCATCAGCTCCATGGATCCCAGGTAATGGATGGAGCTCAGGTGGCTGTTGGAGAATCGATGGAGGAATTAAAATGAGTCCCCACCATTCCTTCTCTGTTGTCATCTTATCTGTGTGCTGGGGAGAAGGGCTGCACATCACAGGATCCATCATCATTTCGCCTTTGTAGCTCGCAAAATTCATAATTAACAAAAAATTTCTATTCACTTGCTCATGTAATTTAATTAGCTTTCCATTAAACGGAGACTAAACAGCATCTATTCCCCAACAGAGCAAATAATTGTTTTCCATTCTTTCAGAAATCATCACCCGCTCCTTGGAACTCTCTGAATTCATTAGGGAGCCTTGGAGCAGCAGTGGGAAAAAGGTGGGGAAAGGAAAAGCTGCAGGAAGGACAGGCAGGGATGAGAGGGGGTGGCAGGGCTGGAACTGCCTTGGTTGAGCTGGGATGTCCCCACTGTCCCCACTGATCCCAGGGTGGGGGGGCTGGATCCATCCCAGGAGCTCTGGGTGCTGCCTCTGCCTCCATCTGGGATCTCTTGTGTGTGCTGGCACTGCCAAAGGGTCAAGGACTGGGATGGGGATGGGGACAGGGAGGGGGACAGGGATGGGGACAGGGATGGGGACACCCCCAGGGCCACATCAGGGTCACTTCCAGCCCCCCAGCCCCCCCACTGCACAGCTCCATGGAACTGGGGCTGTTTATCCAGATCCCAGGAAAGATTTAATTTCCAGTGGAAATCTCTCAAGCAAATACCTCCCTTGGAGGAATAAACCTGTTTAAGGAAACAATTTTCTCTGCGCTCAGATGAAGCCTTGAACGCTTTGCTGCTGCCATGGCCCAGGGCTGGCACAGATCCGGTGTGGGATGGGAGCCAGGAGAGCCTGGGCTGCCCTGGGGGCACCTGGGACCAGTGGAACAGATTCCCAAATTCTCCTGGATGCTGCTGGGAGCAGGAACAGAGAGGACTGACCCCACATTCCCTTGGGTGCAGCTGGGAGTGGGAATAGAAGGGAACTGGCCCCAAATCCCCCAGATGCAGCTGGGAACCAGCAGGAACAGAGGGGAAATGGCACCACATTCCCAGGGATGCTGCTGGGAGTGGGAACAGGAGGGACAGGCCCCAGATTCCCCCTGGATGCTGCTGGGAACCAGTGGAAATGGGAGAAACTGGCCCCAAAACCCCTCAGATGCAGCAGGGAGCCAATGGGAACAGAGGGGAACTGGCCCCAAATCCTCCTGGGTGCTGCTGGGAGCCAGCAGGAGCAGAGAGGGACTGGCCTCAAACCCCTCTGGATTCTCTGCTGCCCAGCACAGGGCACTGTCCTGTCCCCAAGAGTGGTGGCAGTGCTGGCCCTGGCACCTCTGGGGTGGTTGGTGCCAGCCCTTCATGCTGGGTTCCAGCCCCCAAGGTGTGTTCCAGCTTCTCCCAAACCAACTGCCCTCTCTCCCAGGGGCTGGGACCTGCACACAGGCTCCAAGGGATGGGCACTGTCCAGCCCCAGCTGCACTGAGCAGTGAAACCTCAGCTGCCCCTCCCATGTCCCCTCCTCACCATCCACCAGGAACAAAGGTTTATCTGATCCCAGAATTCACCATCCACCAGGAGCAAAGGTTTATCTGATCCCACAATTCACCATCCACCAGGAACAAAGGTTTATCTGATCCCACAATTCACCATCCATCAGGAACAAAGGTTTATCTGAACCCAGAATTCCCTGGCACTGGGGAATGATGACAGCACTGGGATGGGCACAGGGGTGCTGGGTGGGTGCTCACTGCTGTGGGGAGTTTGCCAGGGGCAGCTGGGAGTGTGCACAGATCTGCCCAGCCCTGGTTCTGTCCTGGCCTGGCTCTGTCCATCCATGTCTGGCTCTGTCCATCCTGCCCTGGCTCTGTCCATCCTGGCCTGGCTCTGTCCATCCTGGCCCAGCTCTGTCCATCCATGTCTGGCTCTGTCCATCCTGGCCTGGCTCTGTCCATCCTGGCCTGGTTCTGTCCATCCTGGGCCCAGCTCTGTCCATCCTGGCCTGGCTCTGTCCATCCCTGTCAGGCTCTGTCCATCCTGGGCCCAGTTCTCTCCATCCCTCTGCTCCCTCAGCCCAAGGATTTATCCCTAATCCGGATCATTTCCCCGATCTGGGTCATAGCTCCATGTCCATTGTGGCCAGGCCATGGAGGGGTGTCCAGGGCACAGGGGGTGACACCCAGGTATCCCAGGGTGGGGTGTGGATCCACCCAGCCCCCACTGCCTCATCCTGGGAGCAGCCCCTGCCTGGCACCCCCAGGTTTCAGGAGCCCCAGGACTGCCCAGAACTCAGGGCAGGGGAAGAATGATGCCCCTCCCTCACTTCCCTGCTGGTTCCTGGGGTGGGAATTTAGGAAAAAATCCCTTTTTTTGTTGCTTTAAAGAAGCAGGACTCCAGAAAGCTCAGGATTGTTGTCACAGATCAGCCCAAAGGGTCTCTCTCCCCTCTGACACTTGGTATAGATCCAAATAAACCCTTGGGATTGTAACAGGATCTAATTAAGCCTCAGATCTGTGTGGCAGCCCCTCCCCAGCCAGGGGCAGAGGCAGAGACTCATCCCTGGGCACCAAGCTCCTACTCCAGCATTCCCAGGGTCCCTCCTGGCAGTCCCAGCCCCTCTGCCCGTGCCTTTCAGGGTTATTTAATATTCTGCAGTTAAAAATAAACCCCCCCTGCCTCCAGCCCTGCCTGCTCCTCTCCAGGGAGGGGTTTGTCTGCTCAGAGCTGCTCATCCATCAGCTCTGGAGATGGATCTGCCCAGCACCTCCCCGAGGGCTCCTGTCACTCATCCACTGAGGGCAGGGACAATGGGACACCCCAGGGGACCATGGACAACTCCAGGGACAAACCCAGGGCTGCTGCAGCCATTCCCATGGGATCCTGCCAGTCCCAAAGGAGCCAGGGGAGTGAAGGGAGCTGGGCATGGGCAGCTGACAGGACCCAGGTGAATCCTGCCTGGGTTTGGGACAGGGACTGGGGACAAGGCAGGGAGGGACAGGACACAGGGAATGGCTCCCACTGCCCCAGGGCAGGGCTGGATGGGATCTTGGCAAGGAATTGTTCCCTGGCAGCGTGGGCAGGGGCTGCCATGGAATTGCCAGAGCAGCTGTGGCTGCCCCTGGATCCCTGGCAGTGCCCAAGGCCAGGCTGGACATTGGGGCTGGGAGCACCTGGGACAGTGGCAGGTGTCCCTGCCATGGCTGGGGTGGCACTGGGTGGGATTTAAGGTCCCTTTTCACCCAAACCATTCCATGATTTTCATCTTGATTTCCCTGGTTACCCACAGATGAGGACCTGGATTTAATACTGGAGAACAGAAAAGTAACCAGAGCAATAAACCCCAGGCACTGAGATGTGTAAAAAGCCATTTATTGCAGTTTTAACTGTATCAAAAAAACCCAAAAGAAACAGGACAGGGAATATACAGGCCACGTGTGGAACTGAAACAAAAGCTCTCCATTTCAAGGGATCTGGAGAAGGATTTCATTGTCAGTGGCACAGACAAAACAAAATTCCTTTCAATTTCAAGTTTTTCTGCCTCCTCAAAAAAAGGGGAGGTGGAAAAAGCTGCACAGTGCGAGGTGGAGAGGGGACAGCCTGCACCAGGGGGGCTGTCACACAGAGCTGCTGTCACCTTCTCCACTGGGAATGAATCCATCCAGCTCCTGCAAATCCTGCAAATCTGAGGGCACAGATCCCACCAGCTCCTCATGGGCCTCACTGGATCTCCCCCATGTACAGCCTTTTGTCACTGGATGCAGAAAGAACTGGGGGGGGAAAAAAAGAAAGGAAGGAATCATAAAATTAAAACAGAACATAAAAATTAAAACAGAACATAAAATTTAAAATAGAATATAAAATTTAAAATAGAATATAAAATTTAAAATAGAATATAATACCTAAAATAGAATGTAAAAACTAAAACAGAATATAAAACCCAAAATAGAATATAAAAATTATCCCACTGGTTTGAGACCTCCCTAAGGACACAGCACTGAACTCCTCATTTTGCTGAAGCCAAATTTCAGCTGCTCCCCACCCCACCATGGAGCAGTGCTGTGACACTGACCCCAGGCTGTGCCAGCCCCTGTCCCTGAGCTGCTGGGAATGCCTGAGCTGGGCTGTGCCAGGAGAGGTGGGTGAACACCTCTGGGAGGCTCCCAGGTGCGATTTTCATCCCGGGAAGCGTTGAGGCTCTGCCAGCACCACTAGAGGGCACATCCAGCCAGGAAAGTGTCCCCAGGACAGCATTCCCTGGGGACAGGGAAAACCCAACTGGCTCCAGCTGCCCCGGGCCCTGGGCCACCGTGGGCCCCAGGGTTGGGGAACATCCCTGAGATCATCAAACCCCAGCCTGGCAGCACCCCAGGGTCAGCCCTGCCCACATCCACAAGTGCCACAGCCACAGCTTCTCTGAACACCTCCAGGGATGGGGACCCCTTCCCATGGAGAAATATTCTCAAAATCCAACCTAAACCTTCCCTCTGCTCCTGTCCCTGTTCCTGGAGCACAGCCCGACCCCCCCGGCTGTCCCCTCCTGGCAGGGAGTTGTGCAGAGCCACAAGGGCCCCCCTGAGCCTCCTTTTCTCCAGGCTGAGCCCCTTTCCAGCTCCCTCAGCCTCTCCTGGGCTCCAGCTCCTTCCCCTCTTCAGGGAATTCAAAGCACAAGAGGCACAAGAATGACCCAGAACACACCAGCAATGGTTTAACCCCTGGCCAGGAGAGCTCTGGGGGTTTCTGCACCAACTCCCAGCCTGCTGTTTGTCACCCTGCACCAACTCCCAGCCTGGTGTTTGTCACCCTGCACCAACTCCCAGCCTGGTGTTTGTCACCCTGCACCAACTCCCAGCCTGGTGTTTGTCACCCTGCACCAACTCCCAGCCTGGTGTTTGTCACCCTGCACCAATTCCCAGCCTGCTGTTTGTCACCCTGCCACAGCATGGGTCCCTGTGCAGGTGAGAATCCTGCAGTGATTTATGGGATTTACATTCCCAGGAGTTGCCAGCCATCAACTGTATGACTCCATAGGTTTTTAGTAATAGTTTTTTAATTTTTATTTAAAGCCCAGTGATTGATGAGCCCAGAGGAGCCCAGCACAGGATCCCACACCCAGAGAGGAGCTGGCTCTGCCCCTCCAGCACAGCCCCAGCCTCAGGCAGAGCTGTGAATACCCAGGAACAAATCCAGAGCTCCTGCCCCTTGCCTTGGCTTTGGGGTTGACTGCTGGTAATTTCTGGTTGCTGACCTGGCCAAGGTGAGTGTTTGAGTGTTTCCATGGAAACTCAGCACCCTGCAGTCCTGCCCAGCCCAGGCTGGACCAGGAAATGGGAATGGAACCTGGTCCCAGCTCCTGCAGGGGAGCTCAAATAGCTCTGAAAAGGCACCACGAGCTTTGTATCACCCAGCTCTGACTGTGGTGCCACGGGTGAGACACCTCCAGAACAGGGCCTAAAGCACCAAGAGCACAATCCCACTCTGGCTGGGATTTTGGGAAGGAATTGTTCCCTGAAGGGTGGGGAGGCCCTGGCACAAGGTGCCCAGAGAAGCTGTGGCTGTCCCTGGATCCCTGGCAGTATCCAAGGGCAGGCTGGACATTGGGAGGTGTCCCTGTCATGGCAGAGGTGGCACTGGATGGCCTTGGTGTCCCTTCCAACAAGGACCATTTTGGGATTGTGATTTTGTGATTCTCTCATTTGCTTCCTACAGCTTTTAGGGAAGTTAGGGCTCCTAGGTGATCCATGTCCTCATGGAATCACCAAACATGGTTACATCCCCTGCATCCCAGGTACTCCAAACCCTTTCCTCACAGCCCCTGGACAAGCCCTGGGCAGTGGCAGCCACCCCCAGCCCACCCAAGAGCCACCCTGCTGCCCTCTGAGTCCCTGTGCCCAGCCCAGGGTGTCCCCACCCAAGTGGAGATGAGCCAACAAAGCTCTGCCACCCCTAAATCTGCTGATAATTGGACTCTGAGCCACTCTGGCAATTCTGGGGCTGCTTCCCAGAGGATGAGCAGCTCAGTGAGCCCTGGGGAGGTGGGGAGCACTTACTGATGGGTTCCTCAGGGTGGAAAGCCAGTTCATTGACAGAGCCAGCATGGCCTGGCAGCTTGTACAGGATCCTCCTGGAGGTGGTGTCCCACACGTACACAAACCTGCAACAGAGTCCTGGTCAGGGCAGGCAGGGGCCAAAGGAAATACTGCCCTCCCCAGGGGGGTCTCCAGCTGGCTGGAATAATCTTTGTGTGGATAAACAGCAATTTCCCAGGGAAAAAATGCTGCTCTGTCTGGCCCAGGAGAGCAGAGAGCAGTCAACAGGTCCAGTGGCAAAAACCTCCCTGCCAAGACTGCACTTCAGCCCTCAGGGCACAGAGATGGATTTGAAAGCTGGGAGCTCAAAGAAATCCTTGATAGTGCAGGGGCAGGGAGAAAAATCAGCACTGGGAATGGGGAGGACCCTCACAAGCACCCCCAAACACTCTGCATGCCCAGGCATCCCCTTGGGCTGGCAGTGAGGAACCCAGAGCCCCCTCAGACTGCAATCCCTCACAGCCAGCAGCTCTAAAGATGCCATTTCCCCCTGCTGTGCCACATGAGCCACTTGCCAGCATTTCCTAGGGAGTGATGGGATCCCACTGAGCCCTTTGATCACTCCCTGTCAGGCCTCACCCACTGCTGAGTCCTGCCTGAGTTGAGCTCAACTGTCTGAGAACCCCCCAGGATCCTTCCCTGGGGGCACCAGGCACAGCTCAGCTTTCACACTTCTCTTAAAAACAATCTCAGAGTCAAGAAACTGAGCCCAAAATCCCTGTGGGAAGCTCTGCTGGGGAGCAGAGCCATGCCCTGCCCCTGGCCATGGAGATCTGGATCCATCAGAAGATCAACATCCCCCAGGCCAGGGCAGGATCCCACAGCCCTCCCTGCATGCCCAGCATGAGGGAAGGGCATTTGGCACAAGGCTCACAGCTCTGCAAAACCAAAACAAAAATCAGTGCCTGGAGAGAGATGATGCTCACCCTGATACCTGGAAAAGCTGACCTGGAACAGAGACTAAAGAAATAAAATAGGGATTTATTGAAAGGTCTCACCTTGGGCAGTGCAAGAGCCTGGCCAGGGCTACACCCAAATCAAACCCAAGATGGATCCTGGCCACAAGTTCTACACTTTTATCAGTTTTGGTTCATCTACATCTTGGGTTTAATGGTCCAACCACAGCCCCAGGTTATGAAGTCTCAGCCCTGGCTTGTCCCCTTTCCCCTTTTTGGGCACTGGTTGTCCTTGATTCTCCAGCTGGGAAGGGATTGTTTTGTCCAAGGGATTGTTTTCTGTTTTTTGTGAGAACTTACACCTAACAGGAAGTTTCAGAACTACACACCAAGCAGCAGAGTCTGAAAAACCTAACAGCTAAAACCCAAGGCATGAACCCTGCCCTTCCATCCCCTCCTTAGGGAGGTGGTTGAGAGCTCAAGGAACTGCTGGGGCAGGAAAGGACAGCAGTGGGGTTTGGTGGGAAGGGCAGCTCTGGTGTCACAGCCCAGGGCATCACTGGGCTGCCAGAGGGATGGGGACAGCCAGGAACACAGGGAATGGAACACTGAACATTGAACAGGAACACAGGAAATGGAAGATTGAACAGGAACACAGGGAAATGGAACATTGAACAGGAACAGGGGAATGGAACATTGAACAGGAACACAGGGAATGGAACATTGAACATTGAACAGGAACACAGGGAATGGAACATTGAACAGGAACACAGGGAATGGAACATTGAACATTGAACAGGAACACAGGGGAAATGGAACATTGAACAGGAACAAAAAGGAAATGGAACATTGAACAGGAACAAAAAGGAAATGGAACATTGAACAGGAACAAAAAGGAAATGGAACATTGAACAGGAACAAAAAGGAAATGGAACATTGAACAGGAACACAGGGAAATGGAACATTGAACAGGAACACAAGGAATGGATCCCTGCTCCAAGGGAAGGTTGCTGTGCTCCCCATGGCTCTCTGCAGGGACTCAAACCCCCTGGGCTTGGGCAGCCCCTCCCTCAGCACCAAGGCTGGACCTTTCCAGGCTTGTTTTGGCCTCCTCAGTTCCCCCCTTCCTTTCCATGTCAGGGCTTTGCAGACAAGACAAAAAAGGATTTGCATGTACAATCAGCTTGGATTCTCACTGAAATTCTACTTTTCATCCCAAAATAGCCCTGAATGATTTATAACCCCTGCTGGCTGCCCAGAGAGGACACAGGGTACCAGCACCAAGGGCTCCTCCTCCTCAGGAGCTTTCAGGCCAGTGCTATTCTGTGATTTATTTTCTTGAGGGAAACCCTCTGACCTGCAATATAAGCCTTGGATCAGGAATATTTCAAGCCCAACTCTTACCTAGCAGACAGGAATTGTATCTGTTCTTTTCTCAAAGCACTCTGCTGTTGTGGTTTTTAATTTGGTGTTGCAAAGGAGGCTAAGTGGCAAAGTGGCTGATTTTACTGCAACACTTGTGAAGGGCTCAACAGCAAAAATAAAGATTCAGGTAATTGTCCCTCCAACAGAGACCCAGCACAGAAGGAGAGAGGCATCACCAGGGGAATGTTTCGTACTCAAAACAAAATGTTTGTTCAATCTTGCTTTGCTTTTCCTGCAGATACCTCAAAAAATCCCTAAAAATAACTTAAGAAAAAAAGAATAAATCCAAAACTCTGTGATAGAAGAAAGACTGGAGTGGCCTGGTGTGACCTGCCCCAGGAGCTGTCAGAGCCCTGAGCTCCACCAGCACCTGCAGAATGAAATCACTGACCCAAAATCCAGGCACACCTGCCCAGAGCAGGGCTCAGCCTGCCCAGAGCAGGGATCCAGGCAGGACCTGCTCTCTCAGGCCAGGAATTGCTCTCCCAGGAACTGCACTGCTCCTCTCCCAGGCCAGGACCTGCTCCTCTCCCAGGCCAGAATTCTCCCTCCCCATGTGCCCCACTCAGTGCCCAGCAGGGCTGGGGGCAGAGTCACAGCCCTGGCTCATGCTGGGACAGCTGCCCCACTAAATCTGGACAGGGAAGGCTCAAGTTCTGCCTCTCTGCTATCAGAACCTCATTAATCTGGTGATTACTGCTGCTCCATGCCTGGCCCCCAGCCTGCAGGAATTCCTGTCTCTCTGGCACTGGATTTGGGCCTGGATTTGCTCTGGGGGACAGTGGTGTCCTTCACAGGGACCTTCAGACCCTGTCCTGCTTCATCCCTCTGCCCTTTTCACTCCTCAGCCCACTTTACAAAATCTTTCATTTACAAGTCTGAAATGTGCCAATTGGTTTTTATTTCTGCTTGATTAAAGGAGAGGTCATTAATGATCCCTGGAATCCCACCATGCAGGGATTTAACTGGGATTTGTGCTCCTCATCCTCCAGCCCCACACACAGACCCTGCTCTCAAAGGCCCTCCCAGGTCTGCCAGGACACCCAGAGGTCCCAACCTAGTGGCAGAGATGTCCCTGTCACCTCCTGGGGGACCCTTTGGTGGGACAGGGAAGAGCCTCAGCCAGGTTTTGACAATAATAACCAGATTTTACAACAGTCAGATGCTCCTGCACAGACACTAAAACAACAGAAATCAGGAAAACTCCCTGAGGGCTGTTTGGGATTTCACACACAACCCTGAGCCCTGAGATTCTGATGCAGGAACACTGCAAATCCATCATGGATTGATGGGGAAAGGAATGCAGTGCCAACTCACCTGTCAGCAGAGCCCCCTGCAATTTTACTGCCATCTGGGGACCAGGAGCACCTCAGAAGGTTCTACAACAAAAGAACATGCACAGATCCATTTAGTTTCCCATTTCTCCTTGAATTAAAAGCACCACATTAATGATCTCCCTTGGAAGATGAGATGGTAATTACAGATTTTATTTTATTGCTGGAAACAGCCAGTGCCTTGTTATTTTACACAAAGTAGATGGTAAGTGTAGAAAATACTTAATTTACAGCTAATTACAGCTGAACTGAGCAAAGAAATCTTGTTCCTGAGGCTTTAATTGGAATCCCACTTTGAGTATTCATCTTTCTTTGAGTTCTTATTAAAGCCTTTCTGGCCTAAACTTGAATTGAAAAAAACAATTTAGAGAAAAGTTAATAGCAGGGGGAATTGAACAAGCAGCAGAGCACACTCACCTTTTCAAAATTATGGACATTTCCCTGGAAAATCTTGACACATCTCTCCTTGGGGGCGAAGGGCCTCACGTCCCAGATCCGAACTGCAACAGAATCAAAATCAAAATCAGCAGCTGAGGGGCACAGGGCAAGGCAGCCTTGGCAAACCCCCGTGCCCAGGACAGGCTCCCTGATCCCTCACTCCCCAAAGGCCACAGGGAAGCAGCAGCTTTCCCTGCAGGAGGCTCTGCTCTGGCAGGAATTCCAAAAAACCCCAAACCTGCCATCCCAAAATTGAGCCATCACCTCCGCACAGGAGGCTTCTCTTCATCCTGACACATCCCATGGGCACAGTCCTGAGGGACTCAGCCTCACTGAGGGACAATGGGACAGGCAGGGGGACAGCTGGGCTGTCACTCCTGCTGAGGGAACACAGCCAAGCCACCCTGACAGGAGCCAAACTCAGAGTGCAGGGATAGCATGTGCCATGGCTCCTGTCCTCAGTGTCCTGCAGGAGCTGGGCTGTCACCCCAGCTGAGGGGACAAAGCTGTGCCATGGCTCCTGTCCCCAGTGTCCTGCAGGAACTGGGCTGTCACCCCAGCTGAGGTGCTGAAGGGACAAACCTGTGCCATGGCTCCTGTCCCCAGTGTCCTGCAGGATAACCTGGGCCATGGCTCCTGTCCCCAGTGTCCTGCAGGATAACCTGTGCCATGGCTCCTGTCCCCAATGCCCTGCAGGATAACCTGTGCCATGGCTCCTGTCCCCAGTGTCCTGCAGGATAACCTGGGCCATGGCTCCTGTCCCCAGTGTCCTGCAGGATAACCTGGGCCATGGTTCCTGTCCCCAGTCCCTGCAGGATAACCTGGGCCATGGCTCCTGTCCCCAATTCCCTGCAGGATAACCTGGGCCATGGCTCCTGTCCCCAATTCCCTGCAGGATAACCTGGGCCATGGCTCCTGTCCCCTGTGTCCTGCAGGATAACCTGTGCCATGGCTCCTGTCCCCAATGCCCTGCAGGATAACCTGTGCCATGGCTCCTGTCCCCAATGCCCTGCAAGAACTGGGCTGTCACTCCAGCTTAGGGGACAAAGCTGTGCCATGGTTCCTGTCCCCAGTGTCCTGCAGGATAACCTGGGCCATGGCTCCTGTCCCCAATGCCCTGCAGGATAACCTGTGCCATGGCTCCTGTCCCCAATTCCCTGCAGGAGCTGGGACAATCCCCCCTGAGGCAGCTGCTTCCCCCACCAAGGATGCAGTCCTGCGGTTTAGCTCTGGAGCCAAACTCTCTGCAGCCCACCCCACCCAGTGGTGTTTTCCCAGGATGAACACCCAGAAGTGCCCCTGGCAGGCTCAGCAGGCTGTACCTGTGTTGTCCATGGCGTTGGAGAGCAGGTAGGAGCCCTCAGAGCTGAGGCTCAGGCCCGTCACCGAGTCGGCGTGGCCGCGCATGCTGTAGGTGAGCTTGTTCTGCCGCAGGTCCCACACCTGGCACAGCAAACAGCCAGGAATGCTGGAGCTGCAGCTCCAGAGCATCCCACACAGGCACTGAGCACTCAGCTGCTGTCATCAGCTGTGGCTTCCTGCTAATGAGGTCTGGAGCTTGATGGGAGTTGTAGGAAAATGGGGTTTGTGCTCTAGATTTGTAACTGGATGTGTTCAACCCCCAAGGAGTTACACAGCACATACAGGGAATGGCTCCCACTGCCACAGGGCAGGGCTGGGTGGGATCTTGGCAAGGAATTGTTCCCTGGCAGGGTGGGCAGGGGCTGCCATGGAATTGCCAGAGCAGCTGTGGCTGCCCCTGGATCCCTGGCAGTGCCCAAGGCCAGGCTGGACATTGGGGCTGGGAGCACCTGGGACAGTGGGAGGTGTCCCTGCCATGGCAGGGGATGGAGTGAGATGATGCTTCAGATCCCTTCCCACCCAAACTATCCCATGATCCTATGAAAATATGAGGCTGGAAGTTCTAGAAAGACAGAATTTGTCTTTTCAAAGATTTCTAAATGTGTTCAACCTCCAAGGAGTTAAATGTCAGCAGCCCCACGCCTGCAGAATTCCTCTTGAATTGGTACAGAATTCCCCAAATCCCCCTGGCTGAGAGCACAGAGCAGCAGCTCCCCAATTCCCAACGAGGGGCAGAGGGAGTAGGTCTGGTGGCAGTGCCACACTGAGCACTGGTTGTGACAGGCTGGGGACAGCTCTGGGGGTAGTGCCACACTGAGCACTGGTTGTGACAGGCTGGGGACAGCTCTGGTGGCAGTGCCACACTGAGCACTGGCTGGGACAGGCTGGGGACAGCTCTGGTGGCAGTGCCACACTGGCTGGGGCAGGGGTGGAGGACACAGGGACAGCCTGAGCCCTGTGGCCACCAGGGCAATCAGCTGAATGAAACGCTGAGCTCACTCTTACATAAGAACTTTCCACACCAGCAGGTGCCAGGGGCAGCTGCAAACTGGGGCAGAGGGCACAGAGGGGACATGTCACCACATTTTCTTCTGTTGAGTTCACCCATGGCTCTGTCACAGTCTGGCAGCACAGGCAGCATTTCGTGCTGGCTCTGGCAGGTGACAGCAGTGCTGGGACACTGGGAATGCCAGGCTGTCACTGCCAGCCTGGAACAGCTCCCTGCCACTTTATTGGCCCTGTACCACCAGCAGGAATGGACACAGCAGGTCCAGCAGAGCTGGAATGTAAAATTCAGCAGGTGACCCCCATGGCTGTCCTTGAGCAACACAAGGTGTGACAGGATGGACAAGTGAAAAAGGGACACAGGGTCCTACCTTGATGTCATTGTCGATGCCTCCAGAGATGATCTGGTCACTGGTGTCATTGAAGGTGACAGCCAGGACCTGGTAGGTGTTCTGGAATGTCTGGACAGCAGCTTTTTTCCTGATGTCCCACAGCTGGAAAGAAATGTGGCACTTGTAAGAGGTGGGCACAGATATTTAGCAACAAAATCACAGGGAGCTGCAGAGATTTTGGCAGAGACTCAAACTGTTCTCCTGAAACCCCTTTGTAGATCTCAGGAAATCATTATAAAAACATCCAATCTGGAAATCTTTATTAGAAACATTAAACCTGGTGTGTCTGGAACACAGGAGTGAAGTGAGGGAAAAAGAGGCAGCCCAGATTTCAGAAATAGTTTTCTCATGCTTTGTTAATCCAGAGCAGCAGACAAAAAACCCAGCTGAGAAGTACAGAAAAAAAGGAGCAGTGAAATTTGATGACACATTTTTGATTCTGAACTCAGAGTGATAAAATGAGTAACGAGAGGCTGAATTCAGCCCAGTCAAAGGGGAAGATCCCAAAAGCTTCTCCCCCTTTTTCCCCAGGTTTTCCCCTGACCTTGACGGTGCCGTCGTCGCTGCCGGTGCACACGAGCTGGGGTCCCCTCCGGGCTGGGTAGCAGGAGTTGACAAAGGACGTGTGGCCCTTGAGCCTCTTCACCCTCTCGCCGGTCTCGCTGTCCCACACTGCCACGGTTTTGTCCGTGGATGCTGAGAAGAGCATGCTGCAGGCAACAGGCACTGTGAGGGCTCAGCTCTCTTCCATCCTCCTCTCAGGGGTAACCAGAGGGACAAGAACCTCCCCCTTGGGTGTTTTGGAGGAGCCTGACTGACACTGGAGTGGCTGCATGGACAAACCCCCTTTAATCCCTGCTATGAATTGTTTTTCTGCCTCCTCAAGCAGCATCTGGGATGAGCAGCAATGGTGGCACAGCCTTTTGAATTATCCAGTATCTCACTTGTTCTCTCTCCCCATCCACAGTGACTCCCACACACCCAACACAAACTTCCTACTGTCCCCCAAAACTGCATCAATGGCACTGTAGGGTCCCAGGTACCCTGTGATCCTTTGCCCATGCTGGGAAAGGCACACTACAAGGACTTGGTGTCCATGGGCTGAGCAAGGGCAACAATCCCAGAATCATTTAGGCTGGAACAAAGCTCCAGGAGCAGCGAGGCCAAGCTGTGCCTGATCCCCACCTTGCCGCCAGCCCAGAGCTCTCAGTGCCACATCCAGAATTCCTGGGACACCCCCAGGGATGGGCACTCCAAACCCCCCTGGGCACTTCCAATCCCTGAGCTCCCTTTCCATGGGGAAATTCCTGCTGGTGCCACCCTGAGCCTGCCCTGCCCAGCCTGAGGCCGTTCCCTCTGCTCCTGTCCCTGTTCCTGGAGCACAGCCCGACCCCCCCGGCTGTCCCCTCCTGTCAGGGAGTTGTGCAGAGCCACAGGGGCCCCCTGAGCCTCCTTTTCTCCAGGCTGAGCCCCTTTCCAGCTCCCTCAGCCTCTCCTGGGCTCCAGCCCCTTCCCCAGCTCCGTTCCCTGAAGTTCAGGGAGTCCCTGGGGTCTCTGAGCAGTAGCAAGCCCCTGCCCTCACCTGCCATCCGTGTTGTAGTGCAGCTCCATGACAGCCCCGCTGTGTCCCTTGAGGGTGGCAAAGTTGTCACAGTCTCCATAGACGTTCCAGAGCACTTGGGGACAGCAAAGGAGAGGTGAGCACAGGAAAACCATGGGAACAGCCTGCTGCTGTGCATGGAGCTGATCTTTGGCATTTCAGCCAAGTGAAGGATGGACCAGCCTCACTGCTGAGTCCCATCTGGGATAATCCACAGCAGTAACAAAGCATTGTGTGAGCCCTGGGGCAGAGGTGATTTAGGGGTCTTGTTTAAGGTGAATTTATGAACAAAGATGATAATCTTTGCTTCAACAAGCCTTAGCATTAAAAACTGCATTTCTGCAGACCTCTGGAACCTGTGTGAGGGGCACAGCAAGACACATTTCCAGCACCATCAGGATGGAGCCTGGAGAGGAGCTGGGAAAAACTTCCTGCACATCCCTGGGGAAGCAATTCCCGCTCAGGATCCAACCAGGTGAGGGCTGAGCTAAAACCCCATCAGCAGCAGGGTCTGAGCCCATGTGAGCCCAGCTCAGGGGACAGCAGGGGACAGCAGTGACACTCACAGATGAGCCTGTCGAAGCCAGCTGAGGCCAGGGTGTTGCCATTGGGATGGAACTTGCAGCAATAAACCTCCCCCTCGTGTCCTGACAGCAGCATGATGGGGGCTTGCAGCGAGGAGCAGCGCGGGGGGCCCTGAGGGACACAGGGACACCATGAGGGACAAGGGACAAGGCCAGGGTGTGGCCAGCCTGCCACTGCCATCCCCGCCGAGCATCCTGACCTTCTCACAGCACATCCCACCAGAATCACAGGATACTGAATTGGAAAAGAGCTCCAACATCATAAAATCCAAGCCCAATCCCCACCTTGTCCCCAGCCCAGAGCTCTCAGTGCCAGAGTCCTTCCCTCCTTGGACACCTCCAGGGATGGGCACTCCAAACCCCCCTGGGCAGTTCCAGTCCCTGAGCCCCCTTTCCATGGGGAAATTCCTGCTGGTGCCACCCTGAGCCTGCCCGGCCCAGCCTGAGGCCGTTCCCTCTGCTCCTGTCCCTGTTCCTGGTGCACAGCCCGACCCCCCCGGCTGTCCCCTCCTGTCAGGGAGTTGTGCAGAGCCACAAGGGCCCCCCTGAGCCTCCTTTTCTCCAGGCTGAGCCCCTTTCCAGCTCCCTCAGCCTCTCCTGGGGCTCCAGCCCCTTCCCCAGCCCCACTCCCCGCACACGCTCCAGCCCCTCCTGAACTGAGGGGCCCAGAACCGAACGCAGCACTGGAGGTGCCTCAGCAGTGCCCAGCCCCAACATACTCGTGGCCCTTCCCTCCTACTGGAACCACCCCCGTCCTTCTTCCCTCACCTCTCCACCCCACCCCAGATCTCTTCCCACCCTCCCCTCGCGTTGCCCCCATTACCGACTGCAGCAGAGCTCCGGTCGGAGGCTGACCCCCCGCACCGCCCGTGCCTGGCGCCGCCGGCAGGTCATGGCGAGGCCGCTTGGCGGGCACGGGTACGAGCGGGAGGTCGGGGCCGGGCGCGGGGGCAGCGCCGGGGGCAGTGGGCGCCGGGGGGGGCCCGGGAGCGGGGCCGGGGCCAGGCCCGGGGCCCGGGACCTTCCGCTTCTGCTGCTCGATCATGGCGGGCGCCGGGCCCCGCCCCCCGCGTCCCATTGGCTGTTGGTGCCGCTCCCGCAGCGCTGATTGGAGGAGCGCCCTGGATGTCCCGCCCCCTCACACGCTGCCGGCGCGCCGAGGATAGAGCGGGGATTGCGGCGCTTTCTGGCGCGCCTCGCTCTGATTGGTGGAGAACGAGCGCAGGGTAGCATGGGTAATGCTGATTGGCTGTAATTCGCCACCCAGCAACATTGCGCGCTGTGATTGGCGGGGAGCGCGGCCTCTCGGCATGAAGGGGGAATGGCGGGGGTGGTTCAGGTGATGGCAGCGCGTTGGTGTTGCTGGCCCGGGCCCTAACGAGCCTCCAACACCCCGCGGGCTCTGGGAAGAACCGTCTTGTCCCACCGCGACAGTCTGGGTCAGTCCTGCCGCGCGGCACTGCGGGTTCCATGCCCGCTGAACCCTGAGGGCTGTGAGGGTTTCCAGCGTTAATGAAATGTTTCTTTTCTCAGTATCTTGGAGAGGGAATGCGGTAGCGTGGGGTGAATGCAGCTGGCTTGCCCGGGACCTTTGGAGGCGATGGAGCCGCTTCCCGAACTCTACTCCATCTTCCAGGGCGAGGTGCGGAGAGCGGGCGGCACGACCCGGGCCGTGCTCTGTGTGAATTGATTCTCGGTTTTGTCAGGGTTTAGCGCAGGGGAGGTTTGGGTGAGGGACAGCTCTGTACGGGTACACACAGCTGTGACCGGGGAGCTGTTTATAAATAGGTGTGTGTGCAGCGATAGAGGTGGGGGCAGCCGGGGAGGGGGGATTCTGTTCTTCTGCCCCACTCAGGTGATTCCTCACCTGCAGAGCTCGGAATTCCAACAGCAGCAGCACCTGGAGCTGCTGGAGAGAGCCCAGAGGAATCCAGGGAGCTGCTGCAGGGCTGGAGCCCCTCTGGAGCCAGGCTGGGAGAGCTGGGGGTGCTCCCTGGAGAGGAGAAGGCTCCAGGCAGAGCTCAGAGCCCCTTGCAGGGCCTGAAGGGGCTCCAGGAGAGCTGCAGAGGGACTGGGGACAAGGCAGGGAGGGACAGGACCCAGGGAATGGCTCCCACTGCCACAGGGCAGGGCTGGATGGGATCTTGGCAAGGAATTGTTCCCTGGCAGGGTGGGCAGGGGCTGCCATGGAATTGCCAGAGCAGCTGTGGCTGCCCCTGGATCCCTGGCAGTGCCCAAGGCCAGGCTGGACATTGGGGCTGGGAGCACCTGGGACAGTGGGAGGTGTCCCTGCCATGGCTGGGGTGACACTGGGTGGGATTTCAGGTCCTTTCCAACCCAAACCATTCCCTGATGCTCTGATAATCTCCAGATCAGGTGAACTGTGCAGGTTTGTTGTGCAGGTTTCCCCTCTGTGGGCTGAGCACAGGGTTTTGGGAAGGACTTTCCTTCAGCTCTCGTGTGGATTTTCTCCCCAGGTTGCTGCAGTGACAGATTATGGGGCATTTATCAAAATCCCAGGCTGCAGGAAACAAGGTTTGTGTTTCTGAAGTTGTTTCATGTCCAAGGCAAGCAGCCACCTTAGCATTAAAGGCTTCTAGCAAAAGCTCAGAAAATTAATTTTTCCCCAATTAAGAAGAAATTTAGGGCTCTTGGAAAGCATTTAGAAGATGATGGACTTTTCTATGATTACCAAAAAAGACTCCTAGTGGTTTTTGGTAACTTCAGGGTATCTTGGGGTGGGGTTTTGGTAATTCCAGGTTGTCTTGGGGTGAGTTTTTGGTGAATTTTGGATATTTTGTGTGGGGTTTTGGTACCTTCAGAATATTGTAATGGAGGTTTTGATAACTTTAGGATATTTTAGAGAATCATTGGAAGATAATGACAGAACTACAGAAATTCTGCAGTTAAGCAGTTTGCCCGATTTCCTCCTTTTAATAGTCAGTGTAAATAAGTGGGGGGAAAAAAGTCTGAAATGAAGCTGAAATCTAAAGGAGTGGAAAATCAGACTTAAAGCTGTGTCTGTGACTGTGGGAAAGCTGCAGCCCTGTTGTCTGGTGCCCTCCTGAAGTTCCTGCTCCCTGCAGGATTTGACTGCTGGGAGAAGGCTCAAGGTGCCTTGGAATGTGAGCTGGAGCAGCAGTGTTCCCAGATTTCTCCTCCCCTGCAGAAGTTGTCCACATGTCAGTCACCCAAATTAAAATCTAATTGGAGGTGTTGTGACCTGTCTTAGGAGTTAAAAAATTACAAATACATATGTTTATTCATAAACATATTTATTAGTTATTTTTGTTGTTAACGTTGGCATCTTTACTGATGGTGTCTACATTATAAACAATAATAAAAATAGAAATTAAAAATGAGTTAAAGATGAAATAGTAAATAAAATTTTAGAATAGTCTAATTTATTTATTAACTTTTATTTATTAATTGATTAATTTATTAAAAACACATTCTTCCCACACCCCAAAGGGTTATCAGCTCCAAGCCACTTTGGAAACTGCAAATCTGAGGTTCAGTGGAGAATTGCCTCTAGAGAACTGAAAAAAGGATGAGCTAAAGAAATAACCACTACTAATTTTTAAATTCTCTATATTAATGGTGTAAATACACATTCTTCCCCCACCCCAAGGGATTACCTGCATGCACTTTAGAGCTGCTGTCCTGTGCTGGAAGTCAAATCTGAGGATTGTTTGTGTCTCTTGTCTCCCAACCCCCATCCAGGCCTTGTCCACAGGACTCACATGTCCTCCTGCCGTGTGGACAAACCCTCTGAGATTGTTGATGTTGGGGACAAAGTCTGGGTGAAGCTCATTGGCAAAGAGGTAACCTCAATTATAATGAAGTGTCCTGTGTGGTAGTTAACACCATGGTGTTATTCATTGTTTTTATCCTGCTGATTCCATGTTTTCTAGATGAAGGATGAGAAGCTGAAGCTCTCCCTGTCCATGAAGGTTGTTCACCAAGGCACAGGGAAAGACCTGGATCCCAACAACATTTCCCTTGAGTGGGTAAATCTGAGCAGAACAGAGGGGAATGGATTCCATCAGGACACAGGGAATGGCTTCCCAGGGCCACAGGGCAGGGCTGGGTGGGACCTTGGGAAGGAATTGTTCCCTGCCAGGAGCTGCCATGGAATTGCCAGAGCAGCTGTGGCTGCCCCTGGATCCCTGGTAGTGCCCAAGGCCAGGCTGGGAGCACCTGGGGCAGTGGGAGGTGTCCTTGGGGGTGACAGAGAGTTGGGACAAAAATTCCTGATCAGCCCCTCTGGAGCCAGGCTGGGAGAGCTGGGGGTGCTCCCTGGAGAGGAGAAGGCTCCAGGCAGAGCTCAGAGCCCCTTGCAGGGCCTGAAGGGGCTCCAGGAGAGCTGCAGAGGGACTGGGGACAAGGCAGGGAGGGACAGGACCCAGGGAATGGCTCCCACTGCCACAGGGCAGGGCTGGATGGGATCTTGGCAAGGAATTGTTCCCTGGCAGGGTGGGCAGGGGCTGCCATGGAATTGCCAGAGCAGCTGTGGCTGCCCCTGGATCCCTGGCAGTGCCCAAGGCCAGGTCAGCTCTGCTCTTTGGTTTTAGAAAATTTTACTTTTAAAAGCTTTGTGGTCAGATGTGTTCATACTAAAATGAGGGATTAAAGATGAGAATGGATTGAAAATGGAGCTGCTCTTGTCCCCCCAGTCAGGATGAGAGGAAGAAACGAACCTTCAGGGACTACACGAGCCAGAAGATCACCCTGGAGGCCGTCCTGAACACAGTGTGCAAGAAATGTGGCTGCAAAGGTGGGTCTGGCTTTGTCCCAGCCAGGCAGTGAGCCTTGCTGGGATTGTGTCAATGTGTGTCTCATGGTTAGAGTCCCAGAATGGTTTAGGTTGGAAGGGACCTTAAATTCCGCCTGGTTCCAGTGCCCAGGGACATCTCCCACCATCCCAGGCTGCTCCAGCCCCAATGTCCAGCCTGGCCTTGGGCACTGCCAGGGATCCAGGGGCAGCCACAGCTGCTCTGGGCATGCTGCTGACACGATTACATCTGGTTTAAGGACTGAATTTTGGTTCCATGTTTGCCTTTTGGAGGAGGTATTTTTATCTCTTGCTACAAAAACAAAATATTTGGTTCAAGTCCTTTAAAAAACAAGTTTATTCCTTAATATCACATCCTTTTGGGCTACTGGTGAGGGGCCAGTGGAGGCCACAAGGTTATGAAGGACTGGAGAAATGAGCAGAGACTGAGGGAGCTGGGAAAGGACAAGGAGTGATGGCCAGAAACTCAAACACAGTGAGCTTCACCTCACTGTGAGGAAGAGCTTCTGTCCATGGGGAGTGCAGAGCTCTGGAACAGGGAGGGAGTGGAGTCTGCCCCTCTGGAGCCATCCCAACCCCAGATGTGTCCCTGTGTCACCTGCTCCAGGTGATCTCCAGAGCCATCCCATCCCCAGATGTGTCCCTGTGTCACCTGCTCCAGGTGATCTCCAGAGCCATCCCATCCCCAGATGTGTCCCTGTGTCACCTGCTCCAGGTGATCTCTGAGCCATCCCATCCCCAGATGTGTCCCTGTGTCACCTGCTCCAGGTGATCTCTGAGCCATCCCCAGATGTGTCCCTGTGTCACCTGCTGCAGGTGATCTCCCTCCTGTCCCCCCTCTGGGCACAGTTCAGGACAGGTCTCCTTCCTGCACTGTGTGGTTCCTGTGTCTCATACCTCAGATCCTTTTGTGATTTGGGTTTTTAAGAAGCAAACAAACCTTGCCCAGGTGATCCCACTGTCAACAGCCATCAGTGGAAGCTCCAGCTCAGCTGCTGGGACACTGGAGCTGTATCTTAGAGCTAAACCCAAGTTTGGAATGGTGTCCTGCAGTGTGAAGATGATTCTGTGGTGCCTTTCAGTAGATTTATTCGAGTTGCTGAGGCACAGAGTCGTTTTTTGTGCAGAAGTTCTTGCTCTGCCCTACTTGTGTTATTTAGAGGAAATGGTTGATGGGGCTTGTGCTATTCTGGAGGAGGTTAATGATGAGTGTGGGCTCTGTAGTGGTAGAGAAGTATCCTTAAAATACTATTGTAAAGAATTATTACTATTTAAAGAACTCTTATATATAAAACACTATTCTAAAGAACCCCAAAAACCAGGATTATGCCTATTTCCAAACTGCTTTTTAATAATGGTGTCTCCTCCTGACAGCAGGTGCCAGCTCTCCAAATTTCCACTGCAGCTCTTAGTAGGTCAACTTTGATGTCTCCAGAGTAGAAAGGGTAGAACCAGAAGAGCTGAATTTCTCTCTCTTTTTGTGGCTTTAGCTCATTTTCCAGGTGCCAATCACACCAATTTTCCTTTCCCCCACTCTTCTGGGCTGATTAAGCCCCTGCAGAGACAGATTTTTTACTTGTTGAGACAAGAATATTTTATTTTATGCCTAACTAATCCCTCCAGAATGACCTGGGTATTGTTTGTTCCCTGTCCTGTTTAATCAACCAGCTGAAATTCCAGGATAAAAAATGTCCAGTGTAAATTGTCTCCTTGTGACTGATGATCAAAAGAGCTTTGGCAGCACTTCAGGTGTGTGAAAAGCATTTGCTAAAAAAAGAACCAAAGAAAAAAAAAAAGGAAAAGGGGCTGGGTTGTTCTTTAAACACCTTTTTTTCCAGGTCACTTTGCCAAGGAGTGCTTCATGCAGCCTGGAGGAACCAAATACAGCCTCATTCCAGAGGAGGAGGAAGAGGAGGGAGCAGCAGCAGGACCTGAAGGGGATAAAAAGATCAGCCAGGCTGAGGAGTCTTCAAAAAAAAGGAAAAAGGTACGAGGTGGCCTCTGGCTGGGAAAGGAAATGGGGGTGGGGATTTGCTCTGTAGTTAACACTGAGTTACTCCAGCACTGTGGGTGTGAGTAGCCAGCTGTGGGCTGAGGAGGTGCCTCAGTGCTGGGCAGATTCTGTTGCAAAACAGAAATTTCCTCTGCAGATTTCTTATTAATTCTTAGGTTTTCTCCTTTTATTGTCAAACTGCTTTCAACCTGGTTTTGTGCTATACCACACAGCCCTCAAAAGTTACTCTTGGAGTTGGAAAAAGATGATTATTGCTTTTCCTGGTCTTTGTGAGGCTCTGTAGGCATTGCTTCAGTGTCCTGAATTCTGTATTCCTGCCAGTGACCTGCTTTCCTCCCTTCTCCTGCCCTCACACCTTTCTTTGATCTGGGCTCAGTGCCCTGCTGGCTCCAGGGGTATCCTGACCCTGCCAGAGCTGTGGGAATTGGGTTTATCTGCACACTCTGGGGGAAAATCCCTGGCTGTGTTTGCACAGGGAGCATTCCTGGCCTCCAGAGCAATTTCTGTCCCTGTGAAAGTGGCACCAGATCAGAGGCATTTTCCAGGCAGTGTTTGACCTCTGGCTCAGAGCAGGAGGAGATAAAATAAAACACAGGTGAGGCTTGAACCCAAACCAGGAGCTTTTGGTGGTCAGGTTTATTCAGGGATGAGGATTCACAGGATCCCAGAGTGGTTTGGGTTGGAAGGGACCTTAAATCCCATCCCACCCCTGCCATGGCAGGGACACTTCCACTGCCCCAGGTGCTCCAAGCCCCAATGTCCAGCCTGGCCTGGGACACACCCAGGGGCAGCCACAATCCAATTCAAGACTTCAATAAATAAATAAACTCCTTCATTAACCCCTTCACAGTCCCACTTTTCATTACTCTTCCAAAGCCCTTTCTCTATTTTTTTCCCCTCTTTCCAGCTCTGTATCCCTGGAGAGTGGCAACAGGCAGAAAAGGCTCAAGTTATTTAAATGTTTTGAGGAAAAAATACACAAAGAAGTGCACAAATAGCTTGTTACCCTGCCCCTGCCCCTCCACCAGGATGGAGATTCCCAGTGGAGTCTTGCCCTGCTGACACTACAGGAAATGTGGGTCACTGTCCTGAATTTGTTCCTGATTTTTTTGGGGTTGGTGGATTAATAACTTTCCTTGAAATCTCACTTGTGTCTTTGATCTCCCTCCCTTCTCAAGGGTGACATCAAAAGTTTTCAGATGTTTTGCAGAGCTGGAATAATAAAACTTTGAGCTTTTTTGGAGGCAGGATGTGGGATCCTGGAGATGAATGGTTCCCTTGTAGTCTGGAGTGCCTGCTGTGATCTTGTCTGGGAGCCACCATGTGCTTCCCTGCTTGCCTGGGGCTCTGGGGGTTTGCAGCACATGGAAATAGCTCTGTGGATTCAGGGGCAATCTCCTTGCTGACCTGTCCCCTCCCATGTGTGTGACACCAGTGTGGGGCTGAGGTTTTTAAATGACAGAAGGGAGCTGCCAGCTCCCAAGGGATTCCATCTCCACTGAGTGTCAGAGAGAGCAATAAAATTAATCTTTGTGGTTGTTCAGGATCAGCATTTTGTGCTTTCCTGGATCTGAGGTTTCCTTGCAGTTTCTGGGTTTTTTTTCCTCTCCTAAAGATTCCTCTCTTGAGACACTCCAGGATCCTCAACCCTTTTTTTCTCACTTTTCCTTCCCAGTGTTCCCAGCTCTGGTTTTCCCTCCTGCCTGAGCCCCACACCGTTCACAGGCTGGAGCTGGGTCAGGTCTCTGTGTGAGAGTGGCACTGGTGTGACAGTGACACATCCTTGGGTGGCAGCACTGAGCCCTGTCCTGCCTCCTGCTCCCTGAGAAAATGGGGGATGGGGGAGAAGGGAGAGGCTGGAGCATCCTGAGGGGGCTGGGAGGGCTCAGCCTGGAGAACAGGAGGCTCAGGGGAGGGTCCTTGTGGCTCTGCACAACTCCCTGACAGGAGGGGACAGCTGGGGAGATGCTGCCAGGGAATGAGGGATGGGATGAGATGAGAGGAAACAGCCTCAGCTTGTGCTGAGGGAGGTTTAGGTTGGATATTGGGGAAAAATCCTTCACAGAAAGGGTTGATAAAAATGTGCTGGCAGTGCTGGAGTCCCCATCCCTCATAAACCATCTGGCTGGGGCACCTGGGGATGTGCTGGAGGTGCTGGGGTCATGGTTGGACTGGCTGATCTTGGAGGGCTTTCCCAACCTAAATCATTCCATGATCCCCTGGTGCTGTGCCAGGGATGAGGCCAGGAGCCTGTCTGGGCCAGCTGGGCAGCCCCAGGCTCTGTGTCCCTGCTCCTCCTGGGGTCAGGGGGTGAAGCAGCTCCTGTGGGAACAGCAGTGTCCCTGCTGGGGCTGTGTGGGAGGCAGGAGCTGGGAATGGCTGAGCCCTGCTGATCCTGCTGCCTTTGTCTTCCAAGAAAAAACCTGCAGTGCTGACCGAGGGATCACCCTTGGATTGAAATTCTCCACGTCTGTCCCATCTGCTGCTCACACAACCTCAAATGTGGGGGTTTAGATCCATGTCAAAGTTCCTTAGGAGCTTTATTCCACATGGAACAGCTCATCCCTGAGCTGGGTTTGGATGCCCTTTGGGATTGGGGTTTTTTTATGACTTTGCTGCTCTTTTCCCCACCTCGTGGAAGATTTCCAGATTTTCCTGCAAATCCTCATGTGAAAACCACACCTAAGTGTGTTTGCTCTGTGACCTGTGGCTCATCCAGCCTTGGTCCATCCTCAGTTTTACTGGTTTTACTGGTTCTTCCATGGCATTAAGAGGGCACAGCCCTCTTAATTAAGACACATTGTCTTAATCCAGTTTTTTCTAAATCTCGCTCTTTATTTACTGGTTCTCCTCAGCTTCATTCTGACTGCTCCTCCAACAAAGGATGCAAAAACACCTTTAGATTGATGTAATGAATCTTGTTTGGAATGAAATTGGGTGGTGGAATGAGGATAAAGAATAAAATGAAGAAGCTCAGAAGGATTCCTGGCACACCCCTGGGGATGCAGACACACATTAGAAATCCATTCGAATTTTTCACAAGGACAAGACACAAAGTCTTGGAATGGGATGATAACTGCTCACAAGGGTTTGGTGAGAAATATTTCAACTTCTTGGAGAGTTCTGGGCACTCCCCTCTTATCTCAACCCCAAATACCTTTGGGAGGAATGAGCTGTAACACTCTGAGAGCACAGCCTGGAGCAGTTTCCTCACAAAGGGCAGGAGGGTGTGCTGGAGGGGCCCCTCTTGGAGGAGTTTTTGGAGCACTAGGGAAGGAATTCCATGAAAAGCAGCACTGAGGCTCCTGCCAACAGGAGAGAGATTTTTGGAGCACTTTTTTTAGGTTCTGGTGTGCTAATTGCATAGGTGGAGCAGGATGTGCAAGGAACCGTGAAGTGCAGCTCTGTGTGCTGTGAGCCCTCTGCACTGAGAACTCTTGGGCCAAATCCTCTGCAAACATTCCCCCAAAATGCCGTGTTTGGAGTGCTGGGTGTGCCCAGAGCTGAGCTGAGCCCCATCCAGCGCTGGCAGCTCAGGGCTGTCCCTGCAGGCACAAACCTGGGCTTTGCTGGCCAGTCCCTGAGCTGGGAGCAGCCCCTGCACAGAGTTCCCAGGGCTGGGATGCTGGACTGAAGGAAAGCTGTGCTCTGGAGCAGGGGGATTTTGCAGCAGTGCTGCCTCCTGCTACTGAGAATCATAAAATCCTGGAATGGGTTGGGTTGGAAGGACATTAAATCCCATCCAGTGCCACCCCTGCCATGGACAGGGACACTTCTACTGTCCCAAAGCCCTTCCAGGGCTGGAGCAACCACATTTTTTCCTCTGGGAATGCTCAGCTCTCTGTGTTTCCTGCTGCACCTGCAGCCCAGGCTGTGCTGATTTGCTGTGCTACTGCACTTCTGCACTGGAACAGTCAGAGAATTGTGGAATATCCAGGCTTGGAAAAGACACAAGGATCACTTAGTTCAGCTCCTGCCCTGCACAAGACACCCCAAGAACCCCACTGTGTGCCAGAAAAGGAATTTGTCTCTCTTGGAGTGATCTTGGCTGTTAGAAGCCCCTAAAAAGGGGAGAGTGAGGGTTTGTTGATTTTTTTTTTTTTTCCAGCCAGCACAATGCCCACGTGTGCTTTTATGTCCCCTGCTCCATCCCCAGGAGTGTGTGTGACATCCTGTCCTGCCTTCAGCCCTCACATCCTGAGAAAGTTTCCCAAGCTCTGGAATGAAACTGTTGGTTGTGAAGGTCTTGTCAGACTTTCTCACCATGTGCACAGGCTGGAAAGGCTTGAGAAAATTCTCCTTGCTACATCCCCTTCTCTGGAGGATTTAACTCTTTCCCATCTTCTCAGGACTGGGAGGATTTGCTTCAGTCTTCTGTGGGTCAGGGACTTTGTGCTGAGTCTGTTGTTGCCCCACAGGGAAACAGATTTCGTTTTGGGTGCCATTATTTGCTGTTCTGGAACTGAAATGTGCCAAGGGTCTGGTGGTTGTGGAGTGACTCCATCCTCTGCTCCCTTCCCTGGAATCTCAGGACTGTGCTGGATGCTCAGCTCTGAGTGTTGTCTTGGCTCTTCCAGCTCCCTAGAAGAGTTGTCCAGTTTAATTAAAAATAAGCTGCCAGCTCCTTTCCTTTTTCCCAGCTGACAGCCTGGGCCTGGTGCTTGGACACCCAATCCAGTTTGGGCACAGCTGTTTGAAAGCTGGGTTAGTCAGAGCCCTGAGCTGAGCTGGCTGGGCCACATTCCTCACTGGAGCTGTCCAAGCCTGTCCCAGGGCTTTGGTCACCCCAGTGGCCATCTCTGCTCCCTGAAACCCTCCTTGGTTTCCTTCCTTGTGTCCTCAAATAGGACAAAAATTCCTGTTCAGCCCCTCTGGAGCCAGGCTGGGAGAGCTGGGGGTGCTCCCTGGAGAGGAGAAGGCTCCAGGCAGAGCTCAGAGCCCCTTGCAGGGCCTGAAGGGGCTCCAGGAGAGCTGCAGAGGGACTGGGGACAAGGCAGGGAGGGACAGGACCCCGGGAATGGCTCCCACTGCCACAGGGCAGGGCTGGATGGGATCTTGGCAAGGAATTGTTCCCTGGCAGGGTGGGCAGGGGCTGCCATGGAATTGCCAGAGCAGCTGTGGCTGCCCCTGGATCCCTGGCAGTGCCCAAGGCCAGGCTGGACAGTGGGACTGGGAGCACCTGGGACAGTGGCAGGTGTCCCTGGGGTGGCACTGGATGGGATTTCAGGTCCCTTCCAACCCAAACCCTTTGGTGACCCTCAGAGCCTTGTGCCAGGAAGGTCTCTCAGGCACTGATGTGACCATGGATGAAGTTGGATCCTTGCTGGAGCCTGGTGCTGCTGTGCTAGCACAGGAAGCTGCAGCTTTGCATTCACCATGAGCAGGGCACAGCTATTTTAGAGGCCCATTCACCTGCTTCCCTTTGCTCCCCAGAGCCAAGGGAGGAACTCCTGAGTTTTTGCAGGATGGGTTTGCCAGCCCTGGGCAGCATTCCTGCTCCCTGCTGGAAGGGGATACAGCCCCACAGGGTCAATCAGATCCTCTCCCCAGGCCTATGTTCTGATTAAACATCCCCAAATTGCCATCCTGCATCATTAAACAGTGCAGATCTGCCTTGGGATGATCCCAGTGCCCCCCAGGGCTGATCTCAGGGTAATCTCTGTCTGCTGCTTCATCACACGCCTCAAATTGGAGGGTTTAGATCCATTTCAGAGTTCCTTATGGGCTTTATTCCAGACCAGCTGTTCTCGTGCTGCAGCCCAGGGGCAGAGCTGGAGCTTTTGTTTCAGGGCTTTGCAGAAGCTCAGCATGGGGGGCTCTGGGGGGGAGAGAGCAGGAAAGGGTGCAGGGGGAGTTGGGGAGCAGGAGAGGAGGGTGAAGGAGAAGTTTGGGAACAGGAGGATGTGCAAGGAAACCTGAGAGGCAGGAGAGTGTGTGAAGGAGCCAGCAGGATGAGGTGCCATGGGAGGCTGGGGAGCAGGAAGGGGAACAGAGGAAGTTGGGGAGCAGGAAGGGGTGCAGTAGGAAGTTGGGAAGCAGGAAGGGGTGCAGTAGGAAGTTGGGGAGCAGGAGGGGGAACAGAGGAAGTTGGGGAGCAGGAGGGGGTGCAGTGGGAAGTTGGGGAGCAGGAAGGGGAACAGAGGAAGTTGGGAAATTGGAGGGAGTGGTGAAATCTTTAGAGAGGTTGTGCAAAGAGCCACATCTTGCAGGAGGACACTGACCTCACCCTGCTGCAGGAAGCTCCCCTGGGCTCTCCTGCCTGGAGCAGGGAGTGTTTGGATGCTCCAGTGCTCCTGTCCTGGCAGGCTGGGGGCTGGTTGTGGGTTAGGGCTGCAGGGATGCCACTCATGGCTGGTTTACAGACACATTTTTTAGGCAAAAAAGCTTCATCTTTCCAACTTGTATTAGTAAAGAACCATGAAATAATGGAGTGAGAGCAAGAACTCTCCTTCCATGAATTAGCCAGTGTTTTCCAGCCTTGGATTTCCCTGTTGCTGCTCCTCTGCTCTGATCCCATGCTCTGTGCCCTGCCCCTGCAGCTGAGGGCTGGCAGTGGTGATGAACTCCTGCCTGCTGGGGCACAGTGCCCTTTCCATGCAGGAGCAGCCCAGAAAGGGCTGTGCTGCCCTGCTGAGCACCGGGGAGAGCATTCCCACATTGCCAGGCTTTTCCTGTGCTTTCCTAGGAGAAGAAGAAGAAGAAGAAGCACAAGGCCAAGCAGTCCTCAGAGTCAGACTCGGACAGCTCGGCCTCGGACAGCGATGGAGCTCAGCCCTCCAGCAAGAGGCCCAAGCACTCAGGGAAACCCAGCAGGGCTCCCAAGAAGAAGAAGAAGAAGAAGCACAAGAAGTAGCCCTGGGATGAGCAGGGCAGGCTGAGCTGCTGCCATGGCCATTCCCTGGTGCAGCCAGCAGGGATCAGCACCTCTCCTGCTCCAGGGACAAGGAGTTTCCTTCTGCAAGTGCCACGGGGTGTGGTGTTACAGGTGTTGACCTTGCTACGAGCTGTCCTTGTCACCCTGGGCACAGGCTGCCCCTTTGTCCCACAGCTGCTGCCAGCACAGGCTCATGACACCCTGCAGGGCACCCCTGCTGTCCCACACCTCGTGTCCTGCTGGAGCTGCTGCCAGCTCTTGTGACAGCTTGGGGACAGCAGCCCTGTGCAGGGGTTGGGGTGGCACAGGCAGGCCCACACCGTGCTGGGGACAGGGTTTGGTGTTGCTGGTGGGACCACAACCCCCTGGCACAGCTCTGGCTGCAAACCTGCCCTGGCTCCCTTGATCTCTGTAAACACTGGGAGTGGAGGAGCAAGGAGCAAATGGGGGAGTGGAGATACTGGGAGTAAACACGAACCATGGAGTGTTTGCTGCCTTGGAAAGGGATAGAAAATAAATCTGCCCTCTCCAGCTGTACTTTGTACTGGCTCCTTCCTTCTGTACCCCCACACTTCAGCTTGGGCAGGGGAAGAGCAGCACTGGCTGTGTGGGAGAGATGGGAAAAGGCTTTTTTGGGAAGTTCTGGCTGCTTCCCGAGGATCCCTGGGGTGGGAAGGGGGTGTGTGGTGAGGTAAGGCATAGGAGAAGCTGGAAGAAGCATAAATCTTGTAACTGGAGCTGAAGGTCAGGGGAAGGGATGGCAGGGGGAGTGTGCCAGGAGCAACTCAGCCCTGCTGGGGCGGATGTGAATGGGGGAAGGTGCTGTGGGCTCGGGGTGTTCATGGTGCCACAACACAGGCACAGCCCTTAGTGGTGAGTGACTGCAGCTCTGGTGATTTCAGCTCTGGTGACTGCAGCTCCAGTGATTTCAGCTCTGATGACTTCAGTTCTAGTGATTTCCAGCTCTCCTGTGAAGTCACTCTCGGGTGACATGGAGATAAAGACCAGGAGCCTCACACAGCGTTCCACAGAGAGCAGAGCCTTTATTACAGGAGGCCACTCTGTGAAGGGTGCCAGGGACAACACCTCCCCCGAACTGGGGCCAAACAGGGATTTATATGGGGAAGGCAGGGGGTGGGGAAGAGCAACAGGGCAAATAGTCTGAGGGCCCAGAACCCAAACAAGAGACCAGCAGGGTACAGGCTGTTAACACAAAGCAACAGAGCACACTGGGGGCAGCTCTCTCCTGCCACCAGCTGTGAGGGGACTCCGTGGCAGCTCTGTCTCTGGGGAGGGTTTTAGATCTCCCCCCGAGTGCAGGGGGTTCCTGTGCCCAGGGCTTCTTGCCCTCCACACGAAGGAGTCGCTCCTGTGGCCTCTGGCTCTGCAGGGAGCTGGGGTGGTTGGCAAGCTGTTGGCATTGCTGATGCAGCCTCTCCTTGTCCCTTTTCCTTCCCTGAGCTTCCCAGCCCAGCTCCCCATCGCCCTTTGGGGCCGTTTCCCTTCCCAAATCCCGACACCAAGAGCTCAGGACCTTTATTGCAGGTGAGCCTGTGCCTCAGGGCTGTGGGCCCCTCCTGCCCTGGTGGCTGTGCCTCGCTGGGAGGGGCACTCCCGGACACTGAGCTGCTGCAGGACTGAACGTTCCCGCCCCCAGAGCACATTTCTAACCACAACTGATCCCCATAGCTTGGAGAGGACGCTGAGATGGGCTATTGGGATCACCGGCCATTAACCCCATCCCTGCCATCCCTGTGGGTGGCCACGTGCCCAAAACGTTTTTTCCCCAGTAAACCAAGCACAGAGCTGTAACAACACCTTTTTTATTTGTCCATGTGACTTTTCCCACTATCAATTAAAAAAGAACCCAACAACAAAGCACGAAAGCACCACCCAAGCCCCTCGAGCCCCTGCAGGCACCGGGCGGGGCAGGGGCGGCCCCGGCGGGGCAGCGGCTCCGAGCCCACGGGAAGCCGTGCCTGGCACGGGGCCAGGCGCTGGGGACGATGTGGCACCGGGTGACAGGCAGGGCACCTGGCACAGCGTCTATGTCGCCTTCTCGTAGGTGCGGGTGGAGACGACGTTGCCCATGGTGAGAGTCTGGGGGCAGAGGGTGGGGGGGGTTAGTGCTGCCTTGCCCATCCCCGAGCTGAGCTGTTCCCAATTCAAACCATTTATGAATTGGGAACCTCAGAAAAAAGCCAATTCTGAGGTCTGGATCTCAGGATAAAGCCATTTCTGAGGTGGGGATCTCAGAATAAAGCCATTTCCTTACCAGAATTAATTTTCCATCCTTCAGCTCCCGGACCAGCGATGTCTCCTTCCCGTCCCATTTCTGCACGTGGACGAGTTTGCCTCCATCCAGTTTGACCAGGGACTGCAGGGAGGGATTGAGACCCACAGTTACCTTCCTCCCCGGGCTTTCTGTGGAGTTTATCACTCACAGGGGACCCTGGAGCCCCGCAGTGCTCGGGACCAGCCTGGGGGTGCCACTGTGGGGATGCCCCCCTGCCACATCCCTGCCTGGTTTGGTGAGCCGCGCTCAGCCCAGCCTGGATCCTGCGCTGGGTCACGGGCTCGGCTGTCCCTCTGTGACCCCAGAGTGCCACCGGCACGGTCACCCTGACCTCCGTGCCCGGGGCCAGCTCAGGGAGCGCCGCTCGGGGCCACCGGGACCCGGCCGGGCCGCGCTCCCACGCGCGGGGACCGGAGAGGCGGGGCAGGACCGGGGTTTGGAAGGTTTGGAACCGAAGCTTCCCTGCCCTGCAGGGCCCGGGAGGGTTTTTGGAGCGGCTGGTGCAGCAAACGCGCCTCTGCTCGCCGCGCTGCTGTTTGCACAGCGCCGCTGCTGACTCAGCCCCGAGAGCCCGGCCCGTGCCAAGGTTACTGTGACAGCGCCGGCCACGGCACGCACCATGGGGTTGTGCCAGGAAAAGCACCGGCACCAGCACTGGCACTGGCCCCCTGTCCCCATCCTGCCCTGTGCCCCCCACGCAGCCCCTCCAGAACCGGGGCTGCCCCTGGGGTGCCCCCATTGGGTCTGTCCAGAGCTCACGTGTGTTCCAGCCCCAGGTCTCCACAAGGCTCTGGGTGCTTCCTCAGATCCCAAAAAAAAATTTCTTCCCATAGCTGGGTCCCTCTCTGCTCAACTGTCCAAAAGTTTGGGTGCCCCATCGCCTTGGAACCCACAGCCAGAGGGCAGGGAAAGATGGAATATTGGGGAGAAATTGCTGCCTGTGAGGGTGGGGAGGCACAGGGTGCCCAGAGCAGCTGTGGCTGCCCCTGGGTCCCTGCAATGTCCAAGGCCAGGTTGGACACTGGGGCTGGGAGCAGCCTGGGACAGTGGCAGGTGTCCCTGCCAGTCCAGGGGGTGCATTTAGTAATCTTTAAGGTCCCTTCCAACCCAAACCATTCCATGTTATCCTGGGTACCTCACAACTGCATGGCTGACCCTGCTTGCCCCATCCTGTCCAGCCCCGTGCCTCGGGCAGCGTCCTGGCCCCGCTGACCCATCATGTGCCCTCTGGCCCCCGGCCTAGGGGCACCCCAAGGGCACATCCCGGGCTGTGGCAGCAGCTCCGGGCCGGTCACACGTTCCTGCTGCTTGAACAGCTTCCAGGAGCTGGGGCGGGAGGGAGTCACTCAGCCCCTTCCCCCAGCCTCACTCCGAGCCCAGCCCTTTGTGCTTCCTGCTCTGGGGCCACGAAAGGGTTTTGTGCCCAAAGAGCCGCCAGGTCCCTCCTGAGGTGCCCCCCGGGCTGGGTGTGGGGCACAGAGCTGCCAGCTGCTCCTGCATGGAGCGTTCAGTGGGGCATGGGAGCAGCACGAAATCTAGGAAAAACCAGGAGATGAGCCACTCCTTCAAGGGAAAATGTTCCTGCAGGGTGGGAGAGGCCACGAAAGTCACTGCTCTCTCTCAGGTGATTTTTTCCCTTGCTGTTGCAGGGAGGAGCAGCCTGGCCTGGGAAGTTTTTTGCTCCGCAGGGACCCGCAGCCACGGGATGAGCTTTTGGAGAGGCACTGACCACCCGGGATTGTCCCGGTCCTCCATCCCTGCAGGCTTGGGAGGGCAGGCACGGAGGGGCTCAAGAAAGGGGTGCGGTGCCCCTGTTCCCCCGGGGCAGGGACACTTCCCACCACCCCACCACGGCCTCCTCTTGAGCAAGCTGGCACTCGCCAGCCCGGCTCTTGCACAACCCTCCCGGCAGCTCCGTCCTGATCCCGGGGGAGCCCAGCCGCAAAACGGACCCAGGGGAGCTGCCTGGACGGGACCGGGCTTGAGCAGCAGCCCTGGCGGGCACAGAGGTGTTCCCCTGGCACAGGCAGCCAGGATGGAGCCCTGGAGCCGCGGGCTGATGGAGCGATCCCCCGCAGCCCACAGAGCCTTTCGGGGGTGCCGCGGGGTGAGGCAGGGTTTGAGGCTCACCTTGACGTGCCTGTCGTCTGCCGTGGTCTCATCGAACTCCTCGCCCAGCTTGAAGGTGATCTCGGTGTTCTTGAAGGTGCTCTGGGTCTTCACAGTGACCTTGTCGCCGTCCAGCTCGATGATGGTGGTGGGCTTGGTGAAGCCGGCCACCTGCCGCGTGGCGAAGCCCACGCCTGGGGGCGAGGGGTGAGGGGTATGGAAGGGCACGGTGCAGCCACCCACCCCCGGCATCCCCCGAGCTCTTCCTCCCCGTGTGGTGGAGGGTGAACCCCAAAACTGCTGCCCGCTCACGGTCCTGGGGGGCTCCGTGCGCTCCCGGGCAGGAGCAAAATGGAGGGGAACAGGGAATGCTGTCCTTGCTGAGGGATGGATCTGGGACCAGGGAATGCTGTCCTTGCTGAGGGATGGGTCCGGGACCAGGGAATGCTGTCCTTGCTGAGGGATGGATCCCGGACCAGCACCCCCCAGCCCCTGAGCAGGGTGAGGGGGGGACTGGTGTCTGTGCCCCCTCCCCGCACTCCTCTGGAGTGGGGGACTCCCCTGAGCCTGCCGGGCTGGCTGATGGGGGATCGGGGGCTGGGGAAGGCTGGGGGGGTCCTGAGCAGCACCCAGGACGGGCATCCCATCCCTCCGCCCTCTGCCAAAGGCTGCCCCCGAGGGGGGGCACGGGAAGGACCAGACCCCTCACCCAGCCCGAGGCCCCCTCACCCAGCCCAACCCCACGTGCACAAAACCCCGGATGCCCCTAAACCACCCACGGGGGTAGCAGCGACCCCCACCTCCTGCAGCCCCCCAGCCAGACCCCCGTGCGGGGCGGGGGTTCACGGCGCAAACTGGGGGGGGTGGAGTGGGGGGCGTAGGGAAAAAAAAAAAAAAAAGGTGATGTGACTCCAAGCCCGCTCCCAGCCGCGCCCACTCACCCAAAGCCTTCATGTACTCATCGAAATTGGCGGTGTCCACCAACTTCCAGGTGCCCACGAAAGCGTCGACCATGGTGAGGGGGCGCGGGGGGGCTGCAGACGCGCGGGGGTCCGGCCGTGTGCGAGCGTGGCACTGCCTGCAGCTGCTCCGGCCCCGCAGCCGCCTTAAATAATGTCCTCATCACATGATTGGAAAGAGCACAACGCGCTCCAGAAATACTCCCCGGCAGCGCTGCCAGCGGCCACCCCGGGCCGGCCACCGCCCCCCGCCCCCGGGGCGACCGGCAGGGATGGGGACAGCGGAGAGGGGCACTTGTGTCGTGAGCTGTGCCCGGGCTCTGCGGGGCCGTGGGTGCGGGGTAGGGGACGCGGGGGTGGGCACGGGGGTGTGTGCCCAGCCCAGGTGGTCCCTTGGGTGCGTGGGGAGGGGCAGGGACACGGGGACAGCGAGAGTGATGATGCCCTTCGGGGACACGAGTGGGCACAGGGGAGCTGAGCTGGGGAAATTGGGGCAGGGAGCACCGGGGAGGGGGGGGGGTGTGGGAATACATGTGGGGACTCCAGGAGAGTCTGGGAACATGTGTGACACCCCCTCAATGCCGTGTGTCTGTGGGGACGCGTGACCCGCTCCCTGCTCGATGTGCCTGTGTGTGGGCACGTGTGTGACCCTGTCCCCTACCTGTGTGCGTGGGGACACGCGTGTGCCACCAGTGATGTTTTGGGTGCTGGGACAAGGACAGGCACGGCGTTGTGGGACCCATGGCAGGTCCCCCCCCCATCTCCCCTCACTTTGGGCTCCCGTGGGGCCAGAGCATCCCCGGCCCCTTCCCAGCGTGGGTGGGGTCACCCTGGCCGTGGGATTCGGTGTCCCCTGGAGCCCAGGGGACAGTGCCCACTCCTGCCCCCATCCCCGGGCGTGTAGGGACCCAGCTGGGGACTCAGGTGTCCCTGAGCCCGGTGGCTGCAGTGTGTCCCCTTGTCTTTGGTACTTCGGGGTCAAAGGCACCAGGGCCAAGAGGGACCGGGGACACTTTCTCCCTGCTCCGTCCCCTGTGTGACATCGCAGACACCCAAAAATAGCCGGAGCTCGTGTTCAGCTTCCTCCTGCTGACACTGTCACCGAGCAGGACCCCTCACCTCGTGCCCTGGGGGCACAGGACCCATCCCTGTGGAATAGGTGTCCCCTGCCCTGCCCCTGCTCAGCAGGGTCACAAGGACAATTTAGTCCCCAGGCAGACAGAGCCCCCATGGCCCGAGGGGGATACAGAGGGCAAGGATTGTCCTCTGTCCCCTCAGCTGGGTGTCAGTGTCCCAAACCTGCACAACCCTGTCCCCTTGGGTGCTCCCTCTGCAAGAGGACTGTGAGATGGGGGCATTGGCAGGAACAGCTGCCCAGGCACGGGGACACCCCACTGACAGGGACACCCTGATACAGGGACACCCCACTGACGGGGACACCTGGGCACAGGGACACCTTGGCACAGGGACATCCTGACATAGGGACACCCTGGCACAGGGACACCCCACTGACAGGGACATCCCGACATAGGAGCACCCACTGACAGGGACACATGGGCACAGGGACACCCCACTGACAGGGACACCAATCGACATGGACAGCAATTCACAGGGTCACCAACACAGAGTGACACTCACCCACTGGGACACCCAGGCACAAGGACACCCTGGTACAGGGACACCTTGGTATAGGGACACCCCAGCACAGGCACACCCACATGGCCCTTGCACGCTGACCCACAGGAGCACCCACAAACACGACTACACTCACCTGGGAATCACACACAGACACACAGACACATGGGCACACAGACACAGAGACACAGACACACAGACACAGACACACACACACACAGACAGACACACACAGACACACACACAGACAGACACACACACACACACAGACACACAGACACACAGACACACACAGACACACACAGACACACACACAGACAGACACACACACACACACAGACGCACACACACACAGACACACACACACACAGACACACCCACACACACACAGACACATACACACCCCCACACACAGACACAGACACACACAGACACATGGACACACACAGACACACAGACACACACACAGACAGACACACAGACACACACAGACACACCCCCACACACAGACACAGACACACACACAGACACACACACAGACAGACACACAGACACACACAGACAGACACACACAGACACAGACACACACACACAGACACACACACGTACACACGTGTGTGTACATGCCCTCAAATGCCCATGTAAAGTTGAGGTGTGCCCATAGATGTGCAAACATGAGGGTGACCACACACAGATGCTCATGACCAGGGATGCACATGCACACACACCGATGTCCACACACAGATACACACACATGGATGCACATGCACACACATACAGATACACATGGGTGCACAGATATGGATACACACACACACACAAACAATGTCCACACACACGGGAACTCATGCCCACCAATGCCCATGTAAAGGAGTGTCCATGACCACGGATGCACACACATGGATGCACACACACACACTGATACCCACACAGATACCACTGCATGCATGCACATGCACAGACATGCACACACACATGGACACACACACAGATGCACACACATGGATGCATGCACACATGGATGCACATACTCATGAATACACACACATGGATGCACACACACAGAAGGATGCGCACACACACACAGATGCACACACACATGGCTGCAAACACATGGATAGACACACATGGATGCACACATGTGGATGCACACACACACGGATGCACACACATGGATGCACACACACACACAGACGCACACACACAGACGGATGCACGCACACACGGATGCACACACACGGATACACACATGTGGAAGCACACACACGGATGCACACACACACGGACACACACACACATGGATGCACATACACATGGATACATACATACCTGGATCCACACGGATACACACACACGGATGCACACACGTGGATGCACACACGTGGATGTACACACACACAGGAATGGACACACACATGGATGTACATACACACACGGATGCACACGCATGGATGCACAACATGAATGCACACACATTGGGATACACACACACAAGGATGCACACACACATGCATGCACAGACATACAGATGCACACAAACATGGATGCACACACACACGGATACACACACATATGGATCCACTCACACACAGATTCACACACACACGGATACACACACACACACACAGATGCACACGCACATGGATACACACACAGAGGTATACACACACACACGGATGCACACACACATGGATGCACACACACATGGATGCACACACACACGGATGCACACACACACGGATGCACACATACCTGGATCCACACACACACACACGGATACACACACACGGATGCACACACGTGGATGCACATACATGGATGTACACACACACATGGATACACACACACACACGGATGCACACACACATGGATACAGACACATGGATATACACACACACACGGATGCACACACACATGGATGCACACACACACACGGATGCACACACACAGGCATGGACACACACATGGATGTACATACACGGATGCATACACGCATGGATGCACAACATGAATGCACACACATGGATGCACACACACACAAGGATGCACACAGGCATGGATGCACACACACACAAAGGGATACACACACGCATGGATCCACTCACACACAGATTCACACACACATACGGATACACACACATGGATGCACACAAACATGGATGCACATACGCATGGATGCTCACACGCATGGATGCGCACACACACACACGCATGCACAGACATACAGATGCACACAAACATGGATGCACACACACACAGATGCACACACACGGATGCACACACACATGGATACACACACATATTCACACACACACGGATCCACACACACACAGATGCACACCCACATGGATACACACACACAGGTATACACACACACGTGGATGCACACACGTGGATGCACACGCACATGGATGCACACGCACATACGGATGCTCATGCACATGGCTGCCCATGGATGCACACACACACAGATGTACATGCACACAGGACTGTGCTCATGAATGCCCATTTAAATGCGTGCCCATGACCACACAGATGCCCACCCACAGCGTTTCCAGGGTGTGTGGGTGCCCGTGACCCTACACATGGCTGTACATGCACAGGAGAGCCCATGACAATGAACACCCATGTCCTTGTGTGCCCACACACAGGGATGCCTATGCACACGTGTTCCCATGCCCACGAATGCCTGTGTAAGTGTGTGCCTGTGCCCACACGGGCCCATTCACATGGATAGCCATGCACGGATAGCCCTAAACGTGTTCACTCCCACCCAACCCTCCCATCCAGGACTGGCCTTCACGCCAAGGATTGGATGTAGGCTTGGGAGCCTGATGGTGGCGGGGACACCATGGGGTGATGGGGACAGGGACTGAGGGACACGGTGGCCCTGCCTGTGGCCCCGCATGGCTCTCTGGTGGCCAGGGGGAGCCTGGGCTGCAGGATTCCTTTGCTGGTCCCACAGCGACAGCTATAGCCGATTGTCCCCGATGGGATGAATAGAGGGATGGGGTGGGTCCAGCTCCACTCCAGCCATCCCGCCTGGCTCCGGCCAGCGGCCAGCGACCCCCAGAGCCGGCGGACGAGTCTTCCCTCAGCACCCAGGTGGAAGGGTCCCATCGCGCCCTCTGGCAGACGCAGAGGATGTGGGGGGCACTGCCACAGCCTGGGAAAGCCCCACTCCATGTGTCCCACATCCCCAAATCCCGCAGGACCCGGGGCTGCGGGAGAGGATCCAGCGTGGGTCAGTGGGTGAGCTGGCTCGTGGGGCTGGGTGCTCCAAACAGCATCGCCCTGCTCCCCACATCCCAAACTCCCCAGCACCCCCATCCCCAGGAGCGGGGACCACGCTGGGGTGCTCTGCTCCTCAGTGGGATCCCTCAGACACGTGCTGGTAACCCGGGGCTTCGCTTAAGGGCTGGGGGGCTCTCGGGTTGTGTTTCCCCATCTCACCCCCACAAAACTTGGGAATGGCTCCTGAGTCACCCAGAAGAAAGGCCAGGAGACGAGGTGGTACCCAAAAACATCACAGTGAACACCACACTTAGCAAGAAACACCCGTGGCTGCTCCTGCGGCCAGGAGGGCCCGCCCGGGACCCTCCCCGCGCTCGGCTCCGCCAAATGCCCCAGAAGAAAAATATTCCTCCCCGCGGAGAGACAAAAACATCCCCCCCACCCGAGTCCTGGCCCAGGGCGTGGGTGGGAATCACCCCTTGGTCACAGCAGGTCCCCTCCATGTCCCCGCCGCGCCCCCGCCACGCGCTGCTCCCCCATGGCCGGGGGACGCTCCAGGGTCTCGCTGCGGCAGCACGAGGAAATCCCAGCGGGCTCCGGCTGTGCCAGGAAAGCTGGGCTGCTGCTCCACAGCCTCCTCCTTCCTCCGCCGGTCACAAATGTCCCCCCCGGGCGGGGTTAGGACGTGTCCTTCAGCTCGGGGCTGGGGGACTGCGGAGGGGGCACCTCCGCTGAGGGCGACTGCATGTCCTGGGCGCTGCCTGCCAGGAGAGACCGGGGAGAGGTCACGGGGTGGGATCAGAGCACCTGTGCCCGATGCCCACCTTGTCACCAGCTAAGGACAGGCATTCCTTGGACACCTCCAGGGATGGGCACTCCAAACCCCCCTGGCAATCCCTGACCACCCTTTCCGTGGAGAAAATTTCCCCAATATCCAACCTGGACCTCCCATGGCCGTTCCCTCTGCTCCTGTCCCTGTTCCTGGAGCACAGCCCGATCCCCCGGCTGTCCCCTCCTGTCAGGGAGTTGTGCAGAGCCACAAGGGCCCCCCTGAGCCTCCTTTTCTCCAGGCTGAGCCCCTTTCCAGCTCCCTCAGCCTCTCCTGGGGCTCCAGCACCTTTCCAGCTTTGTTCCCTGCCCTGGACACGCTCCAGCCCCTCCATGTCCCGATCCCTAAGCACTGGATGAACATGGGAACCCCTGTCCCTGCTCCCCTCCGCCCCCCTCCTGGTCACCCACCTGCGCTCAGGGACATCTCGGCCAGTTTGAGGGGCAGGTCCGCGGGGCTGACGCCGGCGGGCGAGCCCAGGATGTCGGGCAGGGCATTGCGCCGGCCCGTCCTGCTGGAGGATGCGAAGTCCAGCACGGGTTCCACCTCGGTCATGCTAACCCTGCGGGGAGATGTCCCCTCTGTCAGCACGGCGAGCTGCAGGGACCTGGCTCTGCTCCGGGATGGGTGCTCTGGTGCCCTCTGCTCCCCCCTGCACCCCCTCTGCCCCTCAGGAGCAAAGGCAGGGCCACCCTGCCCCTGGGACTCGCCACCACCACCCCGGCACCTTTGGGTGCTCTGATCTCCGCTGGTCACTGCAGTGTCAGGGAGGGGTTCCCTGGGGTCCCACCAGCACCCCCACCCCAGGCAGCCTTACCGGGCACCCTCCAGCCTGGCCTGGCACCGCGCCTGCCCCGTGCCCACGTGAGGGACACCACGGGGGACAGGGATCAGTCCCAGCTGGGTCCCCTCTGGCTCTGACCTGGGGGAGGGAGAGCAGGGGGTCACCAATGAGGCTGGGGGCAAGGGGGGGTGAAAAGGGAGCAGGGAGTGAGTCTGGAGGGGACAGCGGGCTGGGTCCCCCTGGGAGCACCCACAGCACCCCCACCCTGGGGGGCTGCTCTGAGCCTCATCCATGGTGAGATGGGGGTGGATGGATGGATGGATGGATGGATGATGGATGATGGATGGATGGATGGATGATGGATGGATGGATGGATGATGGATGATGGATGGATGATGCATGGATGGATGGATGATGGATGATGGATGGATGGATGATGGATGGATGATGGATGGATGATGGATGGATGATGCATGGATGGATGGATGATGGATAGATGGATGGATGGATGGATGGATGGATGGAGAGCAGGGACGGGGATGCAGAGGTGACAGGGAGGGAGGCTGAGCCAGCACTGCCAGTAAACTACATGGAGTCCCCAACTTGGGGACACCACTGTGTCCCTTGGAGAGTGGCTCTTGCTGAGTCAGGCAGGCAGCAGCAATGCTGGGGTGCCCTGGGTGGGTGGGAACTCTCCTGGCAAGCTGTTGGAATCAGGAAAATCCAACTGGCAGTGAGCCATCCATGTGCTCGTGCTGCTGGGACCTTCTTGAGGTGTTTTCTCAGCTCCACGTGAGGGACTCCAGAAAACACTTTGGGCTTTTGCCATGGGAGGTGGGAGTGGCACAGGAGTGGCACAAGGGTGGCACAGGGGTGGCATAGGGGTGGCACATGACCTGGCAGAGACAAGGCGCCCTCCACCTCCCACAGAGCACAGAAACCCCAAACCACCACCCCAGCAGCCCCACCCCCTCCAGGCCAGATGTTGATGGCAGTACTGGGACTGCTGTCCCCAGGCTGGTGACTGGGGGTGTGAACTCACCAGTGTCCTACTGGGAATCAGTGCTGGGAATCAGTGCTGAGAATCGCTGGGATTCACTGGGAATTCCTGCTGGGAATCAGTGCTGGGAGGACGAGCCAAGGTCCTTGGGCGCAGGTGCTGTGTGCACGGGAGGGGTGACCACGGCTGCAGGGAGGGGAGAAATAAATGATTAACTCGGGAGGTGATTAGTGATTAGTTAATTAGTGATTGGTGCTGGGGTGGCTGTGCCATGAGGGGCAGGACCCGGGTGCTGCTGAGGCACGGGGCTGGGCAGGGGGGTGACAAAGGCAGGGGCAGTGACAAAGGTTCCCTGTACAGCTGCATGACCATTGACCTCTGGAGCCACCTGCACTGCTCCAGCACAGCTGTGTGCAGTGTCATATGTGTGTGCAGTGTCACACGTGTGTGCAGTGTCATACGTGTGTACATGTCACATGTATGTGCATTGTCACATGTATGTGCAGTGTCACATGTGTGTACAGTGTCATATGTGTGGGCCGTGTCACGTGTGTGCATGTCACATGTATGTGCAGTGTCACAGGTGTGTGCATTGTCACATGTATGTGCAGTGTCACACGTGTGCATTGTCACATGTATGTGCAGTGACACGTGTGTACAGTGTCGTGTGTGTGCAGTGTCACATGTGTGTGCAGTGTCAGATGTGTGTGCAGTGTCACAGGTGTGTGCAGTGTCACATATGTGTGCAGTGTCCCACGTGTGCATTGTCACGTGTGTGTGTGCAGTGTCACGTATTTGTGCGGTGTCTCACATATGCAGTGTCACAGCTGTGTTCAGTGTCACGTGTGCATTGTCATAGGTGTGTGCATTGTCACGTGTCTGTGCAGTGTCACATGTGTGCACAGTGTCACAGGTGTGTGCAGTGTCCCATGTGTGTTCACTGTCACACAAGTGTGTGTCACCTCTGACTGGGCTGTTCTGTGTGACTGTACAGGTGTGTGCATGTGTGGCACCCCATGAGACAGTGTGACACTCCCTGTCAGTCTGCCTGTGTGACACCCCGTGCCACACTGTGTGACACTCGCTGTCACTGTGTCTGCACCTGTGGCACTTCCTGGCTCCCAGTGCAGCCGTGTCACCTCCTTGTCCCAGAGTTTGTCCTCCCCTGCTCAAGGTCACATTCCTCCCCTGGCACCGCCTGTGCCACAGCAGCAGCGCGGGGAGCCCTGAGCCTGGCACAGGGGCACATGTGACATCCTGTGGTGTCCCACAGTCCCCTGGGACTGTTTGGGAACACGCACAACATGTGAGCACACACATTCCAGGAGGTTCCATGGATTTTAGGGAGGAATCCTGCATGGAAAAGGCTGTGCAGGAGTCACCAGTCCTGGGGATTGAACAGCCGTGGGGATGTGGCACCTGCAGATGGGGGTTGGTGGCTGAGGGAGTGGTTGGACTCTGATCTCGCTGGGTTTTTCAGGCTAACGGATTTTGTGGTTCCCTGTGGATCCCTGTGGATCCCTGATGCCATGTTCACACACGCACACGCACACACACACACACACACACACACACACACACACACACAGACACAGACACACACACACACACACACACACACACACACACACACACACACACACACACACGTGTGCACACTCACACACAGATCCTCTGCACACCCAGCAGAACCAGAGCCCTGCAGGCGGGATCAAAGCTCCTTCCTGCCAGCTCCAGCAGCTCCTGCTGCCTCCAGCGCTGGACAATCAGGGATTACCAATCAGCCTCCAGGAGCTGCTGGCTCCTGCCCGTGTCCCTCCCTCAACAAACGCTCCCAGGGATGTGGGGATGGGGTTGGATCCTGCTTGATCACCTGGCTCAAAAAAGCCACACCAGGGATCAGGACCAGGGACCCCAACCCGGGGATTGTCACAGCCCTGAGCACTCCTGGGATGCAGCATCGCTGTCCCAGGAGCCCAGGGCTGTCCCTGCACCCCTGGGGACAATGTTCAAGCCACCAACACCTGCCCCACGCCACAGCCTCCAGGTCCCACAGGCAAATCCAACCCAAACGGGGCAAATCCCACTGGATAAACACGGTGAGCAAGGATTTCCCCCTCTAAGCAGGGACAGTTTCTGTGGCTTAACGTGGTCTCAGCCTAAAAAAGCTCCTGAAGTCACATGGAAGGTCCTTGGGGCCGCTGGCTCCTGCTCTAATGCCCCTAATGGGATAGAGGAGGGGAGGGCAGAAATAAACCTTAATCCCTGCTGGAGATGGGAGGCAGGGAAGGTGCTGGGAGAGGTGGAGGGAGGAGATGGACAGGGATGTGTTCCTTGGGCAGGAACAGGGATAGCAGAGCCCTGGAGGAAGGTGCTGAACAGGCAGAGAAAGGTGTGACCCACCGGGGGATGGAGCAAAGAAACCCAGGTCAGGGTCAAACACATCCATGGGCACATCCATGATCCCCTCAGCATTGGCATGTCCCCTCTAACACAACTTTTGGGGTTGCTGGGAGTGGCAGGGACCCCAAACTGCACCTGGAGCTTGGGGACCACCACAGACACATCACAGCTTTGCCAAACACCTTCCCCCTGCCAGAGACAACAAACCAGGAGTGTTCCAGGAATTTAGGACCTGGGAGGTGTTCCAGGGATGTCTTGAGGATTCATTTAACCACAAGGATTTGCTTCTTCAGCTTCTGAGTTGTTAGTGGGTCACGAGCTCCTCTGGAAGGGAGTTTGGGGCATTTAATGCTCTTGGCTTTCTCTGTTCGGGGGGTTCCTCCTCTTTAATTCAACATTTTATGGGATCTGTGCTGGGAATGCTGCAGCCTGGAATAAACCCTCCAAAATCCACCAGCAACCCTGGATTCAATGCTGATGAACACGATGAAAAATGGGCAGAGTTTAGCGAGATGAAACGGTAAAATTGAGTGAAAGGGGAAGGAAAGAATTGCCCCAGGTCAGAAGGGAACCAGAGCATCATCCAGGAAAATGAGCCAGGAGCACACACAGGAGGGAACTCCAACAGGGCTGGGTTAACCAGAGCCCGACAGCCACCAGACAGCCCCCGGAGCCGGGAACAGCAGATGGCAATAATTAAACACAGGATAAAATCTGGAGAGCCGGGAGCTCTCCTGGGGATGCAGCAGGTTCGGTCCCGGCGGGTTCCTCTCCAGGGAAGCGGCTGCAGGCTGCTGGAGCCCCGGGCATGCTGAGCCAGGTGGGAACGGCTGTGCCACCTGCCCAGGGACAGCTCCAGGATCCCAGGGAGAGGGAAAGAGGGGGATAAGTATTGTCCTGATCTCGTTGTTTCCTGGGAAAGGGGGAAAAGGCTGCAGGGATGTGGGATGCTGCAGGAATATTGAATGGGGAGGTGCAGAACGACTTTTGGAACAGGTTTTGCTCTGAACGAGGAAGTGTCTGGAGAGGATGATTCCTCCTGGCAGGGATGCAGCTTCCAGGACCCATTCCCATGGGATGCACCTTCCAGGATCCATTCCCATGGGATGCAGCTTCCAGGAGCCATTCCCATGGGATGCTGGCACCTCCCTGCCTGCCCTTGGCAGTGGAACCCCTCCAACCATGGCCTGACACTTTTTTCCCTAAATCCCCAGGATCCAAGTGGGCCAGGCAGGAATTTGGGCCAGTTTGGATCTTGCTGGGCACCTTTGGAGTGGTGGTCTGGAGTGAAGTGGTGCAGGGATCCAAGTGAACCTGCATCCTGCTTGGAGCATCAGCAAGGTCTCTCACTGGTTTTCCCCCAATTTTCCCCTGGCTCCCTGGCTCTTTCCCAAAGCTCTGAGGAATTGTTCCAGGGGGATTTCTAAGCACAGGTGATGCTGGCAGCTCCCCAAAGCTCTGGCCCAGGCTGAGAAGCTCCAGCACGTCCTGGTACCTGCAGGGTTGGCTCTTCCCAGCAAAGCCCATGTTCCAAAGGCATTGGACAAGTGGCTTCCACTCCTTCCCTCTCCGTGGAGCAGCAGATGCCCCTCTTTGGGATAATGCACTTCCAGAGGAATTCCCATCACCCTCGAAGTCCCTTCCCATCGTGTCCTGCTTTGAGCTCTGACCTTCCTCCTAATTTTGCATGCTCATCCTCACATCCAGACCAGCTTTCCTTCTTCTCCACCACCTGTGCTTGGATTGTCTCTTCCGTGGATTTGGGAAATGCTGAAGTGTCTCTTTGTCCCCTCCATCATCCTCAAATCCCTTTCCCCTGCTCCCTGCCTGGTCCCCATCGCTGCCCTGCAGATGGGCAGGACCAGTTTTAGGCTCAGTCTCACCCAAATCCTGAATTATTCCACCCAGACCTCTCCCTGGATCCCATGGACCCTTTTAAAGATCAACTTTCATCCTCTGCTTCCTATTGCACAATTCAGGGTCTCACTGCCCAGAGCAGCTGTGGCTGCCCCTGGATCCCTGGCAGTGCCCAGGGCCAGGCTGGACACTGGGGCTGGGAGCACCTGGGACAGTGGGAGGTGTCCCTGACATGGCAGGGGTGGCACTGGATGGGATTTAAGGCCCTTTCCAACCAGGGCTTCTAGGAATTATTTTTTTAGGGTTTTTTTTCCCCAGCTGTAGGACTTGGAATTTTTATTTCCACACAAAACCTGAGCTGTGTCCCAGCTAATACCAGCCTAGGCTGAGCATAAACCCTTCCCTTCATGGGCTCAGCTGGGCTCACTGGGACCTAAATTCCTGTTCAAGGCAAGGAAAAGGAAGGGCTCTGAAATGGGACACTGGTAATCTCCATTCCCTGTAATTCCCAGCTTCCAGCAGGGAGATGTGCAGGGGAGGTGGGGTTTGCTGCTGCCATCCACGCAATGGAGCCGCCGGCACAACTGAGGCTCTGTTATTTCTCTGTCAGTCAGGGGGATGATGGCAGAGTTCAGCTGTGCTTAATATCCCACAAAAACTAGGAAAAATCCTAAAATCCAACCTGAATCTGTCCAGAAGGGATTTCAGGCTGTTTGTATAAACTGTCCCTTTGTTTTTAATGCTGGAAACACAAACCAGAGCCAGTCCTGCTCCAGTGAGGGAGTGAATCCAGCTCTTATGATCCTGACATCCCAATCCTAAATTTCCCTGAGCAAACCCAAATTCTGCCAACCTAAATCCAGGTGCTTGCAGACCTGGGGGTGTTCACATCACATCCCACATCAGAGCTTGGCATCCCCCCAGGGCAGTGACCCCAGAGAAAATCCCCTCTTGGATTGGGCCAGGGAAAAGGGCTCCAGAGGACTCAGCAGTTTAATCCTGGCACAACCCTGCTGAGCTCAGCATCTCCTATGACTCCACACTGGGATAAAATTGAGGCATTGATCCTCTGGGAACAGCACTCAGGGCATCCTGGAAAGATGCTGAAAGCACTGGGCAAACCTGGATGTGTGATTCCCTCTGGGCCCCCTGGATTCCAGCCCTGGACGAGCCTAATGTTGTTCTAATTGGAAAACAAAGTACCAAAGGTTCAGCGGGCAGGGACATGAGGATGTGTGCTGACACTGCAGGGCTTCATCCTGCATCCCAAACCTCCAGGAGAGTGCATGGAAAACCTGGAGAGCCTCAGCTGTGCTGCCCATGGCGCCCAGAGAGGGAATGGCCAAACCCCAGCCCCTCTTCCCCATCCTCTGAGGCTGCCAGCCCAGCACACATCACTGCTGCCCACCCCTCCTGCTCTCCCAGCCCAGCACACATCCCTGCTGCCCACCCCTCCTGCTCTCCCCTGGGATCCCAGCTCTCCCAGCTGAGCACACATCACTGCTGCCCACCCCTCCTGCCCTCCCCTGGGATCCCAGCTCTCCCTGGGGAATGTTCCCATCGATTTGTGCTCCTAACAAGGATTTCTGGCTTTTCCCATCACACGGAGCAGGGTTTCTGGAGGCTGGGAGGGGCAAGATCCCTTTTCCAGGAGGCTCTCAGAGCTGTGGGAATGCTGCTGTGGGATGGAGCTGCTTGGCAGGAGGGCATCCCCGAGGAAGGGATCAGCTCCCTGGCCAGGCTCTGTCCCATGTGCTGGGACTGGGAGCAGCTCAGGGACAGCAGGAAGGTCCCCTCTGCAGCACCAGGGATATCCAGACACCACCAGCAGCACTCCAGCCATGGCTATTCCCTGTAGGAACATGGCAAATCCCAAGGGCTGGCAGTGCCTTTATTCCCAGGGCCAGGGGACGGCTCCAGGATCCCACTTGGCACCAGCAGGGAGAGACCCTCACCCACATCGGTTTGGGTGGGGATGGGGATCATTCCTGCAGGAGCAGCTCCCTGAATCCCACCCATTCCCTGCCAGGAAGGATTCCAGGAGGGAAGGATGGGTCCCACCCCATCCCAGGGAGGAATGGAAGCTGCTCCAGCCACTCCCAGGCCAGCCAGGTGCTCACCAGCCCGTAGGCTGTGACCTGTTCCAAAGCTATTCCTATTCCATCCTCCACCCCCATCAGTTAATTCCCTTTAATTAACTGATTAAAGGTAATCAGCTGGAGTGGTGGGAGGAGCACAGGAATTCCTCCTGGGGAGTTTGGCTGCACATCAGGGTCCCTATAAAGGTGCTGGGTGAGTCTCCCCTCCCCACACCCCTCAGTTCCAGTGGGTGCAGCTGGCTCATTTTTGAGTCCCAGGGGGAAAGGCAGTGGCCCCTTTGGGGTGAGGGGGATGGGAGCCACCCCCAGCCCCACAGAGATGGACCTGGCACCTGGATAACCCTGCCCTGCTCTGGGAGTCAGGGGAGCCAACAGGAGCTCCACATCTCCTTGGGGAAGGAAAGGATCTAATGAGGATAATTAGGGTGATTGAGCTCTGGGTAATGGAGCTCCCAGCAGAACCCTCAGTTCCCTGCTCTGACACAACACAAACTGTAATTTTGCATAATAAAACCAGGTAATTTTGCATAATAAACGTGTCACCCACATCCACAGCAGTTCCATTCCTCACCACGTTCAGGCTCCCTCCTCCCCAAACAGCTTTCACCCTCTGCTCCAGCCTGAGTATCCCAGGTGGAGCTGAGGGACACGATCTGGAGAGGGACAAGGACACCCTTGGGTTGGGGACACTCTCGGTTCTCCTGGCTGTGGCAGGCACAGGGATTGGTGCCAGGGGAAGCCCAGGAAGCTCTGATGAGAGCTGTGGGCTGTCACAGGGTGACAGCTAGGTGCCACCAAGCATGTTCCAGGCAGTGCCATAGGCTGGGTGACACCAGAGCTCGTGTGACACCACGGGAGCCTCATCTCCCTGCACGAGCTCCTTCTCCTCCAGCTGCCACTGGTGGCACCTGGAGAGGATCCTGGTCCAGGAGGAGCTCCCAGCCCTGCCTGAGCACCGGGACAAGTGCAGGCACCCAGAATTGCAGGGAGCAGAGGCAGCTGAACCTTCCCTGGGAGCTCTGGCTCCCTGGGGAGCCCTGGGTGTGTGCTTCCCCCAGGTGGATCCTCTCCTTCCCACTGCAGCTCAGCCAGGGGGGAGGGGGAGAACTGCCAGGACACGCAGCTTTGAGGCAGCAACCCCCACCCAGTGGTGAGGCCTTGCACGGAGGTGATCCAGATGTTTCCTGCCATCCCTGCACTGAGGATGGGAGCCCTGCCAGGATCCTTCAGCTGTCACCACCACCCTGTGACAAAACCCCCAGCTCCTGGGAAGCTGGCAGGGAAGGGACCAAAAACCAAAGAGGGAACAAATCTGTGCAGGTGCTCTGGGATCAGAGGCACAGCTGGAAATCCGTGATGGAGCAGAGCTGGATCCAACACCCAGGGCTGAGCCAGGAGCTGGAATTGCCTGTTCCAGGAGCCAAGGGCAGAGCAGGGCCATGGTCCCTGTCCTGTTCATGGTGCCAGGTCCCCCAGGGTCTGCAGCACCCAGCCAGAGCTCCTCCAGAATCCCAAGGTCTCCTCCTACAAACAAACCCCCAGAGCAACCCCACTCTGCCTCCCAGCGTCCCAGTCCCAGGAGAAATGCTGGGATTCCCTCAATTTAAAGAAGTGAGAATCTGGCTCTGCCACCACCTTTCCCCTTCCCAAGCTCCTGCTTTTTGGGGAAGATGGTGCTGGGCAGGGGAAGAGTGGGGGCAGGGGGACAGTGCCAGGGCTGTGTCTGTTTGTGACAGCAAGGACTGGGGTGTGCCTTGGTGGACACCCCAAGGTCATGGGCTGGGAGCATTTGGGGTGAGCACGGGACATCCTGCCTCTGCCACCTCCTCGGTGGCACTGCCACCCAGCCAGGGGAAGCAGCCAGCTCCGGGGACCAAAGGGACCCGATCCAAGCATCTGCAGGGGCAATCTGCCAAAATGATGCCCCGAAGGCAGGGAGGAGGGGCAGTCCCTGGGGAAGCCCTTTCCTCCCGGGAGGAAGCACCACTGGAGCGCGTCCCCTGCACCGGAGTGCTCAGCCCTGGGGGGACTCTCCGTGCCTGGGGACCCCCGCAGCTCCCTGGGCCCAAATCGTCTGGGAAGCTCCAATCCGGGAAGCTGAGGGCTGGAGCTGGGGGTGAGGATAGAAGTGTGGTAGCTGAGAGGAGAACAGGGCAGGGGGAAAGGTGGAGGGGCAGGGTGACCCAGGACATGCAGTGGGTGGGTGCCAGGGTGTGACAGAGGTGCCGCCGTGGGGCTGATCTGAAATGCCCACCCTGAGACTGACGAGCCTTGCTCAGCGCCTCAGCACTGCTCCCCCAAATCCTGCCCTGATCTGTGTTCCCCTGGGCGGTGGGCACAGACACCCCAAGCTCTCGAGAGACACCCTGCAGCTGCTGCAAACTTCCATCCCCCCAAAACCCATCTGTCCCCGAGGCCACCACCATCCTCTGCCCCTCCGGCGTCTCCACCTTCCCAGGGAGGTGCCCAGGGTGGGCACCTCCTTCCCAGGGGGGGCACCTGGCCCTCGCCCCGGTGAGCCCAGGGCACCCTCCGCGGTGGCCCAAGGGCCTCGGTGCCACCGCGTCACCTGCACCCGGCAGCCGCCAGCCGCTCACCTGGTGCCAGCGGCGATCCCGTGCCGAGGCCGGTGGCGATGGTGACACCGAAGGTGATGCTGCTGCCGGTGCCGGCGGTGATGCTGCTGCCGGAGCTGCCGGGGCTGCTACTGGTGCCGGGGCTGCTGGGGATGTCGGTGCCGGGGGTGATGCCGATGCCGGTGCCGGTGCCGGTGTCGATGCCGATTCCGGTATCAGTGCCGGTGCCCGTGCCCGTGCCGGTGCCAGCCCGGTTGCCGGGGAAGGATGCTCCACGCTCGGCAGGAGCCGCGGGGAAGCCTCCGGCTCCAGGCGGCCCTGGGGCACCCGGGGCCGAGCCGCCGCCGCCGCCGCCCGCCCAGCGCCGCCGCTCCCGCCCGGCCCGGCCCCCGCTCGGCGCGGGGGGGACCCAGCGCCGGCCCCGCCCGCCGCCCCCCCTCTCCCCCCGCCGCCGGGGCCGCCCCTCGGCCCCCCCCGGGCTGCTGTGTCCCCGCGTCCCCCCGCGCTGGCACAAGGGGAGGGCTGTGACATCCCCCCGGGTCCCATCTCCCCCCAAGCTCCGTGTGACTCTGCCCCGCTCGGACCCCCAGCCCGGGCGGGGGGCTCGCAGCCCGCCGTGGCCACCAGCCCTGCTCGGGGAAATCGGTAATTTTCCCTCACATTTCCTCTGGATTCGGATTCTCGGCTGCAGAGCCCCCCGGCCCCCCTGCTTGCCCACCAGGACAATTTGACCCCAACCCACACAGCTCCATTTAGTGCAGTCAGAATCAATGACAAGCTCCGAATCTTTGGGGAAAAAAAGAATTACAAAATCTGTGGCTGCACCCGAGTGCATGTGGTGGATGGGGGAGGGGGCGGGGGGCTGGGAGACCCTGAATGCGGCTGGCAAATCCAGCGGATCGCGGCACAGCCCCGCGCTGTGCCCTGCTCGGGTCTGTCCCCGCTGGAAGGATGCTGGGCACCGCCTGGGAGCAGAGCAGATGCCACCAGCTGTTCCTGACCTGACTCCGGTGTCACCTTGAGGGGGGGACACGGCCAGCGCCGAGGGTGTGAGGTGGGGGTTCTCACCCCCAGCCCTGAGCTGGTGATTGCAGCGAGTTGGGGGAGGCAGAGCGGGAATTTAAATCGACTGGAATTGCACACAGGAGCAGTAACCACCTCCCAACGCTTCCACGGCATCCCTGCGAGTGGGAAACGTGTGGGCTTGGTGAGAGGCTCCAAAATGTCCCTCTTGGCCCTGAAGGTGGCTGTCCCCAGGGCTGGGGGAGCGGGGTGTGCTTTGGGAGGGCTCCCCGTGGGTGACGGGGTCCCTGCTCCCCATCCCTGCACGGGGCCGCTGCTCCCGGCAGGAGCGGGGCTGGGGGCGTCATCCCAAATTCCGGGCTCTGGCCAAGCTCCTCTCGCTGCTGATGGCGAGGGGCGATGCTCAGCACCTGGAGCGAGGCGTCCACCCCGTCCCTTCCCCTGCAGCTCATGGGCCATGGGGACACCGCGGTGCTGCTGACCCGGGACGGGCGATGCTCCCCTGAGCCCCGCAGCCACCAGCGGGACAGCCCCGGCTGTGCGGGGGACAGCGACACGAGCCAGCCGGTGCTCGTGTCCGGTACCCCCGCACCCCAAAGGCTCGGAGGGGCTGCAGCCGCCAGGGCAGGACGCGGAGCCGCTGCTCGCTCACGCGTGGTGACGGCCGAGTGGCAGCTCCCGGTGACGGCCGAGTGGCAGCTCCCGGTGACGGCCGAGTGGCAGCTCCCGGTGACGGCCGAGTGGCAGCTCCCGCGCGGCCGGCGGGGAGCGGAGCCTTCGCCAGCCGCTATTTTTAGCTGCTCACGCTCCGCTTTCTCCTTGACTGTCTCCCCTCTCCAGAGCAGTCTCGGGCCGAGCAGCGGCGATGTTTATCCTGCCTGGCACCCGATCGGATGTGACACTGCTGTCGCGGGCCGAGGGGACGGCTGGGAGCGAGGGAGGGGATGCTGTGGGCATGGGAAGGGAAGGAGGAGAGCCCGCTGCGATGCGGAGCACCTCGGAGAGTTCTCCCTTTCTGCAGCTCCCGAGCGGCCCCGAGGGATGCTCTGCTCTGGGACAGCTGAAGGGCGGTCACACCACATCCCCATTTCCCATTTCCCATTTCCCATTTCCCATTTCCCATTTCCCACATCCCAATTTCCTCCAAGGCTGAACAATTCCCAGTATGATCCTTTGGGATGGCTGCGCTGGGGGAGCTGTGGAAACTGAGGCACACCAGAGGTGTGTGAGTCCCTCCATGTCCTGGCAGTGCGGTGCTGACATGGAATAACCTCTCCCAACCCGTCTGCATCCAGGGCGTGCTGAGCATCAGCGGCCCAGAGCTCCCAAACTCTCAGGTACAAACCCAGGACAGCAGCTGGGAAGGGAAAAATCATTCCAGAATTCTTCCCTGTTCAGGCAGCTCCCGTTTGGAGCTGGTGCAGGGCAGGGCCGCGGTGCCTGGTGTTGCACCAACGTGGGGGCAAAGGCTGCTCTGCTCCTCCTCTGCTCTTTCAGCTGCTGCTCTGGGGCTTTGCAGACCTTGGGATCCTGGTCCCAGGATACTCCCAGCAGGATAAGCTTCCCTGCTGATGGGGGAATATATCATTTGTGCCCTCCTGAGCTTTGGGAGAGTCCCTGATTGATCCATCAGGGATGTGAAGCCAGCGAGGATGGGCTCAGACCACTCCCTGCTCTGCCACCTGCTCTAAATCCTATTTTCCCCTAGAAACCCAGGGTCCAGAACCGGAAGAAAATGGGTCTGGAGGAGTCTGTTCTGCTGCTGCTGCCCAGCTGCTTTATCCCCCTGGGCAGGAGGGTCAATAAACCCCAGCGATCCTGGGGCTGCTGCAGGTCTGGGGCAGTTCCTGGTGGAGACAGCAGGGAGGGAGCAGAGCTGTTTTCCACTGCCCTGCCCAGCACTGCGGGCTCTTATCTGGGCTAAAAGTCACTGCTGGGGGAGAGCAGCCCTTTGCTGTTCCTCTTTTAGACACATCTTTCCGATTTCCAGCCCGGTTAAGCCCCCGCTCGCCCGCTGGGGACACAGGTGACGCGCAGGAAGGTTATTCCTGAGCCCAGGGGCTGCGTCAGTCCCTCGGTTAAGGCGCTATTTCGGGACATGGGTCACAGGGTTTGGGGACCTGCAGGTTGCTCCCTGGCTGGGGGCTGGGACTTTCCATGAGCTCCAGCAGGACACGGCCTCGAGGCTGCCCTGGAGTGATGGAGGTGGCTCCTGAGGGATGGATCTGCAGGAAACGCGCTCTGCCCTGGGGGAAAACCTCTCTGCCTGTGAGATCTCGGGGACCAAAGGCAGCGAGAGCATTTGCTTGCCTGAAGGATTTCAAAGCAGAGGGAAAATGCCAGCAAAGAGCTCCCAGGGAGAAGATTTGTCACCAGGCAGGCTGGAGCGTCACACTGAGCCGAGAGTCTGGCCATGCCCGTGCTGCAGCAGTGCCCTTCCCAGGCACCCTCCGTGCTCCAGGACTCTGCCATCTGGATCCCAGTGTGCTGCTCCGCCCTGTCCTTCGCAGGGCACAAGGATTCTGCAGCTCCACCTGCCCCCAGGACATCGGGGAGCCTTTGGAGATCTTCCCCCCGCAGCGTGTGCCCAGCCCAGAGCATCCTGCCCCGGTGGGGGACAGCACACAAGCTGCTTTTCCTGTTTCTGTTCCCTAATTCAAGCCGTCAGGGCAGCTGGAATATCTGCAGTGAGTTGCACAGGTCTTTGCAACTCGTCTGCAGTCTCGCTGTCCCCGGCAGAATGGAAAATTTCAACCAAAAGAATGATTTGTGGCTGCTTTTACAGCAGCAGCTCCTTTCTGACCCGAAGGTGAGGCGGATCCTGCAGCCAGATGCAATCCCATCCTGCTGCCAGTTCATCACAGGAGCTGGGGGAAAAAAGGGACTGAATGACTCAAAGTGCCTCTCTCGAGGCTCAGCCACCAAAATATTCATCCCCTGCCCCAGTGGACCAGCAGAACGTGCAAATTATTTCTGGGAATTAGTTCAGGAAACCACCTTGCCTGTGCATTGGCTCTGATATTGGCTGAAATCCCACATTTCTGGGCAGCAGCCCGGGTTGCACAGGCAGGAGTGAGCCCAGGCAAGGTCAGGACAGCTCAGCGCAGCACAGGAGAACTTGGGAAGAGCTGGGATGGGGTGGGAAGAGCTGGGATGTGGCAGGATTTGCCCAGTTCTTGCTTTAAGGGGCCAGATCAGGGCGGCGAGGGGAGCGTTGGGAGGAAAGGTGTGCTGGAGTTAACCGAGCAGAAAGACAGCATACCAAAAAATGTGTTCATGGGCAAAAATGAAGCGCTCAAATCTATTCTTCATGCTCCAGTAACTTCTAGATGCCTGGATGGGCATGTGGAGCCTCTCAAACACCTCCCAGTTTGGGGGGAGCCTTGTCCCTCCTGCCTGCCACCATCCCCTGCACACAGAGGGGGACAGCCGCCCCCAGAACTCTGGGATTTCACCAAACCCACCCGATCCCAACCCCTGAGTGCCCAGCTGAGTGCAGAGATGCCGCAAACCAGCCCGAAAACTGCGAAACGTGCGGGTGGGTGGGCAGGGAGTGGCCACGGCCCGGTGGCACCAGGAGATGCGGGCGCTGCCTGCAGCCCTGCCCGCCTCCACCTCCGCAGCCGCGGGGATTTGTGCAAAGCTCCCAGCGCCCGGCCTGGGCTTTTTTTATCCCTGGCTGCTCTTACGTTGACATTCTTAGCTGTGCCACTGGCTCCAGCGCTGCTCGCTAACCCCTTTTACAGGCGGCTAAATATAGCCCAGGCAGCCAAGCAAAATCTGCTCGGCACGGCCACGTGGGGCTCGGCAGCGCTGCCGCAGCCACGCCGGCCCGGGGGGGCTGCCAGCACCGGGGGGGCACCGCCAGCTCCGGCTGGTGGCATCTGTCACCCCGCCGTGTCACCAGCGCTGTCCCCGGTGCTCCCGGCGGGTCCCAATCGCTTCTCCCCACCCCGGAGCGCCGGTTCTGCTCCCACCCCGAGGTTTTCTGGGGTTCTTCCACCCATCTGGAGTTGGTTAGGATCCCTGATCCTGGAAGCACGCGGTGGAAAAGCCCGGCTGGCTGCTGTGCCTAACAAAGAACAGCCCAGCGGCTGCGGGAGCCCAGGGTGTGCAGGCAGCAAACCCAAAATCCGTGCAGGGCTCATCTGCGCCCCACAAAGGCTCTGCAAAGTGGGGACAGGACTCGGGCATGGGCTGGGCTCGGCTCCTGCCTCTCCTGTCAGAGGGATGTTTCTGCTGGATCCATGAACTCATTAAACAGACACTGATCTAATTGTCTCCGTGCCGCCACTTGTGTTTTATTTATTTTTTCCCCCTCTTTTTGGTTTTAACTGGCGAGAACGAGGTGAAAGGCCGACCAGGGAAGTCTAATTGGATCTCCACGGCTCATTAGCCGTTCTCCGAGAGGGAGAATCGTTTAGGCTGCAAATGAAGAGGCTCAAAAGCCGCATGTGCCTTGGGCAGCTCTCCCAAATTTGCCATTACCCCTGGTTCCTGGGCATCCAACTGGCACTGGAGATGTCCTGACAATCAGAGGATGTGGGGAATGCCTGCAGGGGCTCAGGGGGACAGTTTGGAGGGAGTTTGGAGGAAGGCTGGTGTCCTTGTGTGACTTTGAGTAACATTGGGTGGCTTTGGGTGACTTTGAGTAACATTGGGTGGCGTTGGGTGCCTTGAGGTGACATTGGGTGGCTTTGGGTGGCGTTGGGTGGGTCTGGACACCAGGAAAGAAAATTGAGGGGTTCAGGTCTTGAGGATCCAAGTAGGAGCAGGGGGAAGGGAAGGGAAGGGAAGGGAAGGGAAGGGAAGGGAAGGGAAGGGAAGGGAAGGGAAGGGAAGGGAAGGGAAGGGAAGGGAAGGGAAGGGAAGGGAAGGGAAGGGAAGGGAAGGGAAGGGAAGGGAAGGGAAGGGAAGGGAAGGGAAGGGAAGGGAAGGGAAGGGAAGGGAAGGGAAGGGAAGGGAAGGGAAGGGAAGGGAAGGACCAGCTCCTCCTGCCAGGTGGGCCTGGGACACCTTCAGAGCAAGGTCTCATCCTGCTGCTTCCTCCTGCAGGCTCCCCACCCCACCACCTCTGGGACTCAGATCTTTGGGGAAGAGATGCAGCTCATGGAGGAGTAACTCCCCAAATTTTCCACCCCACGAGAGACCCAGTGGCTGTGACAGCACAGAATCTCTGCTGTGACACCGCCATCCATCACCAGGCAGGCATCTGGACACCACCAGGAGAAAGACAAACAGCATCTGTCTGAGCTCAGCAAGGAAACACCGCAGCTTTCCCAGCCTGTCCCTGTGTCTGGGAGCCCAAACCAGGATTCAAGGACAGCGTTTCCAGCCCTTCATCCTCCTGGATGGGAGAGGCTGTGGGGAGGAGACTCCAGCACGATGAAGAGGGACAGGTTTAGTGATGGCCCTTCAGCCTCTGTGTCACCCCAGTGGCCTTTAAGACATCTCAAACTGGCAAAAGGTCCTTGAAGAGGGTTCCAGTTTCTCAGTTTCCCAGAAGCAATGCCAGAGGATGGGAAGGCTGTCAGGAAGCTCAGAGGGATTTCTGGGGCTCCATCAGGCTCCTGGGCTGGGCAGCTGTCAGGGGTGATGCCCCAGGGAATGGGCACAGCCCCGAGGCTGCCAGAGCTCCAGGAGCTTTGGACACTGCTCCAGGATTGCACAGGGGGGATTGTTGGGGGGTCTGGGCACAGCCAGGACTTAGGATTGATGATCTATCTTTGTGGGTCCTTTCCAGCTCAGGATATTCTGTTATCCATGATTCTGGGATTTGAGATGTGAGGGTCCTGGTGAATGAAAGGAAAAACAAAGGAGCTCAGGCACAGAAGGCTCTGCAGATTCCTGCAGTGTTCCTCCTGAAAATCATCCCCCTCATTTCCCCTGGCTCTGAATCCAGCTCTGTGACCCTGAACACCCTGACTGGCTGTAATTAAAGGCTGAGCAATTGCCTGTTGCTCCCGTGTCTCTGTTTATTACAGAGGAGCTTAGTGGAAAACTAATTCCCCACGTGCCTCAGAGGCATCCTCAGACCAGGGGTGCTTCCATCCCAGCCCTTTTGCACTTCTCCTTCCCACCCCAGCCTGGCTTTGTTCCTGTCCCCAATCCCACCTGGGGGCTTCAGACGCTGAGGGAGGCAGCAGAGCTGAGCAAAGGCACTTTGGGGGCTCCATTCCTGCCCCTCCTTGCAGCACAGGGTGGGGTAGGGGACCCCCAACCCCAAGGCTGGGATGTGCCTGATTGCAGCTGGGGGCTGAGGGGAAGGGTCCTGTGTGCCCTAAACCCCAGCCAGGAGCCCCCAGGATGCCAAGGCAGGACAACCCCACAGACCAGGGCTTTGTCAACCCCAAACTCACCATCCCAAAACTGTACCTTGTGCCACGGCTGCTTTTCCCTGTCTCGACAACGCTCTGGAGAGCACTGCTAGGTTTAGCTGCTTTTCCAAATGCAGACCCAATTATTAATTATTATTAATTGCTCTAATGTAGGTTTATCCATGACTAGCAGGGCTTGGGAGCAGCAGGATTCCTGCTGGCTGCACCCACAGCTAAGCTGGTATTGTCCCAGATACAGTCACATGAGAGCATTTGTTTCCCTGGGCATCCCTGGCACGCTGCTCCTGGCCCTGCTCCCCCAGCCCTATAATCCCCCACGGGGGCAGAAAGGAACCATAAGGAAACATATTTGAGATTTTGGGTGCCCTGAGCCATAATGAATCACAGCGGGGGAAAGATGCCTGGGGGATGTAGGAGAAGAAGCAGAGATGAGGCAGAGGGAAAAAAAAAAAAAAAAAGAAAAAAAGGTGTTTTCTTGGGATACAGGGATGCTCCCAGCAGTGGGACACGGGCTGGCACAGCTGAGGCAGCGCCGTTTCCCTGAGCTCTGGTGACATCCCATCCCCTGTGTGCAGGGGGAGGTGGAACCGGCCTGTCCGGGGCCCGCCACGGCTCTGTCGCTTGTGACACCGCTGTCACAAAACTGGCACAGCGCTGGGTCCCGCCCGGCCCGGGACAGCCCTCGCAGCCGCTCCCGGGGACACCGGGGGGCTGGTGCTGGGGGTGGTGGCAGTAGGGTGGGGGACACCGCTGCCAGGCGGGTGGGGACCCTGTCCCTGCTGGCAGCCGTGCCCGTGGCGCTCCGGGAGCGGCAGGGACGGAGCCCGGTGACCGTGCCCGGTGTCCGGCAGTGCCTCACTCCGCCACTGCCATCTGCTGGCATCGCCAAAGGGACCGGGGGACAGCGACTGGGCGGGACTGGTCCCTCCAGGGTGCATGGAAGGATTCCTGCTCCTGGCGGGCCAGCGAGCTCATGTGCCTGCAAGGACAGCAGGACCGAGGGGACAAACACCTGTCCGGCCAGTTTGTCCTTCCCGACACGACGGGGACTGAAGGACATTCTCGCTGCGGATGTCACAGGGCTCTGACACCCAGCCAGGAGGGGATGGGAGGTGCCAGACCCCCCTGGCCCCTCCCGGGGTCTGTGTCAGAGCCAGCCCACGGTGTCCTGGGGCCGCGGGGCACTGCCAGACCCGTGCCCGGGGCAGGATGTCCCCGCACACGCCCCGGCGCCTCCGGAAAGGAGAAACCTGAGACCAGCTGAGATCAGAGCGCAGTTTTTGGGTGCTGACCTCTCCTGCTGCAGGGCCCTGCCAGCAGATTTTGGGAGTCCACAGAGGCTCAGACAATCCTCTATTAATTTGTGCCAACTGCTGGTCAGGAGCCAAACCCCGGGGCTTTACCTTTGGAGCCAGAAGTGTGACACCCTCGTCTTCCTCAAGGACACAGGGGACATGTGGCCCCAGCCCTGTGCCCCAAGTCTGCTGCTGACACATCCTCATGTACTTTCTCCTCTGTCTAAATTTAGGGTCTGGAAGTGGGCTGGCACCTCCCGGTTTATCCCAGTCCCTGAATGATGCATGGCAGAGCACTCACTGCCCTGGGAGGTCATGCCAGGCTCTGTCTGGGCAGGAAGAGCAGGAAAAACCTGCTCTGTGCCACCCTCAGCCCCCTGACCCGGGGTCTGGCCCTGCAGGGGGGTGAGTTCAGGCTGGTGAGTCTGCCTGGAGTGGTGGGAATTGTGGAGCTGGAAGGTGTGATGTCAAATCCAGCAAGAAGGGCTCCTGCAGGAGAAAAAAGAAAGATTAGGTAAAATAGGGGTCCATTGCTCTGTGAGGTGCCACGGGAAATGGCTGAGGCAGAGAAAAGGAATTCCAGAGATTCCATGGGGAAAAGCTGCACCAAGGAAGTCAGATCCTCGATGGGAGAGGATTCAGATCAGGGTAAACTGGGCACATTTTAGTCCTGCTGGGATGGTGAGGGAGGGGCTGGTGGCATTGTGAGGCTGCTCCCAACAACCTTTCACTGATCACGGGAATGGAGAGAAGAGTCTGGAAGGCTGGAGGAAACAAAATGTCACTTGTACCTCCCAGAAAGACAGCGAGGACCCAGGGAACTGCAGACACAGCAGCCTCACCTCAATCCCTGAGAAGCTGATGGAGGAGCTAATCCTGGGAAGCATTTCCAGGCACATTAACAGTGACAGATCAGGGGAAGCCAAGCTCAGCCAACCTGATCAACTTCTCCAGTGACAGCAGTGCCTTGGTAGAGCAGTGGGTGTTTCTGTGCATTAGTGAGATCCCCAAACCCCTCTGCAGGTGCAGCAGCCCCAGCCTGTCAGGCTTTCCCCAGTTATGGGATACTTCAGACCCTTCATTACCTTTGTGGCCTCTGCTGGAGTCTCTCCAGTATGGCCATGCCTCTCTTGTTCTGGAGAGCCCAGAACTGGGCACAACACTCCAGGATGGCCTCACCAGTGCTGATCATGGGATCCCCTCCCTGGAGCTGCTGCAGCCCAGGACACCTCTCACCTTCTGCAGCAGGGACAGGCTGCTGCCTCGTGCTCCCCCAGTGCCCAGCAGCACGCCAGGGCCTTTCCCAGAGCTGTTTCTCAGCTGAGTGGCCCCCACCACATACTGGAGTCTGGGATTGGTCTCCCTGCTGCCAAAACTTTGCCCTTTCACTTTGTTGAACATCCCGAGGCTCCACTCAGCCTCCCGGGGCCTGAAGGGGCTCCAGGAGAGCTGCAGAAGGACTGGGGACAAAGCAGGCAGGGACAGGACCCAGGGAATGGCTCCCACTGCCACAGGGCAGGGCTGGATGGGATCTTGGCAAGGAATTGTTCCCTGGCAGGGTGGGCAGGGGCTGCCATGGAATTGCCAGAGCAGCTGTGGCTGCCCCTGGATCCCTGGCAGTGCCCAAGGCCAGGCTGGACATTGGGGCTGGGAGCACCTGGGACAGTGGGAGGTGTCCCTGGGGTGGCACTGGGTGGGATTTCAGGTCCCTTCCATCCCAAACCCCGTCACCCCTTCCCGCGGGCTGCTTGTAGCCCAGACAAGGCTCCTGGCCACCCACCCCAGCCCTGGCCATGTCCAGAGCCCCCACCCCGGGCTGTCCCCATGGTGTGGGTGGGGTCCCCACGACGGTAACCGGGGGAGATGGAGGAGGACGAAAGGGAGAGGGATGGAGAGGGGAGTGGAATGAGGATGGAGGAGCCCTGGAGAGACTCCCCTCGTTCGGGAGGGGCCCAGACCCTCCCTCGCTCTCTCCTCCGCCGCCGTAGGGGCCGCCCCGCGGGAGGCGCGGCAGCAGCGACCGCCCCGAGCACCCGGTGCGGGCGGAGCCAGGGCGGCGGCGGCGGCGGCGGCGGAGGGGACCGGGAGCCGGGAACGGGAGCCGGGAGCGGCGGCAGCACGATGGGGGCCTGTCTCGGGGTCTGCTCCCTGCTCAGCTGCGTGAGTGGCCGCCCGGAGCGGGGGGAGCACGGCGCTCTGGCGGTGCCGCAGCCGCGGGCGCGGCCCAAGGCGGGCGGGTCGCGGCTGCTGCGCGTCCGGAGGAGCGGCCGGGGGCCCGGGGAGGGCTGAGGGACACCCCGGGCGTGTGCCCCGCTCCACCCGGACGCGGAGGGGTCCAAGGGATGCCAGGAGGGTGATGCAGGGTACCCCTGGGGGATGCACCCCAGTGTACGCAGGGGATATGGAGAACCCCGGGCAGGATGCACCCCTGGATATGGGGGGGATGAGGGGACCCCCAGAGATTTTCCCTGCCCTGTGAAGGGGGGGAATACAGGCGACCCCCGGAGGATGCACCCCTGTGTACATGTGGGATGTGGGGCACATCCAGGGGTTGCACCCCTGTATATGAGGGGGTTCAGGGGGTGCATCCATCAGTGCCTGGAGAGATGTGGGGGGTTCTCGGAGCAGGGCATCCCACTGAGCCGGGGTATCCATGGAGACGCAGATGCTCGCTCCAGAGAACTCTGGGGCTCACGAGGAGGGAAATGGGGAGGGGAATGGGATGGGTGGCACTTGGGGGAGGTGGGAAGCCAGAGCAGCAATGTCCTGCTGCACCTGGAGGAGGGGGGGCCTGGCCCTGCCACGCAGTGAGAGACTGGGAGGTCCTGCCTGGTTCCCGCTGCTGAGCCCCGAAGTGGGGATGAGTAAGTGAAAGAGCTGGGACAGGGGGTGCAGGGGGCTGCGTGTGGGGTGCCATGGGCCAGGGTGTGTGACTTGGGGTGCCATGGCCCAGGGTGTGTGATTTGGGGTGCCCTGGCCCAGGGCAGGCCCAGGCTGTGTGATTTGGGGTGCCATGACCCAGGGCAGGCCCAGGCTGTGTGATTTGGGGTGCCATGACCCAGGGCAGGCCCAGGCTGTGTGATTTGGGGTGCCATGACCCAGGGCAGGCCCAGGCTGTGTGATTTGGGGTGCCCTGACCCAGGCTGTGTGATTTGGGGTGCCATGGCCCAGAGTGTGTGATTTGGGGTGCCATGGCCCAGGGCAGGCACAGGCTGTGTGCAGGCTGTGTGATTTGGGGTGCCCTGGACCAGGCAGGCCCAGACTGTGTGATTTGGGGTGCCCTGGCCCAGGCAGGCACAGGCTGTGTGATTTAGGGTGCCATGACCCAGGGCAGGCACAGGCTGTGTGATTTGGGATGCCCTGGACCAGGGCAGGCTCAGGCTGTGTGATTTGGGATGCCCTGGACCAGGGCAGGCTCAGGCTGTGTGATTTGGGGTGCCATAGCCCAGGGTGTGTGATTTGGGGTGCCATGACCCAGGGCAGGCCCAGGCTGTGTGATTTGGGGTGTCCTGGCCCAGGCAGGCACAGGCTGTGTGATTTGGGGTGTCCTGGCCCAGGCAGGCACAGGCTGTGTGATTTGGGGTGCCATGGCCCAGGGTGTGTGATTTGGGGTGCCATGACCCAGGGCAGGCTCAGGCTGTGTGATTTGGGGTGCCCTGGCCCAGGGTGTGTGATTTGGGGTGCCATGGCCCAGGGTGTGTGATTTGGGGTGCCATGGCCCAGGCAGGCACAGGCTGTGTGATTTGGGGTGCCATGGCCCAGGGCAGGCTCAGGCTGTGTGATTTGGGGTGCCATGGCCCAGGCAGGCACAGGCTGTGTGATTTGGGGTGCCATGGCCCAGGCAGGCACAGGCTGTGTGATTTGGGGTGCCCTGGCCCAGGCAGGCACAGGCTGTGTGATTTGGGGAGCCCTGGCCCAGGCAGGCACAGGCTGTGTGATTTGGGGTGCCATGGCCCAGGCAGGCACAGGCTGTGTGATTTGGGGTGCCCTGGCCCAGGCAGGCACAGGCTGTGTGATTTGGGGTGCCATGGCCCAGGCAGGCACAGGCTGTGTGATTTGGGGTGCCATGGCCCAGGCAGGCACAGGCTGTGTGATTTGGGGTGCCATGGCCCAGGGTATGTGATTTGGGGTACCCTGGCCCAGGCAGGCACAGGCTGTGTGATTTGGGTGCTGTGCCCTGTGACGTGGGGTGTGTGGTTCGGGTGACGCAGGCACCTGCTGATACCAGCACTTCCTGCCCCAGCAGTGCCTCACCTGTGGGCACGGGGCCAGGGCAGGGCTGTGGAAAAAGCCCGGGAGGTGCCAGCCTGGAAACCTGGAAATGGGACCTGTTTTGTAACTTGACCTTTGAGTCCTGGAGGTTTAATGAACAGATGTTTAGAAATGAGTGGTCGGAGGGAGGTGGTTTGCAAGGTTCCCCCTCTGAACACATTCTGTGCTTTTCCTTAAGGGCAGGTATTGGGAAAGCAGGGATTTACTCCAGAGCAGGGCTGTGGAGGTTTCTCTGTGAATTCTGGATTTTTCCCCCCCCACAAAATCTGTTGTGACTCAGACTGTGGTAACAAAGTAGTCACTGTTTAGGTTTAATTTTCCTGTTCCTTCTTGTGGTAGTCAGTGATGAAGGGGCTGGTTTTGTACAGGTTTGAGCTGAAGAACAACACTGAAAAAACCCAAACCGAATGAAACACTCCCCCTAGTCTGTGTAATAAAAAAACATATTATTTTTAACAAGCCTTTGCTCAATTTTGTTCTTCCCTTGGGTGGACCTGGTTGATGAAAGGGCTATTCTAGCACAGGTCTGAGCTGAAGAACCACAACACTTAAAAAAACCCAAACCAAACTGAACAACCCCCCCTAGTCTGCATTTTAAAATTATTATTATTTTTAACCAGAACATCCTAACAAACTCCTTCTGCTCTGCCTACATCCCTTGAGTCACAGCACCACGAGATTGCCAAGCCCTTTCTTCATCGCTTTCCCATTAAAACCCAGCAACCTGCTCCTGAGTGGAACCTTGCATCACAAAAGGAGAATTTCTCTTTCCCCGCCTCCTGTGGTTTTCCAGGCTCTGCCCATGGCTGCCATGAGCAGTGTGGTCATTCTGAGCTGCCTTCCAGCCTCACAGGGTTGGGGTAACCAGCAGAAGGCTGCCCCAGCCAGAGCAAACCCTGGGGGCTTGGACAGTCCTTAGACACCCCCTGGGGACACTCAACCTCGTGGTACCCATCCAAAGCCACCTGCCAGGCAGGAGGGCCAGCAGCTCCTCAAGCCTGTGCCTGATGTGGTGGGTTTGGTGCTGATTAACCTGCCTGCTCGTTAATTTGGCAGCAGGAAACACCACGTGCTCAGCATTGCTTTGGGTTGACTCACTCTTGGTATTCCCGAGGATTCCAGGGTGAAGGCAGCTCCAGATGGGGTGGTGGGGTGGGGTGATGTAATTGGGGTGGTGTAACTGGGTTAGTATTGTTGGGTTGGTGTCGTTGGGGTGGTGTAACTGGGTTAATATTGTTGGGTTGGTGTAGGTGTGGTGGTGTAACTGGGTTAGTATTGTTGGGTTGGTTTAGTTGGGGTGGTGTAACTGGGTTAGTATTGTTGGGTTGTGTAGCTGGGGGTGGTGTTGTCGGGTTGGTGTTGTTGGGTTAGTGTAGTTGGGGTGGAGTAGTTAGGCTGCTGTTGTTTGGGTAATGTAGTTAGGATGATGTAATTGGGGCGGTGTAGCTGGGTTGGTATTGGGTTGGAGTTGTTGGGGTGATGTTGGGGGGGTGTAGTTGGGGTGGTGTGGCTTTGTGGTGTTGGGATGATGTTGGGTGGGTGTTTTTGAGTTGGTATTGGGGTGATGTTGGATTGCTGTTGTTGGTTTGGTGTTGGGCTGGTGTAGTTTGGTTGGCTGTGTTGGGCTGGTGTAGTTGGGCTGTTGTTGGGGTAATGTAGTTGGGATGATGTAATTGGGGTGGTGTAGTTGGGTTGGTATTGGGTTGGAGCTGTTGGGGTGATGTTGGGGGGGTGTAGTTGGGGTCATGTGGCTTTGTTGTGTTGGAGTGGTGTTGGGTGGGTGTTCTTGGGTTGGTTTTGGGCTGGTGTAGTTGGGCTGTTGTTGGGGGGTGATGTTGGGCAGGTGTTTTTGAGTTGGTATTGTTAGGGGGGTGTAGTTGGGGTGATGTAATTGGGGTGGTGGTGTTGGGTTGATATTGGGTTGGAGTTGTTGGGGTGATGTTGGGGGGGTGTAGTTGGGGTGGTGTCATGGGGTTGGTGGTGTGGGTCAGCATTGTTGGGGTGATGTTGGGCGGCTGCTTTTGGGTTGGTGTTGTTGGGCTGATGTAGTTTGGTCAGTCATGTTGCTCTGGTGTTGGTGTAGTTGGGCTGGTGGGGTTGGGTTGGTGTTCTTGGGGTGATGTTGGGGTGGGTTGGTGTTCTTGGAGTGATGTTGGGGTGGGTTGGTGTTCTTGGAGTGATGGTGTGGGGTTATGTTGGGGTGGGTTGGTGTTCTTGGGTGATGTTGGGGTGGGCTGGTGTTCTTGGAGTGATGGTGTGGGGTGATGTTGGGTTGGGTTGGTCTTCTTGAGGTGATGGTGTGGTGGTGGAGTTGGGATGATATAACGGGGTGGTGCAGTTGGGTTGGTGGTTTGGCTTGGTGTAGTTCGGTCATGTTGGTCTGGTGTTGGTGTAGTTGGGGTGGTGTTGGGTGGGTGGTTTTGGATTGGTGGTGTTGGGATGGTGTTGGGGTTGGTGTAGTTGGACTGGTGTAGTTGGGCTGTTGTTGGGGTGGTGGAGTTGGCATGATGGAATTGGGATGGTGTAGGTTGTGTTACCAGTGTCAGGTGTTTTGGGATTGGTGTTGGGGTGATGTTGCTGGATGATATTTTTGGGATGGTGGTGTTGGACTGGTGTTGTTGGTGCTGCTGTATTGGTGTAGTTGGGGTGATGTATTTGGGGTGGTGGTGTGGACTGGTGTAGCGTGGTCAGTTGTGTTGGGCTGTTGGGCTGGAACAGTTTGAGTGCTGTTGTTGGGGTGAAATTGTTGGGGTGCTGTTTTTGGGTGCTATTGTTGGGGTGAAATTGTTGGAGTCAAATTGTTGGGTGCTGTGTTTGGGTGCTGTTGTTGGGGTGCCATTTTTGGGGTCCTGTTGCTGTATTGGTGTATTTGGGTGCTGTTATTGGGGTGCTGTTTATGGGGTGCTGTTGCTGTATCGTCTATTTGGGGTGCCGTTTTTGGGCTGCTGTTATTTGGGGTGCTGTTTTTGGGGTACTATTGCTGTGTCAGTGTATTTTCAGTGCTGTTATTTGGGGTGGTGTTTTTGGGGTGCTGTTGCTGTGTCAGTGTTTTTGGGGTGCTGTTGCTGTATCAGTGTATTTTTAGTGCTGTATTTGGGGTGCTGTTGCTGTGTCAGTGTATTTGGGTGCTGTTTTTGGGGTGCTGTTGCTGTGTCAGTGTATTTGGCTGCTGTTATTTGGGTTGCTGTTGCTGTGTCAGTGTATTTGGGGTGGTGTTTTTGGGGTGCTGTTGCTGTGTCAGTGTATTTGGGGTGGTGTTTTTGGGGTGCTGTTGCTGTGTCAGTGTATTTGGGGTGGTGTTTTTGGGGTGCTGTTGCTGTGTCAGTGTATTTGGGTGCTGTTTTTGGGGTGCTGTTGCTGTGTCAGTGTATTTTCAGTGCTGTATTTGGGGTGCTGTTTTTGGGGTGCTGTATCGGTGTATCTGGGATCCCCAGCTCCGGCCCCGCTCTCCAGGTCTCGGGGCAGGGCAGGGACGGGAGCAGCGCTGAGGTGAGCTGGGCTGCAGGAGGAAGTGAAACCGGAGAGTTTAATCATCCCCGAGCAGCTGAAAACCGACACTTCCTCACGAACCCGGGCTCTCCTGCTGCTACAGCCACTTCCCGCACTGGCTTTTTCCATGCTGCTCTTTGTCCCTTCATCGTGTTCACGTTTTGGGACAACTTTTAAAATCTTTGAAAGGAGAATCAGAGTGTCCAGCACTGCTGGGAGTGTTTTTCTTGCTGTTAACCACTGATTTTTAAAGAAGAAGACTGAAATCAGGAGTGCCCAGGCAGCTGGGGGGATCAGTGTGTGGCACAGAGGATTCACTGCGAAGGAGCTTTCAGGGAGTTACCTAAAAGGATGTCCTAAAAGGAATCCACGGGATTCCCGAGTTATGGAACAGAGCAGCGGGATGGGGCTGTGATATCCTGTTACCTCAGCGGGAGCCTGTGAAACCTGAAATACAGAAATACAGCCACGGAGTTCGGCTGTAAGAATCACCCTGCAAAATAAACTCCAGGGATGCTGCGGGATCCCAAAACCCTTGTGCCTGCTGGAGAGAGCCCAGAGGGATCGGAGCTGCTGCAGGGCTGGAGCCCCTCTGGAGCCAGGCTGGGAGAGCTGGGGGTGCTCCCTGGAGAGGAGAAGGCTCCAGGCAGAGCTCAGAGCCCCTTGCAGGGCCTGAAGGGGCTCCAGGAGAGCTGCAGAGGGACTGGGGACAAGGCAGGGAGGGACAGGACCCAGGGAATGGCTCCCACTGCCACAGGGCAGGGCTGGATGGGATTTGGCAAGGAATTGTTCCCTGGCAGGGTGGGCAGGGGCTGCCATGGAATTGCCAGAGCAGCTGTGGCTGCCCCTGGATCCCTGGCAGTGCCCAAGGCCAGGCTGGACATTGGGGCTGGGAGCACCTGGGACAGTGAGAGCTGTCCCTGGGGTGGGATGGGCTGAACCCCCCCAAATCCCTTCCTAAACAGCACAGACCTCATGATTTTCCTGTCCAGATCTGCTGATTTTAGGACTGCTGCTTTTTGTTTCAGTTGGCACTGAAGAAGGGGGAGCTGGAGGGGTGGATGGAGCACTGAGATGCTTTGCTACATCAGATGATGCAATAATTCTGCATTTAAAGGGATTTTTGTTGTTCCCTGTTTTTGTTTTTAATTTGAAGGGAAATACAGTAATGCTGGCGCATTTTAATGCACTCTGATGCACGTGGTGCATTTAATGAGGCTGAAATGAAGCAGCCTCTAATTGAAAGCCATTTTCCCATGCTTCCAAGTTGAAAACACGATGTGATGGCCCTGAAGGGGTGGGATGTGAGTTCCCTGAGATACTCTGGGTGTCTCAGCCACCCCAGCTCCTGTGGGTACCATCAGCACAGCTGTTAATGGGGCAGGGATGTGGGGCTGGCATGGCATGAGAGGAATAAGTCAGGAAGGAGGGGATTTTTCTCCAATAATGGTGTGCTTATGTTTAAAAAATATTTGAATCACCATCTTTGGTGATTTGGGGACACTAATGTGGTCACTCTGGCATGGGGTCCTGTTCACACAGCAGCTCCACACCTGGTTTTGTTTTCTGCCATGACCATTTTTTGCACTGACTCCAACAATGAGAAATGGATATTTGAGTCGCTAATGAGCCATCTTTAATTAATACTGACCACAGGCCCTGATTGGGAAGCATGTGGCATAATAAACACACAACTCATGCACGTCCCTCAATAGCAGGAGAGATCAGAGCCCTTCCCCTGCATGGCTGATGTGCTGAAGTCCAGCAGAATTCCAAGGGAACAAAATTTATTCTGCGCTGTCCCTGGGCAGGAAACTCCCACCAATGCTTTGGTATCAGTGAGTTTGGGTTTTCTTAGCCAGGATTTTCCTCCCCCAGCACAGCAGTTGAGTCTCTGGAATGAGGTGCACCTGGCAGTACTGCCTCTGCTGGTTTTGGGAACTCAGGACCCACGAGGGACTCTCAGGGATGCTGTGCCTCAGTTTCTCCACCTGTAAAATGCCCTTTGCAGAGGGGAAGGATGGCAGGATGAGTTACTGCCCCCATGGTGCTGATACCAATATCTTCCCATCCTGAATTGGACTGAAATTATTTTGGGAACCTCATTTTTGTACAAAAAAAGAGGCTCCTGCAGGGCAGGGCTTGCTTTGACCAAATCCTTGCATGGAGCAAAAAACACGAAGGTGCCTCCAGAATCTGGGTGTCATTTTCCATGCTGGCTGTTCCTGCAGCTCTTTTGGCTTTCAGCAACTTTTTGGGGGAATTTGGTGCCATTTCCACGAGATCCTGCAGGCTGTGGGTTGTGGTGTGAGTAGCTCTAAGCAGCAGAGTGGATTCTCACACTGATCTCCTTAAGGATTGAACTGGGCATGGATTTTGGGGCCAGTCTCTGCCCCTCCTCACGGGCTGGTCTCCTTGCAGGTGTCCTGTCTCTGTGGCTCTGCCCCATGCCTGCTCTGTGGCTGCTGCCCCTCAGCCAAGAACTCCACCATCTCCCGCCTCCTCTTCACCATCTTCCTGTTCCTCGGCACCCTCGTGTCCATCATCATGATAATCCCGGGCGTGGAGAAGGAGTTGCACAAGGTAAAGAGCTCCTGGAGGTTTCTGGGAAGAAATGACCCAGCTTGTGGTGGGGATTTGAGGCTGAATGAAAAAGTGAATTTTTGGGTCACCATGTGCTTCTGTTCCTCTCTATTCTGAGCATCTCACTGGGAGAAGGCATTGGGAAAATACAGTGGGATCATTTCATGCAATTTTTGGTTTTCCCAGATGTCTCCCAGGAAAGTTTCCTACATCCCGTTTTTTGGGGTTTGGCTGATGCTTTGCCAGTCAGGGAGATGGGACTTCAGGTGGAGGGAGCAAAGCTCTGCCAGATGAGCTGGGCTTTAGGGAAAAGCTGGTTTCATGGCAGCTTTCCACTGACCAGCTGGGTGCCTTTATCTGTGTCACCTCAGGCAAGTGGCATTGGAGCAGTCATGGTCTGGCCCATCTTTGGTGGCACCAGGGCTCGTGATGGGGGTGGAATCACAGAATGGTTTGGGTTGAAAGGAATCTCAAAGCTCATCTCTTTCCACCCCTGCCATAGCAGGGACACCCCCCACTGTCCTAGGCTGCTCCAGGCCCCATCCAGCCTGGCCTTGGACACTGCCAGGGATCCAGGGGCAGCCACAGCTGCTCTGGGCAACATGAGGGCTTTGCAATGGAGAAGCTGATCATCAGTCCAACCAGCAGATCTTCAATCCAGACCTTCCCACAGCCATCAGTCCCCAGCAGGATGTGCTGAGGTGATGCTCATGCTCCCGTCACTCTTCCAGCTCCCTGGGTTCTGTGAAGGCAGTGGCTCGGTGCTGGGGGTCCAGACCAACGTGGACTGCAGCAGCTTCCTGGGCCACAAGGCCGTGTACCGCATGGGCTTCGCCATGGCCGCCTTCTTCTGCCTCTTTGCCGTGCTCATGGTGTGCGTGCGCAGCAGCAAGGACCCACGGGCGGCCGTGCAGAACGGGTGCGTGGGGTCCCCTCGGTCCCTGGGCTGCTGGGGTGGGGACAGGCAGGACCCCCCATCCCTGTCCCTGCTGGCTGCACACCGTGCCTCCTCTCTCCTCCCACAGCTTCTGGTTCTTCAAGTTCCTGGTGCTGGTGGGGATCACGGTGGGAGCCTTCTACATCCCCGACGGCGTCTTCACCTCAGGTGAGAGCTGCCCTTGCTCTCCTCGGCACCTCTGCCCGGGATCAAACCCAGGGCTGTGCCCCTGAGTCTCACTTGCCCTGTTCTCAGCTGGCTTTTCTCCTCCTCTCAAGTCTGGTTTTACTTCGGTGTGGTCGGCTCCTTCCTCTTCATCCTCATCCAGCTGGTGCTCCTCATCGACTTCGCGCACTCCTGGAGCCAGCGCTGGCTGCGCAACGCGGACGAGGGCAGCGCCAAGGGCTGGTACGCAGGTGGGTGTGGTGGCACCCCGTGGGTTTGGGGCTCAGCTCATCCCAGGGCTGGGTGAGGCTGAGCTGGCTGGGACTGGGGGCTCTGCTCCAGCCTCTCTGGTTTCCTCCCCCAGCCCTTTGTGCCATCACCTTCATCTTCTACGCCGCCTCCATCGCGGCCGTTGTGCTGCTCTACGTCTACTACACCAAACCTGAGGGCTGCACGGAGGGCAAGGCCTTCATCAGCATCAACCTCATCCTCTGCCTCATCGTCTCAGTTGTGTCCATCCTGCCCAAGATCCAGGTGAGGCACTGGGGAGTACCCAGCAGCCTGTGTAACCCCAGGGTGCAGGAACACCCAGGACATTGGGGCTGTGTCACCCCAGGGTACAGGAGCACCCAGGACATTGAGGCTGTGTAACCCTAGGGTACAGGAACACCCAGGACATTGGGGCTGTGTCACCCTGGGGTTCAGGAGCACCCAGGACACTGGGGCTGTGTCACCCTGGGGTACAGGAACACCCAGGACATTGGGGCTGTGTCACCCTGGGGTACAGGAGTACCTAGGACACTGGGGCTGTGTCACCCTGGGGTACAGCAGCACCCAAGCACCCACTGTTGTGTTTGCAGGAGGCTCAGCCACACTCGGGGCTGCTGCAGGCGTCCCTCATCACCCTCTACACCATCTACGTCACCTGGTCCGCCCTGGCCAACGTGCCGAGTAAGCCAGACACCTCCTTGGGTTTGGAGAGGGCTGGGTGGGGCAGGAGCACTCACTGGGGTGGGTGTTTGTCCCTTTGTGTCCTTGGGGGCTGACCCCCCTGTGTCCCCCAGCCCAGCACTGTAACCCCACACTGCTGGTGAGGAACAGCACGGGCTCAGCCACGGCCCCTGAGCCACTGACAACCTGGTGGGACGCCCCGAGCATCGTGGGGCTGGTGATCTTCATCCTCTGCACCCTCTTCATCAGGTGAGCCCTTGGCTCGTGTCCCTGGGGACAGCCCTGTCCCTGGAGCACGGAGCCATGGGAGGGGTTTTGTCACCAAAGTCTCTTTGTCCAGCCATCCCTGTCCCCAGGGGCACAGGCCTGACCACAGACACAGTTTTTAGGGTTTCCCCACAGCCCCAAATTGCTCTGCCTGTCCTGGGGATGGCCCCAAGGACGAACCCCTGCCCATCCATCACAGTGGATCAGTGGATGCCCTCCCTGGACATGCTGGCAGTGCTTTGCCTGGTGCAGCCCAGGACACCTCTCACCTTCTGCAGCCACTCACGCTGCTGCGTGTTCCCCCAGTGCCCAGGGCACCCCAGGGCCTTTCCCAGAGCTGTTTTCCAGCTCAGTGGCCCCCATTCCACACTGGAGCCTGGGGTTGTTCTCCCCGGGGCAAACCCTTGTCCTTTGCTCTCTTTGTTGAGCTTGATGATGTTCTAAAAGGGTTCTAAGAGAGCTGGAGAGGGGCTTTGGACACGGGTGACAGAGATTTTAGGGTTTCCCCACCAGCTGCATCCCTCAAACTGCCCCGGGGACGGCCCCAAGGACAAAACCCCTGCCATGGGGGCAGTGACCAAGGGGTGCTGATCCCTGTGCCCGCAGCCTGCGCTCCTCGGACCACCCGCAGGTGAACAAGCTGATGCTGACGGAGGAGAGCGGGGCCGGGGCCGGCCCGGGCGGGGCGGAGGAGGGCGGGGTGCACCGAGCCTACGACAACGAGCAGGACGGCGTCTCCTACAACTACACCTTCTTCCACCTGTGCCTGCTCCTCGCCGCTCTCTACATCATGATGACCCTCACCAACTGGTACAGGTGAGAGTGCCAGGGACACCCAGGGCTGGCGCGGTTCCTCCAGCTCCCTCCTCCTGGGATGCTGGTGCGAGTGTGCTGGGCACAGCTGAGGTGTGCGAGGCTGCTGGACGTGCTCCCTTAGCAGCTTTTAGTTATTCTCAGGGCCGTGCCTGGGCTGCCAACTGCAGCCAGGGATCCCTTGGGAGGAGGGGGAGCAGGGACCGAGGCTGTGCTGCAGCGGTGGGGTCACACCTGGGGTGGCTGCAGTGATGGGGTCACACCCTGGGGTAGCTCCAGCCATGGGGCACCCCCGTGTTCCCTGGGTGGCACCCATCCCTCCCGGGCACTAGCAGGGTGTCACAGTGGTGGGTCCCACCCTCGTGTTCGCTTTTCAGGCCGGATGAGAGCTTGCAGGTGTTGAGGAGCCCCTGGACGGCCGTGTGGGTGAAGATCTGCTCCAGCTGGGCCGGGCTCCTGCTCTACCTCTGGACCTTGGTGGCTCCGCTGGTGCTGCGGGACCGGGACTTCAGCTAAAGTGGCACTGGACGTGCTGCTGCCATCGTGGCTTTGTCCCTCGAGGCTGGGGACAGCCCCAGCTCTGCCTCAGCCTCAGTTCTGCATGCAGGAGCTGCTGTGCTGGGTTGTGCCTTCTTGCAGCTCTTTTGTTTTAATTTGAAAGGGATGAAGTGCCAAGCAGAGAAAATTAAGGGCTGAGAGAGACCTGAGGGTGTTTTTAAACCTCTCATCATCTCCACGTTCGTGTAGTGCCTTTGGCAGTGCCTCCAGACCCTCTCCACCCAGCAGACACCACTGCCTTGCCTTGGGAGGGTTTGGTTCTCACCAGCTGTTGGTGCCCCGGGACCTGTGGTGCCTTTTGGGGTCTCTGGGGTCTGGTCAGGTACCAGAACCCAGGACCTGGCAGGTGTTGTGTCCCCAAATAGCCTGGAAGAAAACAAATCCCGGGGATTTGTGGCTGGAGGCAGAGGTCCTGCTGTATCCCAGCCTGGGTGGTGGCCCCAGCTCCTGGGGCTGTCCCGGCAGGAGGACAGGTCCCTGTCCTCTCCGGAGCACAGGTCAGGTTCCCCACAGGCTGCACTGGCCTGGCCCAGCTCTTTGCCTCGTTAATAAAGTCTCGTTTGGAATAAACACGGTGGATTTGTCCCTTTGGAGTCTTTCCTGGTGTGCGGGTGCCCAGCAGGCGGAGGGAGCGGGATGTTTTACACTGACCCGACACCGGGGTGGGGGCCCGGGTGTGCAGGCAGGGCTGGCATCACTTTGGAGCATGGAAACGTGGAGCCCTGGAGCCTGTGACACTGCCAGCCTGTGACACCCCGAGAGCCGTGGTGGTGGTGAGCAAAGCGGGGTGCACAACGTGCGGTGCACAACGTGGGGTGCACAACGTGGGGTGCAGACCATGCCCAGGGACACACGGGATGGGGTGAGCTCCACGGTGGGGCACAGAGGAGGGGGCACAGAGCAGGGGGTGCCCCGGCTGGGAGCACTGCGGCAGCCGCGGGGCCGGGCAGTGCCCACTGCCCACCCGTGCAGCCCGTCCTGGCTGTGCAGCCCAATCCCATTCCCGTTCCCGTTCCCATTCTATCCCTCCCACCCCGCATCCCGCTCCCGTGCGGGGCGGCTCCAGCCACGCGATGGCGCTGCGAGCCCGCGGTGCGACACCTGCGCCCGGCACCGGCACCGATCCGGCACCGAGTGACTCCATCCGGCACCGAGTGACCCCCGTCCTGCACCCAGTGATTCCCATCCTGCACCCAGGGACCCTCAGACTGTACCCAGTGACCCCCATCCTACACCCAGTGACCCCCATCCTACATCCGGTGACCCCCGTCCTACACCCAGTGATTCCCATCCTGCATCCAGTGACCCTCAGACTGTGCCCAGTGACCCCCATCCTACACCCAGTGATTCCCATCCTGCACCCAGGGACCCTCAGACTGTGCCCAGTGATTCCCATCCTGCATCCAGTGACCCTCAGACTGTACCCAGTGACTCCCGTCCTGCACCCAGTGACCCCCATCCTGCACCCAGAGACTCCAATTCTCCACCCAGGGACCCTCAGACTGTACCCAGTGATTCCCATCCTGCACCCAGTGACATCCATCCTGCACCCAGAGACTCCCATTCTCCACCCAGGGACCCTCAGACTGTACCCAGTGATTCCCATCCTGCACCCCATGACCGCCCATCCTGCACCCAAAGATCCCCATCCTGCCCCCTGTAACCCTCATACTGCTCTGATCCTGCACCCAGTGATCCTTATCCCACATCCAGTGACCCCCATCATGCAGTGATCCTCATCCTGCACCCTACACTCACCCAGCACCCTGCACACACACGGGACCCAGCACCTGGCACTAATCCTGTCCTCATCCTGCACCCTGCACCCTGAAACCCTCATCCTGCCCCCTAATCCCTTCACCCTGCACCCCTGTGTCCCTGCACCCTGCAGGGAAGGTTCTGGGAAGGATCAGATTGCCAGATTTATTTTCCCCTCACACCTCCCTTCATCATTTATTTCCAGGAGAATGTTTTTGCTCCCTGTTTTCTTCAGGAACACCCTGGCAGGTCCTCCCTGATGCCATGGTCTGTGCAGCCTAAAACGACACAGGAAACTGAGGCAGGGCACTGGGGGTGACCCTGGCTGTGCTGCCTTTGGCTTTCCTGAATTTGGGATTTCAACACCCTGTGGCATCTGTCCCATCCCTCTGGATTTCTCTCCCCACGTTCAGCCTGAGCTGTGCAAGGCACCCCGAGGAGTTCCAGCCACAGGGAAGCCTGGCTGCTTTTGCCTCCCTGGCTGTATTTAATGGGAATAAATAAAAAAAAAAAAAAAAGGATTGATGGCACAAAATCTCTCAGGACTAAGCATGAGGTGAGTGGGACTCACAGGCAGTCTGAGCCCCCCAGTTCCCTCTCTGGGAATATTCTGAACTCTCCACAGAGTTCTGGCTACTCTGCATTTGCTTCTCAGCAAGCACAATCCATATCTGAGTCCAAAGATCCAGCTTTCTGCAGGAGGGGAGGAGGGAAGCAGCTCCCTGCCAGCTGGGCACCACCACTGAGCTCAGCCTGTCACGGGAGAGGCTGCAGAGTGTCCCATGTCCCCTGGAGGTGTCACCCCCAGTCCCCGGGGTGCCCAGAACGGTCCCTGGGATTCCCCAGCCAGGGCTTGGCCTCACGGCTCTGATGGAAAAGGGAAAAGTGCCATGGAGAGATGTGGGACAGTGCAACCGGCACAGAGCCATGGGGGACTAAAACTTCCTTTATTTGGTGACTGTCACTTCAAAGGGTACAGTCCCCACAGGCAGCAGCAGCTGCATGTCTGGGAGAGCTGGGGGTGCTCCTCTGGAGAGGAGAAGGCTCCAGGCAGAGCTCAGAGCCCCTTGCAGGGCCTGAAGGGGCTCCAGGAGAGCTGCAGAGGGACTGGGGACAAGGCAGGGAGGGACAGGACCCAGGGAATGGCTCCCACTGCCACAGGGCAGGGCTGGATGGGATCTTGGCAAGGAATTGTTCCCTGGCAGGGTGGGCAGGGGCTGCCATGGAATTGCCAGAGCAGCTGTGGCTGCCCCTGGATCCCTGGCAGTGCCCAAGGCCAGGCTGGACATTGGGGATGGGAGCACCTGGGACAGTGGAATTGTCCCTGCTCATGGCAAGGAGTAAAACTGGATGAGCTTTAAGATCCATCCCAACCCACTCTATTTCCATGATAATTTTCCGGGTGAATAATTCATCAGCGAACATCTGCCACCTCCAGCTCAGCAGAAAACACAGCCCTGGGCTGGGTCCCCTCCCTCCTGTCCCTGCCCCGAGTCACAGCTCCAGCCTGGAGAGGGGATCAGGGACATGCTGGGACCCCCCCCAGCACACTCATTATCGCCCCCGGTGGCTTTGATTGCTCTAATTGCTGTCGCTGGGTGGCCACCCCGAGGGATGGATGGGGAGGTGAAGGGGAACGCGGGAAAAGCCTGCAGTAGTCACAGAAGGTGACAGTCACCACTGCGTTCCCAAATTAAAGTGGATTTAACCCCAGGGCTGGGCACAGGACCCTCCTGGGGTCACCAAGCGTTTGGGACCATGAGAAGAGAGAACCCCCAGTGACCCAGGTCTGGGTGGTGGGGACAGTCCCACCCTGGCCCCGGCGATCCCGCTGCATCCAGGGGCCCCTCAGCATCATTTGATTCCCTTTAATGCATTGCCTCCCTTGTTTTTATTTTATTCCTGGGATTAACACATCGGGCAGCAGCCGGACTGGCTCCTGCTCAAAAGAGGAGGGGAAAGCGTTTACATAATTCATTTAAATGAGGCACCCGAGGAAACCCAAATTGGACTTGCAGCATGTTTACAGAGCCACGCAGAGCTCCGCGATCCGCATCTGGAGCCATTAATGCCTCCCAGACGGAGCACAGGGCATGGATAATTAATTAATTGTGGAGCAGAGCCCTTGCCCAGCCTCCAGAGAGAGCGCCCGGGGGCACAAGCAGCGCTCCCCTGGGGTGTGGATTTATTACCACGGGCTTTTCTCCTTCCCAAAATATTCCTTGGGGCAGGAAGATGCTGGGGGCAGGGGTGGGGGGGGTTGTTGAAGCCGTGGGAGGAATGAACCGAGCTGGGCTGGAAAATCCCAAATCCCTGCCTGGAGGGGTTTGAGGGGAGGAGGAGCCCGGCGGGGGCTCCTGGGGGTGATGGCAGTGCCAGGCTGAGCCCTGCCCTGCCCTGGGGAGGGGGGACCGGAGGGGACAGCGGGGAGGGGACACAGGGACCCCCGCAGGGGACCAAAGGGCCCTGCCCCCCTCAGCCCCAAACAGCCCGGGTCTGTAGGATCAGGTCCTGTTCCAAGCAGGGGGGTCTGTGAGACATCGGGGTGCCCCGGGACCCTGCCCCATGCTCAGCCCCCTCCTGCCCCCGGGAATCTCCCTGGGGATCCCTCAGGGGCTGGGATCGCTCCCTGGGGCGCTCCCACCCCACACCTGGCCCTGATCCCGGCGATGCTTTGGGGGCTCTGGGATGGAGCAGGGACACGAGGACACCTCAACCCATTTAAAGCTTTAATTTGCAGCCCCCTGCAGCTGGGACAGACTCCTCAGCCTCCCCGCTGCTCTCGGAGCTGCTGTCTCTACCTTCAGCACCGCTTTGAAGAGCAAAGGAGGGATGGGAAGGAGACAGGGAGGAAAAAAAAAAAGAAAAAAAATATTAAAAAAACCTCCAGCTTGAACCCTGCTGCTGGAGGAACATCTGTATCTATAAATATCTGTGCTGGGAGTGGGAACAGGCTGTATCTGTATGTGCAGCAGCTCCCGAGGCAGCAGCAGCCTCGCCCCAGCTCACCCCGCTCCAGCTCCAGCACAGGCTCCTCCATGCGCTCCTGGCCCTGCAGCCTGGCAGGAGATTTTGGGGCTGAAACCCCCAAACTGGTCTCTAATAAAACAGGAGATAGAGCAGGGCTGTGCTCAGGTTTGCAGCCTGTTCCCAGTGAGGGTGAGCAGCGGCCCTGGCGTCACTGGGACTCTGGGGGCAGTGGGGCTGTCCTTGCTGGGACATGATGTCCCACTGCTGTCCCCACCCCGATGTCACTCTGATGTCCCCAGTCTGCTGTCACTCTGGCAGTGACCTTGTCCACCCCTCCAGACTACATGTGCTCAGAGAAACCCAGATCACAATCTCAAATACCAATCCCTTATCCCAATTCTGTATCCCAATCCCATATCCCATTCCCATATCCCATATCTCAATCCATATCCCAATCCCATATCCCAATCCATATCCCTATCTCACATCCCAATCCTATATCCCAGTCCCATATCCCATTCCCATATTCCAATCCCATGTCCAAATCCGTATCTCAATCCATATCCCAATCCCGTATCCCAATCCCATATTCCAATCCCATATCCCAATCCATATCCCTATCTCACATCCCAATCCTATATCCCAATCCCGTATCCCAATCCCATATTCCAATCCCATATCCCAATCCATATCCCTATCTCACATCCCAATCCTATATCCCAATCCCGTATCCCAATCCCATATTCCAATCCCATATCCCAATCCATATCCCTATCTCACATCCCAATCCCATATCCCAATCCCATATCCCATTCCCATATCTCAATCCCATGTCCAAATCCATATCCCAATCCCATATCCCATATCCTAATCCATATCCCAATCCTGTATCATGGTTTGGGATAGCAGGGACATAGCAGGTACCCCAGAGCTCCTCAGCACATGGGGTCACCCCACACTGCTCTGTCCCCCCTGAAGTGAGTCCTTATCTCTCCTGGCTGCCAGGAACCTGCATTCCATGACAGGAACCTGCATTTCCAGGCTGGAACCTGCATTCCTGTGCAGGAACCTGCATTTCCATGCAGGAACTTGCATTCCCAGGCTGGAACCTGCATTCCCAGGTAGGAACCTGCATTTCCAGACAGGAACCTGCATTCCCAGGCTTTCCAAGAGGTTTTTGGGACTCTCCTTCCCCATTTCCAGCCAAACCTCATCCAGCTAAATCCCACAGTTTTGCTCTGGGGCCGCCCAGCTCCAGGGACACTCTGGGTCTGGGGTGGCCCTACCAGGCTGCCCTTAGGTGCCATTTCTCCATCCCACACCCCAAAGCCACCGTGCTTCCCATCCTAACATATCCATTGTCATTTTCCCTTGCATCAGGGCCATAAATCCTCCAGATTTCCCTCATTTGGCTCAGGGAAGGAGGCCTGGAGCCCCCCAGCTCTGAAGATCCCTGAGGGCTGAGTGAGGATTGGGAACTTTTTTCTGACAGACCTCTGGCTCTTTCCACTGGATTCAATTTTCCTCATTTTTTCTGGCTTCCCTCCTCCCAATATTGCTCCCATGGGGGCCTGCAGGGTGGTTTTATTCCCATTACAGGGATCCTACAGCTCCAACTGCTGCAGAAAAAGCGAACCCTGGGACACATCATTGTCCCAGCTTTGCAAGGACTCATCCCGGATCCCGGAGATTCCGGTGCCAGGAGCATCCTCCCTCCCTCCGTCCCTCCTTCCCTCCCTCTCTCCCGGCACGTAGGGCCCGGGCAGATGGGAAACCCTCGGGAGGGCCCCCAAGGCAGCGCTGTGGGAAGCCCAGGCTGTCCCCACGGCTGCTGTACCCAGTGTACCCTGTGTCCCCACGGCTGCTGTGTCCCCACGGCTGCTGTGTCCCCACGGCTGCTGTGTCCCCGCTCCTCCGCGGGGTCCCCTCGGCAGCCCCGCCCCACAGCTGCCTTGTTTTTCCCTTTTCCCCCCCTCTTTTCTTGCGCCCATCTCCCTGTAACAACCAGGACTTTTCACGAGCCGCCTCCCTCCCCCTCTTCTCCTCCCTGACTCATTCCCTGTGTCCTTGCAGCGGGATGTGCCGGTCCCCACGTCCCGGGGCAGGGGACAGCGAGGGACTGAATGAGCACAGTGAACATTTCCTGCCCTTGGCTGCTAATTCCAGCAGGGAATTTCAGTGCCAGGCACAAACAACTCATCTCCAAAGGGCTCAGAGGCAGAAATTGCCCATTCCTTAGCAGTGGGGTTTTCATGGAGTATCGTGGATGGGCTGGATGAGCTTTTCCAGGCTCAGGGATTCCGTGATGGATGCAGCTGAGATGTGGCAGTGAGGACAGGCTGGTCGGGGGCTGCTCCAACACCACCCAGCTGTCCCCGCTGGTGTCTGGGGAGGGGACAGGGTGGGGTCCCTGCTGGGCTGGGAGAGGGTTCGGTGCCTGCAGGGATGGAGGTGACTCAGGAGCCCCGGGGTTTGGTGCCTGCAGGGATGGAGGTGGCCCCAGGAGCCCCGGGGTTTGTCCCCAAGTGGCAGCAGTGCTGTCACTTGGCAGACACCTGTGCCAGCCTTTCCCCACCCCTCTCAGTGACCTGCAAAGCCCCTAAAGCAAAAGCTCCTGGTGGCTGCCAGTCCTGTCCCCAGAGGCCTCTGGGGACAGTTGTACTCCAGAAAAAAAAGTGGGGAACGAAAGTTCCCTGCCCCTTCCATCCACTCCCCTTCCCATCCACATCCCTTTGGCTAAAAGGACACAGTGACCCCCAAATCAGTCACGGACCCCTCTTTAAGCCTCACACCCCAACTCACCCCTAATCCCATCATGCTCCCACCAGCCCAGCCACCTTAAGGGGTGTCTGTGCCTCATTAAAGGGAGTTGAAGAGCCTGGAGAAGTGGCCATTGTCACAGAGGGACCCAGCCCGGTGACAAACTGGAATTTGTGGCACCAAAGGCATGCTGGACACCCTTCACTGTGGTGTGGCTCAGCCTGGAGGGGTGGGAATGCACCAAACCCTTCACTGAACGTGTGGGGTCATTGCTGCACAGGGCTCCAGTCCCATCCCGACCTCTGAATCAGAAAAAAATAGAATGAAAAAAAATCACAGAATCAATCACAGAATCACAGAGTCACAGAATCACAGAAGGGTTTGGGTTGGGATGGATCTTAAATCCTATCCCAGTCCACTCCTGCCATGGCAGGGACACCTCCCACTGTCCCAGGTGCTCCCAGCCCCAATGTCCAGCCTGGCCTTGGGCACTGCCAGGGATCCAGGGGCAGCCACAGCTGCTCTGGCAATTCCATGGCAGCCCCTGCCCACCCTGCCAGGGAACAATTCCTTGCCAAGATCCCATCCAGCCCTGCCCTGTGGCAGTGGGAGCCATTCCCTGGGTCCTGTCCCTCCCTGCCTTGTCCCCAGTCCCTCTGCAGCTCTCCTGGAGCCCCTTCAGGCCCTGCAAGGGGCTCTGAGCTCTGCCTGGAGCCTTCTCCTCTCCAGGTGTCACCCCCAGCTCTCCCAGCCTGGCTTCCTGGAGCAGCTCCCTCGCAGGGACGTTTCCCAGAGCAAAGCAGGATTTGGAGACAAATACGGTGGGGTGGGGCAGGAATGCGGATGGATCCCTGTGCATTTGGGTCAACAAATGTCCCTTTGTGCACTGACACCCTCACCGGGGCTCTGGAGAGGGCAGACTCTGGGCTGTGCCCTGCTGGGTGTGGGGAGGACAGTCCTTGGTGCCACCGCAGTCGCTGCTCCTGCGAGGCTGCAGCCGGGATTTGCAGGATTTCAGGGCTCAGGCACCAAAGGGCTGGAGCATTTACAAGCTTCGTTTTGTTGCTTCTGGTGGAAAAAGCTGGGAATTGAGGAGAGCCGAGTGCTGGCTGTCCCCTGGCCGGGGTGCCCCCAGCTGCCACCCCCGACCCCCAGCAGAGGTGCCCAGGGTCCCTCTGGGTGACCCGGCTGCTGCTGGTGCCAGCCTGGCCCCTCTCCCTCGGTGCCACATCGCTTTTTTCCTCCCGGATTTCGGGGGAGGAGAACTCTCTGCCAAATTGCTTCAACCTGTGCAAACAGAGATTTGTGTGAGATTCCAGCAAAGCCCCCGAACCTCCCCTGCTGGGGCCCAGCCCGAGGGATGCCCGAGGCCACCGGCGCTGCAGGAGCTGAGTGACAGCAGCAGGGTGACACCGTCAGTGTCCCAGCCTCCATCCCCTTCTGCTGCAGCCCCGGGCAGGGCTCTGGGGGTGCTGGAGGTGCCTCCCCACCCACGGCGAACCATCTGGGGCTGCATGAGTGAGGCTCAGCTGACGGCGAGCAGCGACCGTGGGCGCGGGGCTCGGCTGCGCATCCCCCGCTGCCACTGCGGCTGCTGGCGCTGGGAAAGGAGCAGAAACACCTTTTCCCAGGAGACAAGGGCTGAGGAGAAGGTAGGGGAAGGTGAATGTTTCAGAGAGGGGCCTGAGCAGGGACAGGAATCTGCTGGAAGAGAATCCTCGTGCTCGAGGTGCCCGGGTCCTGTCCCCGCGGCTCCCCGGGGGCAGCAGCTGCTCAGGCAGCTCCCCCGTTCTCACAGCCCTGCGCTGTGGATGTCACGGGGATATCAAAAATAAATGAGCAGCTCTGGCTCTGCAGCCTGGATGTGGCTGTGGTCACATTCCATCCCTCCGGCCACGGCGGGGCCGATCCGGCACAGCCAGCGGGAGCATCCCCCGCCTGGGAGGGAGCACCCTGAGCACACCCACCCGCACCTGCACCTACACCCTGATCACACCCACAGCCACACCCTGAGCACACCCACAGCCACACCCTGAGCACACCCACAGCCACACCCTGAGCACACCCACACCCTGAGCACACCCAGACCCACACCCGCACCCACGGGCAGCGGTTCCCCGGCTGCAGCAGCTTCTGGAGCGTGCCCGGGTCACACCAGGGCTGCAGCAGGCTCAGGACGGGCGGGTCCCCCTCTGTGCTGTCCTGGGTGCAGGGTGACCCCAAATCACTCCTGACAGACCTTTCCCTCTCTGGGCATTAAATTCTGCGGAGCAGAGTGAAATTCCTGCAGCCCCGGGGAAGCTGCATCCCCCTCAGGCCAGCCCTGTGCTGCTGGAGCTGTGTCCCTCCCTGCAGGGAGCATTCCCAGCTCTGGGTGCCTGTGCCGTGTCCCCAGCACCCATCGTGGAGCAGCCTGGTGCGTTCCTGTGAGTTCCAGTGATGTTGCTGTTTGCAGAGCCCCCAGCCCCGTTTGTCTCCTGATCAGATCTGACTCACGCCCAGCGTGTGATCGGCTCCAACACCAGCGCTGCTGCTCCCGAGCTCCAGCAGCTCCTTGTGAGCTCTGGGATCTTGGCAAGGAATTGTTCCCTGGCAGGGTGGGCAGGGGCTGCCATGGAATTGCCAGAGCAGCTGTGGCTGCCCCTGGATCCCTGGCAGTGCCTAAGGCCAGGCTGGACATTGGGGCTGGGAGCACCTGGGACAGTGGGAGCTGTCCCTGCCCATGGCAGGGGATAGAAAGGGATGGGATTTCAGGTCCCTTCCAACCCCAAACCCTTCTGTGAATCCATGGCTCTTTTCCAAAGGCACAGTCTCAGTGAAACAAATCACAAGATCCAGCCCCAGAAGGAACCTCCTGGAGCTCTGAGCAGCAGCCACAGAGCAGCAGTACCCAGATCCAATATTCCTGCTCAGCATTGTTTGTAAGTGAGGATGAGATGGATTCTAATATGATTTTGAAAAATGATGTAAGTGGGTAGGAAGGATTGCTGAAGCTTATCTTGAACTGTGGACACTGGGAAAGGAGCGTGGATGTGGCCACAGCTGAGCTATTCCCCTTCCCAAGAACCTCTGAATCCCTGAGCTGTTCCCAGGAACACCCCAAATCCATGAGCTGTTCCAGGAACTCCCTGAATCCCTCAGGAGATTTCCTTTGGCTGGACTGTCCATCCTGATGGCACAAGGACAACCTGCCAGGCTTTCCTATGGTCTATCTCAAGTTGAAATCAAAATAATTTCAGTATTTTGCCCTTTTTCTTTTGCTTCCGAGGAAATCTGGCTGCAGGATCTTTGTTCCCCACCTATTTCCATGTTCTGAAGCACTTGGAATATAAAAATGGAGTGTGAATCATATCCTTGCTTTAAATAAAGCTCCTTCCATCCTTAAGGATGTGTTTGTCACTGATTGTGTGACTCCTGTGATTGAGCAGTGCTTAGAAGGAATAAAGCAGCCAATAATTATCCTGAAATTCCACCAAGGAGTGCTTTATTGAGGAAAAGATAATGACAGAGGTGATGTTTGAGAGGAAGAAATAAAATTTTTTATTAAATAAAATTATAGAGCTGGGAAATAAAGACTGGATTTGAACCACAGCTCAGAGTTGGCCATGGGCAGTGGTACACGTGGAAAAACCAATTTTTCCTCTCTAGCTACTTAATCTAAAGATGTTTGTGAGTCACCCCTGCCTCCCTTCCATCCTCTCCCAGCAGAGCTGTCATGGCACTGTCACAGCGGGACAATAAAAGTCATCTCCTCATCTGCCAGGGTGATGGATTGGGGAAATGATTTGTGAAAAATGGAAATATTACCTTTCCCTGCTGCAGGTGCCACCTTCACCTCATTCTTTTCCTGCTTTTCCTTTGGAATGCTGGGCTGGGAGTCGCTGGAGGGGCTGGGTGACCCCTCACACTGTGACCCCTCACACTGTGGGCTTTGGTGGTTTTTTTTCTCCACTCCAAAATGTCCCAACCCTTTCCAGGCAGTGAAAGGTTTGGAGAGCTGGTCCTGGGGTCAGGGCAGTTTCTCCAGTGCCTGTGGGGTGCAGGGCTCAGCTTCACCACGTTCATGGATCCTCTGGGATCCGAGTTCTGGGAATCACAGTTACAGGAGACCCTTCTGTACCATGCTCTGATGGGCAGAGCCTGTTTTTTCCTTTCACTTTCCCATTTTATCCTGAGAATTCCCTTCTTTGAGCTATTCCTGGCCCCTCTCTCCTCCTGAGGGTGAAGAAATCAGGCAGAGAAGGGGGATTTTGGTGGCACAGCTCCTACATTGTTTTGGGACTGACAGTTCCTTTATCCAGGGAAAAAGTGGAGTCACCATCCCTGGAGATGTTCAAAACCCGAGCAGACACTTCATGCCATGGTTGAGAGGGATGGTGGGATTCAAAGGTTGGACTTGATAATCTTGGAATGTCTTCTCCAACCTTGATGCGATTTTGAATGATCTGAGCCAGGAAGAGGCTGGAACACTCCAGAACTTCCCCTAAAGTATTCTGTCCCACCACATCCTCTAAAGCTTTAGGACATGCAGGAATTCATTATACCCCAAATACCCCTCCTTTCACATTCCCAGAGAAATCTGATTTGCTCCCATTGTTTTGAAGGCCCAGTGTGGAGGACACCCAGCCATGGATGTTCAGCACAGCCTGGGAGAACTGGTTGGAATAGGAATTGGAATTCCAGCAATCCTGAGAGGGATTGACCACGGACACTGCTGGGGAAGGAGCAGCCTGGATGTCTCCTCACACCTCCTGGGGACAGGTGGAAGGTGCTCCATGGCACACTGAGTGTCCCAGACACCAATTCCATGAGTGTCCCTTGGGAGAAGTTAAAAACAACCCCAAGAAATGTGTGCCTGCAAATGGAATGTGCTGGAAACAGCTGGAGCAGTGAGAAATGCCCCTGGCCCAGGGGCTGGGGGTGGCAGAGAGAATCCAAGGGAGTCTGGGGTGGGTTCCTGGGAAGGAGAGGTCATGGGGACCCTGGAGAGAGCAGTGCAAACACAGCCACGAATGTGGACACACAGACGTGGACATGGATACACAGCCATGGACATGGACACACAGCCATGGACATGGACATACATCCATAAACATGGACACACATCCATGGATATGGACACACAGCCATGGACATGGACACACAGCCATGGACATGGACAAACATCCATAAACATGGACACACATCCATGGACACAGACATACAGCCATGGACATGGACAAACATACATGGACACACATTCATAAACATGGATACACATCCATGGACATGCATACACAGCTATGGACACAGACACACATTCATGGATATGGACACACAGTCATGGACATGGACACACATCCATGGACATGGATAAACAGCCATGGACATGCACATACATCCATGGACATGGGCACACAGAAATGGACACAGACACACATCCATGGACATTGACACACAGCCATGAGCATGGACACACATCCATGGACACAGACACACATCCAGGGACATGGACACACTGCCACAGACATGGATAAATGCCATGGACATGCACATACATCCAGGGACATGCACATACATCCATGGACATGGGCACACAGAAATGGACACAGACACACATCCATGGACATTGACACACAGCCATGAGCATGGACACACATCCATGGACACAGACACACATCCAGGGACATGGACACACTGCCACAGACATGGATAAATGCCATGGACATGCACATACATCCAGGGACATGCACATACATCCATGGACATGGGCACACAGAAATGGACACAGACACACATCCATGGACATTGACACACAGCCATGAGCATGGACACACATCCATGGACACAGACACACATCCAGGGACATGGACACACTGCCACAGACATGGATAAATGCCATGGACATGCACACACATCCAGGGACATGGACATGGACACACATCCATGGACACACATCTATGGACACCGACACACAGCCATGAACACTGACACACATCCATAAATGTGGACACACATCCATAAATGTGGACACACATCCATAAATGTGGACACACATCCATAAATCCGGACACACACATGGATGTGGACAGTTGTGCATGGATATAAAGTGAGCAGCCTGTCACCAGGAACCCACCAGGAACCTTCTTCCAGCAGCTCACACATGGACACTGGCAAGGGACGAGTGACCCATGGGTGGATGTGTGGAAAGCCTCCAGACATGGAAAAGGCACCAACAGGGCCCTGATTTGGAGCATCTCCAGGAGCTGGCAGGACACGGGAAGGGATGCTGTGCTCCACCTCTGGGACAAACTTGCTGAGACCCAGCTGTTGGTGTTGCCAGTGCCATGGCTCCTTCCCAGGCCTCCTCCTTCCTTCCAGGCTATGGGGTTGCTCCAGGAGATCTCCTTTTCATCCATGTCCATGCTCCTGAGTTCTCCAGACACTTTTCCCCTCCCTCTCCCTCTCCCCTGGGCAGCTCAGCAGCCCTGTGGTGAGGGTGACAGCCAGGTTGTCCCAGACACTGTGCAGATGACTCTCAGGACAGGACCAACAAGGCCAATAACTGTCCATAAATCAGCAAAACTGAATTAATTTTATCTCAGGCAATTTTGGGAAGCAGTTCTGGAACCTCCACTGCTGCTCAGTGGTGAGGAAAAGCTTTGGGGTCTTGGGGAAGGTGAGAGGCTCATGGCTGGAGGTCTCAGACACCCTCTAGGGATGGGGACAGTCCTGCTCCTGTGGGAGGAGGCACTGCAGCACCTTCATGCCCCAAACCAGGGCAGATCTCTCTAAAAATCCTCGTTCTCCCCAGGTCAGTGGGAAGGAGCTGTGGGATGGGAATGGCCCCTCCCTGTTCTCAGACTCTGCAGCAGACTCTGCTCCTGCACAGAAAATGGGGACAAACCATGGATTTGAGGGACTTCTTTCACCTTCCCATTCCCTGTCAGCAGCCCTGAATAGAAAATGTGTCAGGAAACAACCTTGGTTATGCACAGGGTCCCTATAAAGGTGATTTTGCTCTGTCATGTGCCACAGGCACCCTCATTTCAGTCACCCTGGGCCAAACTCCCCCGTGGAAAGGACAGGGAAGAAAGCACAGAGCTGTTTTCCCAGAAGAGGAACCGACAGCTCGCTGTGTCTCTCCACAGTCCATCTCCACATTTATCTTGCTCTCCCCATCCTGCTCTTCCCACGTGCAATCTGCTGCTCCAGAGCACTCCGGGTTTCCATGAAGCCCCTGGGGCGATGGGGAGGGAGCTGCTCTGCTTTGGGAGCTGCTTTTAGAGCTGGGTTCAAATCTCTGCTGCTCCTTTTCCCTTCCCAACTCGCCCCAGTCTCCAGGGAGATCAGGGGAACCTTTCCAACAGGAGAGGAATTTTCCACCTAAACACTTTCCTGACCTGAAATCACTTCTTATCTTCCCAGCAGAAAACATTATTTCCATAGAAGGTGCCTTTTTCCTCAGCAAATAAAAGCCTTGAGCTCAGCTCCCAGAAAAGAGAGGTTTAATCCTGAATGCTGAGCACCAAAGATGGGTTTCTTGAAAATAAAGTTCCCCAAGATCTCTCCTGAGGGGCCCATCCTGGGAGTTTCCAACCCCCCAGTGAAGGCTGGGAGCCAGCAGCACATCAGCTCCCTGCAGAGCTGCTCAGCTCCTTCAAACCACCAGCACAGAGCTGGAGAGCCAAGGAACCCTCCTGAGCCAGCCAGACTTGGCTGCCAGAGGGGGCTGAACTCATTCCTGGTGATGCTGTTGGCAGCTCTGCTTCCCTGGGATCTGTGGATCCAGCTCTGGAAAGGCTGGGGCTGCCTAATGGCAAACACATGGCCTTCCCTTCCCTTCCCTTCCCTTCCCTTCCCTTCCCTTCCCTTCCCTTCCCTTCCCTTCCCTTCCCTTCCCTTCCCTTCCCTTCCCTTCCCTTCCCTTCCCTTCCCTTCCCTTCCCTTCCCTTCCCTTCCCTTCCCTTCCCTTCCCTTCCCTTCCCTTCCCTTCCCTTCCCTTCCCTTCCCAGCTCAGGGCAGGGCAGGGATGGACACTCAGGGCAGGGATGGACACTCAGGACAGGGATGGAGCTCAGGACAGGGATGGATACTCAGAACAGGGATGGAGCTCAGGGCAGGGATGGACACTCAGGGCAGGGATGGAGCTCAGGGCAGGGATGGACACTCAGGACAGGGATGGACACTCAGGACAGGGATGGACACTCAGGGCAGGGATGGACACTCAGGATAGGGATGGACACTCAGGGCAGGGATGGACACTCAGGACAGGGATGGACACTCAGGACAGGGATGCTCCATCCTCTCCTCTGCTCCAGCAGCTCAGCCCAGCAGGACCAGCTGTCCCTGCTTGGCAGCAAATCCAGGATTCTGGGCTAAAAGGAGCCTTTTCCAGGCCAGATGGAGGCAGGGATGGTGGCTTGTGGTGCTGGGGGCTGCCAGCAATGGCAGGGAAAAGCCTGGAGAGGGAAAACTGGAAGGTTTCCCTGTGGGTTGAGTCCCCTGCTATCCCCACCTTCAGTCAGGCCAGGCCTTGGAGCAGGGGTGTCCTGGGAGCAGCTGGAAGGGTTTTCCTTGCACATGGACATCTGCAGGGCCCCATTTGTGCCCACAGCCACAAAGACTGGAAGATTTCCAGGAAATCTGTTCCTACCCCAAGGAGAGCCTTGAAAAACCCCCGAGGAGCTGTGGGGGGGCTGGTGGAGCAACTGGGGCCAGCCAAGAGGGAAAACTGAGGTGTGAAACCAGGCCATGGCTTCCAGACGAGCCCTGGCAGCATTCATGGGTTGGTTTTTTTGTGGATACAGCAGGGAGGTTGATATTGTTAAACCCTTCCAGTGTGCAGTGATGACAATGACCATTTCTGGAATAAAAAGAAATGTATTTGCCCAATCCTCTGTCCCCTGGTACCTCCCAGCATGAGCTGCTGGGTTGCAGATGCCTCATCCTGCAGAGCCAAATCCTCCTGGCAGAAGATCTGTGACCCCAGGGACAACATTCCCTGAGGAGCCCCTCAAAGCCCCAAATCCCAAATCCATCTGCACAATGCTTTGTGTCCATGGTTGGAATAATAAAATCATTAAAGTCAGAAAATCCCTCTGAGATCACCGAGTCCAGCTGTTAACCCAGCACTGCCAAGCCCAGAATCTCCAATCCTGGGCTCAGTTTGGGTCCCTCAGGACAAGAAGGACCTGGAGGGGCTGGAGCGAGTCCAGGGCAGGGAATGGAGCTGGGAGGGGGCTGGAGCCCCAGGAGAGGCTGAGGGAGCTGGAAAGGGGCTCAGCCTGGAGAAAAGGAGGCTCAGGGGGCCCTTGTGGCTCTGCACAACTCCCTGACAGGAGGGGACAGCCGGGGGGGTCGGGCTGTGCTCCAGGAACAGGGACAGGAGCAGAGGGAACGGCCTCAGGCTGGGCAGGGCAGGCTCAGGGTGGGCACCAGCAGGAATTTCCCCATGGAAAGGGTGCTCAGGGATTGGAACTGCCCAGGGAGGTTTGGAGTCCCCATCCCTGGGGACGTCCAAGCAATTCCTGGATGTGGCACTGAGAGCTCTGGGCTGGGGGCAAGGAGGTGTCAGATCACAGACTGGATGTGATGGTCCCAAAGGTCTTTCCCAGCCCAGCTGACTCAGGGATTCTGTGATTCTGTGAGGTCCCTGCTGGCAGCAGCTGCCTGAGGCAAAGCTGAGAGACAGCCTGGGCTTTGCTTCCCGACATGGAACACGCTGTGCAAGACAGATCCTGGAGGGACTGAGGTTCACACATTCCCAAAGAAGTTTGGGTGGAAGATCCAAGTGAGATGACACTTTAACTGGAAATAACAGCAGCAGAGAAATCAACAAACTCCAGGCCTTGGAGCTGTTCCTTCATTTCCATCAAATCCAGAGTGTTCCTCTGAAACTGTCTGGAGCACAGCATTGTTTTTTTTTATCCCAGAAGACACCACCAGCAGTTTCTGGTTCAAATTATGAGGTAATAAAACAAACCCCACCATGCTGCTGTTTGTTACTAATTATGGGACTTATGTTTTGGTGTCAGCAGCTCCCAGCTTCAATGCACTGGCAGCAATAACAATCCAAAAGCAATTCAGGTCGGATTTTACAAGCCTTTAAACACATTATCTCTGATTCCAGTCAAATCATCACTCCTGGATGATATTCCTATAAGACACGGTCAGCAGATGTTCCTGACTGTAAATCCAGCTGTTTTCTCTACTGATGTATGGACAGATGTGACTTTATCTTGTCTCATGTCCAGGGGTGGAATTCTGATTTTGGGAGGCAGGATGGCAGCAGGGTATTTCAACAGGAGGTAAGAAATGGCTGATCTCATCTGATGGGAGTGGTGGCACTGGATGTTTCAAGGAGGAAATGCCCTGGAGCCCCCAGGCACCCAAGGTGGCTTTAGGAGGGGTCACAGAGCCCTGCTGGACACTGGACATGGCTCAGAAGGGCCAGATTCTGATGTCTTTAGGGAATTACAAAATTATCAAGGTTGGAAAAGACCTCTGAGATCATTGAGTCCAACCTCTAACCCAGCACTGCCAAAGCCAGCACTGACTGTGTCCCCTAGTGCCACAAATCCCTCCATGGGGACTCCACCCCTGCCCTGGGCATTTGTGCCAAGGCTGGACAACCCTTTCCATGAGGAACTGTTCCCAAAATCCACCCTGAGCCTGCCCTGCCCAGCCTGAGGCCGTTCCCTCTGCTCCTGTCCCTGTTCCTGGAGCACAGCCCGACCCCCCCGGCTGTCCCCTCCTGGCAGGGAGTTGTGCAGAGCCACAAGGGCCCCCCTGAGCCTCCTTTTCTCCAGGCTGAGCCCCTTTCCAGCTCCCTCAGCCTCTCCTGGAGCTCCAGCCCCTTCCCAGCTCCCTCAGCAGCTCCTCTCAGGACTGCAGCACATCCCAGCAGTGTGAGCTGAAAACAGCCCCGTGGATCCCAGAATTCTGGAATGGTTTGGGTTGGAAGGGACCTTAAATCCCTTCCAGCCCCCCCACCATGGGCAGGGACACCTTGCACTATCCCAGGTGGCTCCAGGCCCCGTCCAGCCTGGCCTTGGACATTTCCAGGGGTGTTGAAGATGTGAAAGAACTCATCTGACTGCTGCTGATCACAGGGAAAAGCAGCACTCCTGGAGGCAGTGAGGGCTGGGATAGCACAGCTGGAAAGAGTCACCTGGAGGAGGAATATCTCATTTGAGCAGTTTCCCAAGTTGCCAGAAGGATTCAATATCTGGAGTCACATCAGGACAGCAGCCCTGGCTATGGAGGCAGCTTTATTTGCAGCTCCAGCAGGAAACTTCCACTTTAGCACTGCTGATCTCACTGCTGCTCCCCTCACCCGCAGGATACGGAGTGTCAGACTGGAGGTGTTTGCAGATGAGAGATAACAACTGTCGGAAGATTAAATTAGGAGTGCTTAGAAAGTGTTCTCGGGGCTGCAGAGCCAAGGCAGCTGTGCCTGCCACACCTGGGGAGCGCAGTGGGAGCTGATAAAATCTTGCTGTTTCACCCAGCAACAGGTCCTGGAGGGAAATTGTCACCTGGCCAGGGAGGAGGAAGCAGCCCTTGGAGCCAGGAGAAAGCAGAGACAGGTTTCAAGAGGCACAGAGGCCTTTGATGTGTGTTTGCAGTGTGTGTGCCAACAGCTGTGCTCCCAAAAAAAGCTGTGCTCCCAAAAAAAGCTGTGCTCCCTTGTGTTTGTTTGGATCTGTCAGGTCAGGAGGAGATGACTGGGACTGAGGAGGCCTTGATGCTCTGCTGGGTTCCCCATCCCCAAACCAGGTGGGTACAGGGAGGAACTGCCCACAAAGAAACAGATGCAAAGCAAAGCAAACAAACCCCTCGTGGTTTCTCTCACAGGCTGGAGAACCAGCAGGAAATTCTGCTCCTGCCCTGAGCTCGTCCCCCAGCGTGGGCAGCAGGGGGCCAGAGGGGATCCCCTTGGCCCCACTCGGGTGAATCCCCTGAGCTGCCCCAGCCCTGCCTCGGCAGAGGAGCTGCAGAGAGCCCAGAGGAGCCCACGGAGCTGCTGCAGGGCTGGGAGCAGAGTTTGGGCTCCCAGAGCTCCCAGAGACCCTTTCCAGCCTCCTCCTCCTCCCCCTTCCCGAGCAATCCAGGCCAGATCCCGCTCCCACCTCGGGGTGTTCCCAGCACAGGAAGGACCCGGAGCTGCTGCAGGGCTGGAGCCCCTCTGGAGCCAGGCTGGGAGAGCTGGGGGTGCTCCCTGGAGAGGAGAAGGCTCCAGGCAGAGCTCAGAGCCCCTTGCAGGGCCTGAAGGGGCTCCAGGAGAGCTGCAGAGGGACTGGGGACAAGGCAGGGAGGGACAGGACCCAGGGAATGGCTCCCACTGCCACAGGGCAGGGCTGGATGGGATCTTGGCAAGGAATTGTTCCCTGGCAGGGTGGGCAGGGGCTGCCATGGAATTGCCAGAGCAGCTGGACATTGCCAAGGCCAGGCTGGACATTGGGGCTGGGAGCACCTGGGACAGTGGGAAGTGTCCCTGGGGTGGCTCTGGATTCGATTTCAGTTTCCTCCCAACCCAAACCAAAGCCCTCCCCATGCCAGGATGAATTCCTGCCTATCCAAAGGCAAACAGCACAACAATCCAGATAGGATCATTTGCTTATTTTCCTTAAACACAGAAAGTTAAACTCACTCTTTCCCTTTTCCCAGGCATCCCAGATCAGGCTGGGAGAACAATTCCAAGGCTCCCCAGTGACCCTGGGCCAAAGGAAGCTCCATGTGCTCAAACTTGCTGAAATTGGAGCAGGAATGGATTTGGGGTGGAATGAAAGATTTGAAAGAAAACATTTAGCATCTGATGGGAGATAAAAGGCAGTGCTCACCTCTACTGGGGAGTTTTATTCCATTTAAACTGGTTTTACTGGGATAACAGCAGGAATTCTGGGCTCATGGACCATGGGGCACTCCCCATCCCCAGGCCTCAGTTTCCCATTTATAATCTGAGGGTAAAACCGGTTGACAACAGAGCCAAAAGCAGATTTAACTCCAGTTTTAAACTTTAAAAGGAGTTTTAAACCAGAAATTCAACTTGGGCAGAGACAGGGACAACAAACCCCCCTGTAAATGTGACATCCACAGAAACGATGCTCTGGCTTCATGTGGATGAGGCAACAGCTCCTGATTCTCCCACCATCCCACCTGGAATTGCAAATTCTCCCAGAATTTCTGGGACCAACCACCTGGGCCTGTAATCGTGGTAACTGCACCACTTAACTCGTGGCTTGTCTTCATTTTCTTCTGCCTTCACTCAGAGTCAGGATTAAAAACACAAAGAAGACGAATTTTCTTGTGTTTGGGCTTGGTTGTTTATTAAACCTTACCTAAAGTACAGAGAGTTCTGCAACACTTCCAGGCACCAGCTAAAAATGAGCAACATGGAGCTGAACCGAGCTGGTTCCAAGGTCTTGTAAAGCTGAACAGTCCAACAGAGAATTAACACCTCTGGTATTGATACTTCTGACCCAATAACCAAACTCCTGTGACCCTCAGTGCAGCACTGACTGTCCAACCAAAATCTGCCTGAAATTATGAAGAAGAAGGAAGAACACCAAAAGGAGACACCATCCCAAATCCTCCATCTTATCCCACACCCATTACTACATTCTGAAAACCTCAAATTCCAAACCCTTCCCCATGTGAAATCACACACTTCTATTTAACTGCACACCCGTGACTTTAACTCCATCACTCAAATTTGGAGCCTTCTCCAAGGCCTCAGGTCACAGCAGTGTTCTCCTGGGGGTCAGTGCCAGAAAGCACAGAAAGCTCAAAAATCCCAAAAATTCCAGGTTTCTGGCATCCAGCATGAGCCCAGCTCGCTCAGGTGTAGGGAGATTGATGGAACAAACCTGAGTGTTGCTTGCAGAGTGTGGGTTTGGAAAGGAAACCTTGGAAAACCTAAACCCGGGGCTGTTCAGAGCCCAGGGGTTTTCTTTGCCTTTTCCTGGCCCTTACACCTGCCAGGCAGTAAAGGAGACCCCAGGAGAACATCCCATGTTCATTTATGGAGAAGAGTTTGGGGTTTGTAGGGGTTTGTGGGGGTTTCTAGAGATTTGTTAGGGTGTATAAGGGTTTTTCAGGGTTTTTTAAGGGTTTTTCAGGGTTTGTAGGGGTCTCTAGGGGTCTGTAGGGCTCTGTAGGGATTTGTAAATGTTTGTCAGGGTTTGTGAGGGTTTGCCAGGGTCTGTAGGGGTTTGTAGGGGTCTGCAGGGGTCTGTAGGGTTTTGTAAGAGTTTGTCAAGAGTTTGTAAGGATTTTGTCAGAGTTTGTCAGGATCTGTGAGGGTTTTTAGGGGTTTGTCAGGGTCTGTAGGGATTTATAGGGGTCTGTAGGTGTTTGTAAAGGTTTTTCATGGTCTGTAGGGGTTTGTCAGGTTTTTTAAGGGTTTGTCAGGGTTTGTAGGGGTCTCTAGGGATCTGTAGGGGTTTCTAAAGGTTTATCAGGGTTTCTAAGGGTTTGTCAGTGTCCATAGGAGTTTATAGGGGTTTTGTAGGGGTTTCTCAGGGTTTTTTAGGATTTCCCAGGTTTTGTAAGATTCTCCATTCACTGCCAGCAGAAACAGTGGAGCACTGAGACCACTTTTCATTCCAGAGAGGATTTTCATTCCTGACATATGCAATTCTTATCCTGCTGCCCCTCCACCCTGCCCACACTGGAACAGGGACTGAGGGAAGGCCCAGGTTTGCTCTGAGGCAGCCAAACCTGAGCTCTGTGTGGTTTGTAATTCCTGCTCGTCCTGTCTCGTGTCATTCAGAGAAGGAGAAGATGTGTTCCCCATTCCTGCATTTCCCAGTGCCCTGTTTCACCCCTGTGCCTGCCCAGCCCAGAGCATCATCCCCAGGGCAGAGATCTTCTCTTGTCCTCCTCCCACCCTCCATCCCCTCACCCACAGAGCCTCCAAGTCCATCGTGATGGAGCATTTCACTCTGGACACACAGAATCCATCAGGACAAAACTCCAGCCCTTCTGGGGCCTCCAGATTCTCCTTCCTCTTCCTCTTCCTCTTCCTCTTCCTCTTCCTCTTCCTCTTCCTCTTCCTCTCTTTTGTCTTCTTCTCCTTCTCCTTCTCTTTCTCCTCCCTCAGTGCTGTTTGTCCCTGGTCTCCTCTGCCACATGCAGAATCCTGACACTTTAATTTTATTGACAATCAGTGAAATTAATGCCCCTGCCAGGGCTGAGGAGAGGGGGAATTTGGGAATGGTGCTGGGAAAGATCCCTTTGCACAGCAGAGCTGTGGGATGGTAGCAGGACACCCTCAGGGTGACCATGCAGAGCTCTGCAGGCCCTGGCTCTGAACCCAACCCAGCCCCACAGAAATGTTGTTTTTGTGGAACCACATCGCTGTGAGCTCTGCAGCAGCGATCAGGGCTTTATCCATGAAATTCCAAATTCTCTCCCTGGGTGACCCCAATCTCTCTGCCCTTGGAGCTCCTCTTGAGGAGCAGCAGTTGCTGAAAAAGCCACCAGTGCTCCTGTCCCCAGGTCCCCTGCCATGGACACGACATGGACCTGTCCCCTCGCGAGCCAGAGCAGCACACGAGCCCTTGGATTTGGGAAATATCCCACAGAAATTCCTTCCCTCCAAATATTTATTTTCACGACCCAACAGGTCAAACAGCCCAAGATGTTTTCTCAGTTGCTTCAAGCCAAAGCAATCCAAGAATTCTGGGAATCTTCCTTGGAGCCGAGGTCCTGGGCGAACAATGCAGGACGTGGCCGAAGGTCTGCGGGGAGCACCCACCCTCCACATCTGCTGGGCTTCCCTTGGAGATTTATTATGGACAAAAGCAGCTCTTGGAAGAGTTGTTCTTCTCCTGTTGGAGCAGATGGACAGAAATATTTCACACATGACTCAAATTCTGGATGGCTCCACCACAAACTCCAGACGGGAATGAGCAGGATGGACATTAAATCGTTCTTGATTTATAGACAGCCCCACAAAATAAATCCCAGCCTCGCACAGGGATCTTCCCCACTTAGGTTTCACTCTTGATCTCCAAGCCAAGAGGCTGAAATTCCAGGTTTTTGCAGCCCTAAAGCCAGTAGCAGTAAAAGTTTATAAAATCCCGGTGGATTTGTGCTGCAGGTTGAGTGGGGAAAGTGATCCGAAATGAAATTATTCCTCTGGAAACCAGGGATGGATTTCCAAGGCTGCACTTCCAGGGCTGTGCTCCTTCCTACCTAGGTTGGAACAATAAATATTTAACGAGGCAAATGGGTCCTCCTGCACTTGTAATTAAGGGAAGGGGGGATAAATTGCATTCCTAATTATTCCTAACAAAAGGGAAAGCAATTTCCTCCCTGATCAGTGAGAATTCCCACTTCTCCCCAAGTGAAGTAGGAGCAGGGAATGGATTTGGAGAGGAATGAAAGATTTGAAAAAGAACATTTAGCATCTGAAGGGAGATAAAAGGCAGCGCTCACTTCTACTGGGGAGTTTTATTCCATTTAAACTGGTTTTACTGGGATTTCAGCAGGAATTCTGAGCTCATGGACCATGGGGCACTCCCCATCCCCAGGCCTCAGCTTCCCATTTATAATCTGAGGGTAAAACTGTCTGGAACTCACAAGGACTTTGTTCCTGGAACACTTTTTTTGAATGCCAAAAATACAGATTGCAACATCTCTTGGAAAAAAAATCCTCTCTGAGCAGATTTGTTGTTGGAAAACATGAATATCTGAGTGTGGAATTCTCAAATATTGCTTCATATTTTATGATTTTTTCCCCCCATGGTTATTTTTATTACTTCAAAGTGTTTTCCTTCACAAGCCCCAACTGTGAACATGGGGATTTATTGACTGATAACAAAATGAAATACAGATGAACAGCACAGAATCATGGAAGTGGCATCCAGCCTGTCTCCAGCTGTCCTAAAAAAGTGAAAATTGTCCTAAAAAGAGGGAAAATGGTCCTAAAAAGAGGGAAAATGGTCCAAAAAAGAGGGAAAGGAGAAGGGCTTGGAGCTCTCCTTGGTTACTGTAGGGGAATCCCACCCATTTTCCCACTCAATGATCCAGTGAAGCTGCAGCCTCTTCCCTCCATGCTGGAGCATCCCTAAATCCCTGGCACTGTTCACACCCTTCTCTTTCCCTGGAGTTTCCATGAGTTTTTCCCAGTGCACCTCCTCCCACCCCTTTGTGCAGCCGATATCCTGGATGGAATCACATCTCCCACCTCACCCCACCATGTTCATCCCCTGCTCCTTTCCCAACCCCAAATCCCTGTGGATTTTCCTGTATCTTTGATTCTGTTCCCTTTTTCATTTCTACCCTACCAGCTCTGCTTCCATCCCCTGCCCATCCTGATCCCAAGTCCCTGTGGGTATTCCTGTATCTATAACTCTGCCCCAATTTCCTAGGTTGCAATGTAAAGATGTGCCCAAAAGTGTGTATTCTATCACCAGCTGTTAAAAACCAGCTGGGGCAGTGTTCTTTATCTTTCCCACACCCACCCTCCCTCCAGGAGATCTCTCCTGTTCATGGCCATGGAGTCCCAGTGCGTGACTGATAAAATTCCATCATCCCATGGGGAGATGCTCCAGCCAGGGGGAGAGCCAAACATTTCCTACCTGGATAAGATCTGAGATTTGGAACACCAAAGCAGCCCTTACTCACTGGTTTGCAGAGGACAAGAGCTACCAGAACTTTCTATGGGATCACTGCTTCAACAAGAGCACTTCATCTGGAGTGCTCCCACCTCCCTAACCAGTGGGGTGTAACACTGTATTCTGACTCTGGCAGTGCTTTTCTTTTCTACTATTGCATGTATTTTATTTTTTCTCCTTTTTCCCTGTTAAATTGGATTTCTGATTTGGAGTCTCTCACTGGTTTTGCTTTCAAACCAGCACACCATGTCCCACGCCACCAGCTCTGTTTCCATCCTCTTCCCCTTTCCCAATCCCAAATCCCTGTGCTTTTCCCATATCTTTATCTCTGTTCCCAGTTTTCATGTCCCACTCTGCCATTTCCATGTCCATCCCCTGCCATTCCCAATCCCAAATCCCTGTGGATATCCCTGTAACTCTGTTCCCAGTTTCCATTTCTACCCCAGCTCTGCTTCCATCCCCTGCCCGTTCCCATCCCAAATCCCTGTGGATATTCCTTTATCTTTAATTCTGTTCCCTTTTCCATTTCCACCTCAGCAGCTCCATGTCCATCCCCTGCCCTTCCTCAATCCCAAATCCCTGTGGACATCCCTGTGTCTTTAACTCTGTTCCCACTTTCCATGTTCCACCCTGCCCCTTGCTCCCAGTGGATTTAACTCCAAAATTTTCATGTTCAAGACCCCAAACTGGCGAATCCTTGAGGGCAGGGAGAAGCCAGGACTTTGCTGTTGGAGCTGTAGGATCTGGATCCTTCTAATGGGAATAAAATCCCCCACAGGCCCCTGTGGGAAGCACAGAGAGGTCACAAATTTTGGACAAAAGTTGGCCAGAATTACCAGGCTGGGGAAAACAAGAGAATTTTTTTTTCCTTCTAACTTCGTTCTTTGAAACTGCTGAATTGTTTTGGCTGAAGTTCCCTCCCTCATCCCTTAAAAAGCAAAACCAGCCCAAGCTGGATGCTCCATTAGAGAAAATCTCTGCAAAAATGATGGAAATTAAAATTATAACTCCAAGCAGAGCTTTCCAAGGGGAGTTTCAGGGCTCCTTAATAGGCCAGGACCCTGCAGCTGCTCCAGTGAATCCCTGATTTACTGGGGAATATTAATGGGCCTCTCTGCACAATTATAGCCAGAAACAGCAATTAAAGAAAAAATCAGAGACGGGAGAAACTCAGGGAAGGATCCTCGGCCAGCACTAATTGGTGCAGCTCAGAAACCAACGGAGCTGAGCAAAATTCCACCCGTTCAGGGCTGCTCCAAGGAATTTCTCATTTCCAGCCACCTTCCCCTTGCATTTATCTCTTTTTTTTTTTTTTTTTTTTTTTTTCCCTTGGGAAATGCTAAAGCACCATTGACTAAGCCTAAAGAGAAAAGAAAAAAATAAAAATCTGGGATAATTACAGATTTCTTCCAGTTTGGAAAAGTTGCTTGGGTTTTTTTTTTAATGATACATTTTATATTTTTAAAGTAATTTAATGTGTTCTAAGCATGCTCCAGGACCTTTTCTTTCACTTGCATCCTTTAATGGAGCAAAATAAATTATTATTAGGCAGTTAAAATTAAATATTTTTGTGAAGAAAAAACATTCTACAGCACAGAAACCAACAGAGCTGAGCAGAATTCCACCTGTTCAGAGCTTCTCCAAGGAATTTTCATTTCCAGCCACCTTCCTCTTGAATTTATCTCTCTCTCTTTTTTTTTTTTTTTTTTTTTTTTTTTTTTTTTTTTTTAACTTGTGAAGGGATAAACCCCCATTGGTTTAACCCTAAAGATAAAAGAAAAAAGAAAAAAATCAGGAAGGTCTGGGATAATTGCAGATTTCTTCCAATTTGGAAAAGTTTTTTTGGCTTTTTTTAATGACATATTTTATATTTTTAAAGTAATTTAAAGAGTTCCAATTCTAAGCATGCACCAGGACCTTTTCTTTCACTTTCAGCCTTTAAAGGAGAAAAAGAAATTACTATTAGGCAGTTAAAATTGATATTTTTGCAAAGAAAAGGTCCTGATTGGAATTCTTTTAGCTCTGGGAAGCAAAGGACTTCACTGTGTTCATGTACAGAGAGGTGGGAATAGGAGAGAGGAGGAGTGTTCCATTAAAAAGTGAATTTTTCACTCTCTCTAAACCTTCCCTGAGCACATAAGGAGCTGAAAAAAGAGGGGGAAAAAAGCAGGAATGGCTGGATTTCCTCTCAAGTCCAAAATCCCCATCCTTGCTTAAGGTGTTACCTGCAGACAAACAATTTGGGAATTTCTGAAGGTGTTTCTCTTCTTTGGTGCCACTTTCCCTGGGTGTTGGGTGACACCCTGGGGGCAGCAGCAGATTCCTGGGGCAGCCTTGGTGCCAGATTTTAGCCCAAAATGGGAAATTTGGGTCAAAAATGGGAAATTTGAATCCAAAGAGGAGAATTTGTGGGTCCAGAACCAGAGAATTTTGAGCTAAAAAAGGGAAATTTGGGCACCCAGGTTGGAAATTTGGACAAAAAAAGAGAAATTTTTGTGTGAAAAAGGAGCTCCAGCAGCCCCGAGTGCCTCAGGAAATTCACTTTTTTCCATCAAAATTGGGTTACCACAAAAATCAGCCTTTTTAAATTTCATCTTCTGAATGACAAACAAGCACTGGGGAAATGAGGGGGAGGGTTTGAAAGGCAGATCTTGGAGTCAGCATCTGGATTTGGAGGCTCCTGCATCCAATTAGCTGCAGATATCTGAGGAAAGGCACAGCTGGACCAGCATGGGGAGACCTGGGCCAGGAACTGCTGTTGCTTCATGGGATTGCAGAGTGATTGGGGAGGGAAGGGACCCTAAATCCCATCCAGTGCCACCCCTGCCATGGCAGGGACATCTCCCACTGTGCCAGGTGCTCCCAGCCCTGCCTGGCCTGGCCATGGGCACTGCCAGGGATAATCTGAGTACCCAGGGGTTGGGCAGGGTGGATGGAAGTGATGCTGGAGCCCCTGGAGGGGTTTGCACCCAGCTGGAGCTGCTTTCTGCTCTCCCCTCTGCAGCCTGGAGCACAGGGAGGACCAGGGGTTTGAGTTCCTGAAAACATCTTGAGAAATCAACAGGGGAGGAAAGAAATCCTTGAGAACATCCTCAAGAAACCTTGACTGCTGCAGGGACAGTGCCACTGCCACCCCACAGAGCCACTCAGAGTCACAGAATGTCCTGAGTGGGGTGGGACTCACAGGATCACGGATCCCAGCACCCCCCAACAATCCCCCCTGGGCATCCCTGGAGCTCTGACAGCCTTGAGCCAGAGTTCAGGAGATCTCAGGGGGCCTCACTGCTGCTGCTTACTCAGGGCTGGGGAGATCAGGGTGCCCACCAGTGCTGCCAAGGAGCACCCAGGGACTGGCCTGGTCACCCCCAGGGAACCTGGGCTTGCTCCATCCAGGGGACACCTTGCACTGTTTGATCTTCCACAGTCCCCTCAGCACTGATGGGCTGAGGTCTTTGCAGCAGGGATCACAAGGTCCCTGAGATGTCAGAGGGCACAGAATATCCTCAGCTGGAAGGATCCACAGGGTTCATGGATTGCAGAGCCCCCAGCAATGCCCCCTGTCCATCCCTGGAGCTCTGGCAGCCTCGGGGCCGTGCCCATTCCCTGGGGAGCCTGGGCAGTGCCAGCACCCTCTGGGGGAGGGAAGAACCTTTCCCTGATCTCCAGCCTGAGCCTGCCCTGGCACAGCTCCAGCCCTTCCCTGTCCCTGTCCCTGTCCCAGGGAGCAGAGATGGGAGCTGCCCCTCGGGAGGAGCTGCAGATCCCTGAGCTCTGCCCTCAGGGTGCTCTGCTCCAGCTGCACACACCGAGTGCCCTCAGCTGCTCCTCCTGACCCTTCCCAACCCTCTGGACACTCTCTAATGGCTCAGTTTTATATTGAGGCACCCAAAGCACCCCCAGCACTGGAGGTGAGGCCACCCCAGCCCAGAGCAGAGCAGGACAATCCCTCCTGAGCTGGCCTGGCTGTTCCTGGTGTCCCCCAGGACAGGGATGTCCCTCCTGGCTCCAGAACAGCTCCTGCCCGTGTTTGACACATCAGTGCCAGGCTGGGCTGGTGCCCATGGCATGGTGACATTCTCAAACCCCCTCCTTTCCACCCCAGCACAGAACACCCCACAAAAACCAACCCTTGGCTCTCTCACTGACTTTCTGAACCCCTGTGTGAAGCAGTAGAACGTTTAACCCTGCAGTAAATTCACACTGGGAGGGGAGTGAGGGAAATTATCCTCGCCTTGCCTTTGTGAGGGGAAAAAGTAACAAAAAATCTGATTTGTCAAGCCAAAAATTCAGAAATAATGAGTGACAACACCCCCACATCTCCTCCTTAAATATTGTTTGGCCAATTCAAAAGCCAAGATCTTGGTTGCTGTTAAAAATAGCTGATGAAGTGACAGGATTTGCTCTGGGGTTGGCTCTCTGGGGTGAGCCCCAGCCAAGTCCCAGCTCATCAGGAAATTTGGAAGCGTCCAACAGCAGCACCCAAGTCCTGCAGGCCCAGTCTGGGAGAAAACAGCGATTATGCAAGAAAACCTGGCAAAAACAACCCTGTGTTTGCTGCTCTCCTGTTGTTTGCCCGCTGGGCTTTGTGGCTGCACTGTTCAAGTTTTCTGTGTTTGCTCCAAAACAAATAATTGCCTTTTTCACTGGAGCTTGGGATCAGCACATCATCATCACCTGCTTCCCTGGGATGAGGCAAGGAGGCAATGGCCCAAGGCCCAGCGTGGCCAGAAAACCCCGTGGTGCTCAGAAATGAGGTGTCTGTGGACACACAGCGGAGGAAAACTCCAACCTCCCCCTTTCCAGACGTGTGTGAGACGCTTTTCCCTCTCTGGTGAGACTTGCAGTGGCCACAGAGCCTCGTGATTAACGTGGTCGATCCAAAGAAGTGGAAAAAAAGTCCTGGAAAAATAAAACTGGAGTTTTTCCCTTCTGTTGCACCTCATGGGAGATGCCCAAGCCAGAGGTGGAACACCAGGCACAGGTTTTGGCATGGAAAGGGTTTTTCCAGGGTTTTTTAACTTCCTTGGATCCCTGAGTTTGTTGTCAGCACCTGAAGAACAGAAGCAAGAGGCAGAAAGAAAAGGTGCCAAGGAAAGGCCTGATTAAAAACCAAGCCTCACAAAACCATGGTCTCAGCAGAGCTGGGCTCATGTGAAGTCCTGAGCATTCCTCATGCTCCTTGTTGCCAACCAAGCCACCTCAAACATTGCTGGGTGTCCCTGCCCAGCAGCAGGATCAGGGATGATGTTCCCTCCCTCCCCTGGAGACAGGCTGAGCATAATTAACAGAAATGTCCTTGGGATTCTGATCCTCTGAGGCAGCTCCAGGGCACGAGGGCTGCCAGGGCTGAGCTGGGGGCACTCTGGGGACACAGGGACGTGATTCTGTATTTGTGAGCAGTCCCCTGCTCCTCAGAGAAGCAGCTCAGTGCTGGGGCCCCTCTGGGTCTTCACTCTGTGTCCTCACTCTCAGTTTGTGTCTGTGCAGAAGGAGCAGCCCCTGTCTCTGTGTGAGCCCAAGCAGCCATGGCTAGTTCAATTGAGTGATTGATTGATTGATTGATTAATTGATTAATTGGCCCTGTGGAGCGTGGCTTGGCAGGCTGGGCTGTGTCCCAACCACCACAGAAAAGTCTCATGAGCAGGCAGGACAGGGGTGTTGAACTCAGCCCTGTTCCAGCAGTGGCTGTGCTTTATTCTGCCAGGTAAGAGTCACTTCTTAAAGCAGGGCAGCAGAGGAGATGAGGAGAGGAAGAGAAAGAAAGGCCCCAAAGGCAGAAATGCCTCCTGCTGGGGCTGGAAGGAGGGCACTGCCCAGCTGGTGCCATCCCAGCAGGTCTGGGGTGCTTCCAGCCCTGCCTGGAGCCAGGAATGCCAGGCAGAACGAGGACCTGAGCTGTGCTGGGGCAGCTTGACTGGATCCAGAGCCAGCTCCGAATGTGCAGCTCTAGGAAAGGACAGAAGCTGGGCTGAAGCCCAGGAGAAGAGAAGCTGTGACCTTTGCCAAGCCCTGCCTGTGCCCTTCCCGGAGCTCAGAGCTGTGACAGCTTGGAGCCATCAGCTGGGGATTCGCTCCAGGCCGAGCTCCTTGAGCCATTCCCAGCTCCCTGAGAGGCAGGAGAGGGCAGAGATGGGGGCTTGGAGCATCTGCAGCCTCAGGGGTGCCTGCTGGTGGTGTGGAGCTGGAGGAGCCTGAGCTCATGTCCAGGGGTTTTCCTGGGTTTCTCCAGGATTTAGGAGCCACTGATTTCAGGATGTGGTGGAATCAGTGCTGGTCTGTGCTCAAAAAAAAGGGGAAAACCACCCAGGGACAACAACTTTGACAACAGGTTGCCACCAGCAAGGCATGAAAAAGAGCTGGAAAGGCCACTCTTGTTATTCCTCCTGTAATTAAAACGGAGAATTTATTCCTCCTTGCAGGCAGCCTCCTGCAGCGAATGAACCACAAGATTAATGAGGTGCCTGATGGTTTGTGCAGCCCCACTCAGAACCAGAGCAACTGTTTGCTCCTCGTGTGCCCGGGCGTGGAGAGCAGCCAGCTCCCTCCTGGTGACGTCCTCGGCCACCAGGGACAGCTCAGATGGATGTTGGTGCTCCTGGCCGGGGTTTGGGAACAGCAGAGCGGAGGGAACATGCTCAGAATCCTGTCCTGAGGCACAGGGAGGGGGAGCACAGCTCTGGGAAGGAGCAACGCCCAGTCTGCTGTCCCAGGAAGCTGAGATCCAGAAATCAGAGCTCTGAAATCCAGCTGCTGGTGACACTTTGTCACCAGTGCCACAAGTCCGTGGCTGGCTGGAACAGGCGCTGTCACCTCTTGTGTGACCCCTGCATGTGTGATCTCATGCTCTCCCTCATTTTCCCCTGATTTGAGGAACCACCCAGCCCCAGTTTCACTCCCAAAGCACCTTCCCATCAAGCCCACATTTTGTCACCAGTGCCACAGGCCGTGGGTGGCTGGGACAGGCAGTGCCACCCTGTCCTGCCTGTGTCCCCAGCAAGCCATAATTACCCCAATAATTTATTGGATGGTTGGTCTCATGCTCTCCTTCATTTTTTTCCTGATTTTAGGAACCACCTGAAAGGAATGATAAATCTGTCTTTCCAAACAAGCTGTGGCTCTGCTGGGAGATAAAACCAGCACTGAGAGATAAAAGAAACAATGGGAAGGATTCTACTGATTGATGAATGGAAAAAGATATTTGCCTTTACAAACAAACTGTAGTTTGCTGATAAATGAAATTGGATATTGAAAGATGAAAGAAGCAATGGGGGAAAACTATGAATTCTGTAAGAATTAATAATTAAAAGGGAGGGTTGTACATTAGAGGGGAATCTCAGGTATCAGTGTTTGGGAAGTCTGTGCCTCTCAAGTGCCTCAGCCAGTGGGGGGAGCGAGAGGGAAATGTGGCTGGGAAATTGGGATAAAAAGGAGGCTGCATCCTCCAAAAATATCCCATGGCCTCTCCCTTTATTCAAATAAAGTAAAGCGACTCCTCTGCCTCCTTTTTGGACATAAACCTCTGGTGTTTGTGGATTCATTTTCCTGACACGCCCAGCTCCAGTTTCACTCCCAAAGCACTTTCCCATCCAACCCTCACAGCCTCCAAACACAGATTCTCTGTGCTGCTTCCACACCTTGATCCTTCCTCCAGTGAGGGCAGGAGCCCCACGGGGTGCCCTGCCATGGCTGGGTGTCCTGGTTTGGAGGACAGGTGTCTGCTGAGAAAGGCAGGAGCCTCTCTTTGAAATGGAGAATGTAAACCCCCTCCCTCCAAATTATTATAATTTTGAAATCAAGGGGCTCTCAGGCTAAGATATGGGAATCAGGAATAACAGTTCTTTACTAGGGAAATTAAAATAGAAATACAGCACTACAAAGAAACAAACCCCAAACCCTGACACAGTCAGAATCCAACCTGACACCCGTCAGTCAGGCAGGGTGTTGGCAGCAGTCCCATCCCATGGTGGCTGCATCCTCCTGCAGTGACAGATGTGGCTCAGTTGGAGCAGTGCTCCTGTACAAGGTGCAGTTTCCTCCCAAGCTCCAGTGGTGATGTGGAGAAATCCGGTTTTCCTCTGGAGTCCAGTGGAGAAAGGGCTCCCTTAGTGTCCCAAAACCTCTGTTTTTATCTTGGTAAGAAATGTTGGGCTCTTCCCCCTGGCTGGAACAACTCCCAATGGGATGCAGTAATTTTATCAGTCCCACAGTGGGACTCAATGGCCATGAGCAGAAAATGACTGGCTGGAGGAAGGATGGGTTGTGGAAAGATAAAGAACACTGCCCCAGCTGGTTTATAAACCATGGCCATGAACAGGAGATATCCCATGAGATAAAGAACACTGCCCCAGCTGGTTTCAATGGATGCCCATTAGCAGAATATCTCCCACGGAGATCAGGATCACTGCCCCACCCTCAACAGATGGTGATAGAATAAATACCTTTTATCACACCCTATATTGTAACCCAAGACACTGGGAGTGAGAGGGACACAGCAGAAATTAGGAATTCGAGGATTTTCCCTTTTCCGGAGTTTTTCTGAGGGCTTTTCTTGCTGCCATCCTGCAGGGTGCACAGGCAGCTGTGCCCGCAGGGACAAGGTGACATTGTGATATTGTGACCTCTGCACTTCCCACTTCCTTTCCTCTGTCAGGACTTGGGGTCCTGGTCCCTGTTCCTCTCTAACTCTGAGGAGCTCTGGGATCCGTGGTGTGTCCTGGAATTCGTGGGCATCACAGTGGCACTGGTGGGGTTCACCCCTCAAAACTTCTGAGGAGAAACTGTGGGCTCAAAGATTTCTGGGCTGGGGACATCAGGAGGTGGCCCTGCCACCCCCTGCCAGGTAATGCCACCTATGTCCCCATGGGGACCAGCCTGGCCAGGCCCCTCTGATAAAAACCCAACCAATCTCCACTGGCAAAGCTGGGGCTCTCCCAGTGGGGTTTTCTTCCTAAACGGCCCGAAATGACCCCAAACGACCCTAAATATCCCTAAATGTCCCTAAACGACCCTAAATGACTCCAAACGACCCTAAATGACCCCAAACGACCCTAAATGATCCTAAATGTCCCTAAACGACCCTAAATGTCCCTAAATAACCCTAAATGTCCCTAAACGACCCTAAATGTCCCTAAATGACCCTAAATGTCCCTAAATGACCCTACATGGCCCCAAATGTCCCTAAATGTCCCTAAATGACCCTAAATGACCCCAAACTGCCCTAAATGACCGTTCCCATGATGTGGAGAACTCTTTGTCTGCTCTCCCAGCAGAGCCTCTCTCACTCAGCTCAGAGCTGTCACCAGGGCTCGCCTCCAGCACTCCCAGACTAAACAAGCCCAGGTTGTGTTTTTGGGACCTCTGGGCACATCCAGGCCTGGCTGATCCCCCTCTGTCCCCTGGCAGTGCCTGCTGATGCAGTTCTGGCCAGAGATGGAGCAGAGGGATTACTTGGCATTTCTCCTGGGATTATTTGGCATTTCTCCTTGGATTATTTGGCATTTCTCCTTGGATTATTTGGCATTTCTCCTGGGACTACCTGGCATTTCTCCTGGGATTATTTGGCATTTCTTTCTCCTGGGATTACTTGGCATTTCTGCTGGGATTATTTGGCATTTCTCCTGGGATTACTTGGCATTTCTCCTGAGATTATTTGGCATTTCTTTCTCCTGAGATTATTTGGCATTTCTCCTGGGATTACTTGGCATTTCTCCTTGGATAATTTGGCATTTCTCCTGAGATTATTTGGCATTTCTCCTGGGACTACCTGGCATTTCTCCTGGGATTACTTGGCATTTCTCTTGGGATTACTTGGCATTTCTCCTAGGATTATTTGGCATTTCTTTCCCTTGAGATTATTTGGCATTTCTCCTGGGATTACTTGGCATTTCTCCTGGGATTATTTGGCATTTCTCCTGGGATTATTTGGCATTTCTTTCCCCTGGGATTACTTGGCATTTCTCCTGGGATTATTTGGTATTTCTCCTGGGATTATGTGGTATTTCTCCTGGGATTATGTGGTATTTCTCCTGGGAATACTTGGCATTTCTCCTGAGATTATTTGGAATTTCTTTCTCCTGGGATTATGTGGTATTTCTCCTGGGATTATTTGGCATTTCTCTTGGCCAATTCCAGTTGAATTTACAGCTCTGCAGGGATGGAGCCAAGCTCTCCTCAGCAGCTCCACCCATCACCCCATTATGTCTTTGCCTCACCAATCAGGCTCCCAAAATCCAACAGGACACGGAGTTTTAGGAATTTTCTCCCTAATTCTGGTGCCCAGAACCCCTCTGGGTTTGGCTGTTCTGGGGTTTCCCTGCACCTGGGAAGGGGAGGAGCCCCAGACCTCCCCCAGCAGGGAGTGCTCAGAGATTACAAATGCTGGGCTGACAGAGAAAGGCAGAAAAATTATAATCCCTGTTCTCTGGGCAGGAATCAGGAGAAATGACATATTTTTTCGCATATAAAATCAAAATCTGAGAATTCTGGGCTGAAAATAAATAAGGGTGTTTTTTACTGTTCTTTTTTCTTTTTCTTTTTCTTTTTCTTTTTCTTTTTCTTTTTCTTTTTCTTTTTCTTTTTCTTTTTCTTTTTCTTTTTCTTCCTTCCCCCTCTTTCCCTCTTTTTCTTTTTTCATTTTTTCCTCTTTTCCTTTTTCCTTTTCCCCCCTTTTCCTTTTCTTTCTCCTAGTTTCCTTTTTAATTTCTTCCTTTTTGTTTTTGTTTTCATTTTCCTTCTCATTCTCTTTCCCTTTTATTTTGTTTTGACTTTGTCTTTTGTTTTGTTTTGTTTTTAATTCTAGAAATTCTCTTCAGTGTTTTGTGCATCTTTCTGGCCCTCCCTCTCCATCCTCCAGGTCACTGCACCTCTGCCTTCACCCAGCCTTGCTGACCCCTGGAGATGCCATTTTTGGCCCAAATCATCTCTTTTTGAACAGAAAAATGAATCTGTGACCCAAACCAAGCCCACAGTGTCCCAAAGGTGTCACCCTGAGCTCCCCAGCCAGCCTGAGGCCGTTCCCTCTGCTCCTGTCCCTGTTCCTGGAGCACAGCCCGACCCCCCCGGCTGTCCCCTCCTGTCAGGGAGTTGTGCAGAGCCACAAGGGCCCCCCTGAGCCTCCTTTTCTCCAGGCTGAGCCCCTTTCCAGCTCCCTCAGCCTCTCCTGGGGCTCCAGACCCTTCCCAGCCCTGTTCCCTGCCCTGGACTGGCTCCAGCCCCTCCAGGTCCTTCCTGAGCTGAGGGATGAAGGAAAACTGGAGGTCTCAGCTTTACAGTGATCCAAGGAGCTTCAGGGAAGGGGAGTGGGGACAAGCTCAGATGGAAACATCCCCCAGTCCCAGCAGCGTCTCATCCTGCCCCATCCCCAAACACAGCCCAGCAGGACAGGCCCCTCCAGCCCTGGTGCCTAAATCCAGGAGCTGTTTCCTCAGCAAGGGGCTCTCCCAGGCCTCAAACCAAACCTGCAGGAGGCTTTTCTTGTGATGAAACACTGAGCTCTGTTTTGGCCAGGCCAAGTGGGCTGTGCTCTGTCCTCTGGATGAAGTGGGACTGGATTTATTGTTGTTTCTGCAGCAGTTGAAGCTTTACTCAGAAGGCAGCATTACTGACAGAGCTGCCTCCTGCAGGGCTCCCCTGCTTTTCCTGATGTTTCCCTTCTTGCCTTCAGCTGAATTCTCTCTGCCATGAGCCATCAAACACAGAACTGCTCATAGATCACCTCTTGTCAGGGGCTGGCAGTGATTCTGGCCTGGCCTCTGAGCTCTGCAGCTGTTGGAGACTGTTTGGCTGGAGGGAGGGAGGGTGGTCTGGGTCAGGCTCTGGGGTGTTCTCAGCCTGTCCAGGCTCTGGGGTGTTCTCAGCTCCTCCACATTCCAGTGAAAGATGGATTTTAGCTGCAAAACCATCCCATTGTGAGGGGAAACAGGAATGCACCACAACCTCAGGGGCTTCGTGGAATCCCAGATTATCCTGAGTGGGGAGGGACTCACAGGGATCCTGGATCCACCCCTGTTCCTGCCCAGCCCCCCCAGCAATCCCCCCTGTCCATCCCTGGAGCTCTGGCAGCCTCGGGGCCGTGCCCATTCCCTGGGGAGCCTGGGCAGTGCCAGCACCCTCTGGGGGAGGGAAGAACCTTTCCCTGATCTCCAGCCTGAGCCTGCCCTGGCCCAGCTCCAGCCCTTCCCTGTCCCTGTCCCTGGGAGCAGAGATCAGAGATGGGAGCTGCAGATCCCTGAGCTCTGCCCTAACTCCCCCTCAGGTTCTCCCTGCAGCCAAGAGACCCCAGGGACCTTTGCTCCTACCCAAAGCACAGCAGATAAACCCTACTCAAGGAATCCTAGACTCATTTAGGTTGAAAAATCCCTTTAAGACCAAGTGCAAACATCAGCCAGTACTGCCAAGGCCACCACTAACTAGTGTCCCCAAGTGCTTTAAACCCCTCCAGGGATGGGGACTCACCCAGGATTTTGCCTTTACACAAAGGGAGCTGGGTGGGGCTGGCTGCAGGGTGGGCACCCACCTCAAATCAGCAGTGCAAGCCTACCCCGTGCTCTTTGATGGGCTCTTCCTCCCATTCCCTGCACAATCCCAGCTCCCTGACCGCAGTTTCTGCTGCTCTGACAACCACACCACCCATGGATGCACTCTCAGGTCATTCCTCAGCTCCTTTGCTGGGCTGATGAACCTTCACCTTTAAATTCAGTCAGCTCCTCCTCTCTCAGAGCTGCCCCTGAGCCCATGTGGGACCTCTCTTTTAGGACTGCCACCACCTGTTCTGTGGGGCTTTCACCAGGCACAGGTTTGCTCCTGTGGGCACACAGGACAGGGGTGGAGCCCGAGGTGGCCCCATGTCCCCATCCCCATCTACTCTGAGGACTGGAAATGCCCCAGAAGATTTTTCCTGTCACTGTTCCCATCAGGGGAAGGGCCCTCAGCAGCTCCTTGGGGCTGAGATCTGACCCACAGGGTTGGAGGGTCCCAGGAGCTGCCCCCAGCTCTCCATTCCTCAGCCCTTCTGGAAGCTGAGCTCCAAACCTGAAGGGATCCTCCTAGAAATATGGAAAGGGACCTGGGGACAAGGCAGGGAGGGACAGGACCCAGGGAATGGCTCCCACTGCCACAGGGCAGGGCTGGATGGGATCTTGGCAAGGAATTGTTCCCTGGCAGGGTGGGCAGGGGCTGCCATGGAATTGCCAGAGCAGCTGTGGCTGCCCCTGGATCCCTGGCAGTGCCCAAGGCCAGGCTGGACATTGGGGCTGGGAGCACCTGGGACAGTGGAAGTGTCCCTGGGTGGGATTTAAGGCCCTTTCCCACCCAAACCATTCCCTGATTCCATGACTCCATGACCATGTCCATGCCTCTATCCTGACACTCTCAGCTTTCCTCACTCAGCCCCTGTTATACACCAGCTCTGAACACATTTTTCAAACCAACTTTTCATGCGTTCTTTGCTGGAAATCTCAGCAGATTTCTGGCTCAAAGCTTTGTGGGGAATAAATCTTTCAGGAAAGGGATGGTGCAGGGTAAAATCTGTGCTGCTGCAGCTGAATCCATGAAATCCTGCTGTGCCTCTTGGATTTTGAGTGGAACAGCTCCTTCTCTCCCTGATCTGCACCTTGTGCCTCTCAAAACAAGCTAGATCTGGACCTGGTTTCTTTAATCTGCCTAAAACTGCATTTTACTCACCCAAGGCAAAAGAAAATATTCCAACCTGAGCTGGAATTGCTCTTACCCAGCCCCTGGCGTGTCCCTCTCTGGGTGCTGTAATTTGGGATGGGGCAGGCAGATCAGACAGCCTTGATGTGGTTTTGCTTTCCCCAGGAGTTTCTCCAACACTCATTCCCTGCTTCTTGTGCCAAGCAGCTCTCCTTCCCCTCCCAGCCACCACGGAGCTGCCTCCTGATATCGGGAAATAAAGGAAAAACGCTTTGTAAGTGCAAGTTGTGTAAATAAAGTTTCCTAATTAAGGGTCCCAGATCCTGGTGCACTCCACTGCCCTTCACCATCACAGAAGGGGTTTTGGAGGGATCAGTTCTGGAATTCCAAGGAAATTTTCCAGCAGTGCCTGGGTGCCTGGGGTGGCAGTGAACTGCATGGGATTAGGAGGAGATCCTGTTTTCCCACCCGGTCCCTGTGTCAGCTCAAAGGCCTGATCTGAAATGGCAGCCAAACCCCAGCACACGCTATTATTAGTTTTCAATTATGAATTAACAGATTAAAAAGTCCAGCTGGTTAATTACAATGGGCTAAAGCAGCAACCTGGCGTTGCAGCAGTGTCCTGAGGAGGAAAAGCAATGGGATGAGGGCAGCAAAAGCAATGGGGTGAGGGCAGGGAAAGAAATGGGATGAGGGCAGGGAGGTGCAGAGGGATAACACTGAAGGGCTCCAGGGAATTCATCATCCCTGTGATTTCTGCTGGAAAATTCAGCTTCATGAGCATGGACATGCTTCCATTTGGAGCTGAGATCTGCATCTCCCATCCTGCACCAATTCCCAGAGGATCTCAAACCCCACCCAGCCTGAAAAGCAGGAGCAGCCACAGTGCTGAGGGACAGGGCTGTCACTTCCACCCTTCTCAAACCCATTCCCTATCCCCTGACCCTCCATATTTTTTATAACTCTTGATCCCAGACTGTAAATAATCCCCCCCTCCCCCAAATTAATAGTGCCCTCCTCCGGTTTTAAAATATTTTCATGGGTTCTTTGCTGGAAATCTCAGCAGATTTCTGGCTCACAGCTTTGTGGGGAATAAATCCTTCAGGGAACGGATGGGGCAGGGTAAAATCTGTGCTGCTGCAGCTGAATCCATGAAATCCTGCTGTGCCTCTTGGATTTTGAGTGGAACAGCTCCTTCTCTCCCTGATCTGCACCTTGTGCCTCTCAGAACAAGCTGGATCTGGACCTGGTTTCTTTAACCTGCCTAAAAATGCGTTTACAGGGCACTGAAGTTTATGGCCCTGTTGGAATCCCACATCCCTCCAGATGAAAAACGAGCCACTTAAAATGATAAAAGGCACTGCCTGGAGTGGCAACAAAGCTGCATCCCCCTCCTAGGCTGGATCCTTGTGGATCAGGCACTGCCAGGCTCTGTCTTTCCTGACAAAAAGCTCTTTGTAGCAGAGGTTTGAAGGCTGCTGCACTAATTCCTGCCTGGCCTGAAGTTTATTCCCCTGAAGCTGAGCCATCCTTGCATCCTTCCTTACCATCCTTCCATCCTTCCCTCCCGTCCCTGTCCTGGGGGAGAGGCAGGATGCAGGGAGGGGATGGAATCCATCCCAGAGGAGCAGCCATGCAGAGGGGAAGGTGGTGAAAAGGAAGAGAGGAGGTGTCAGGTGATATCTGGACGGGGTGGAGAGGGTCAGGGCCAGGGAGACACCCCAAACCTCTGAGGAAGATGAAGGCAGAGAAGGGGGGAAGGAGTGGTGGGGGCCTGATTTGAGAGGGATGGGCAAAGATGGGACACCAAAGCCACGGGGAAGGGGGGACAGAACTCCCTCAGCCCTTCAGTGGGTGGCACAGGAGAGAAGGGAGGGCAGGCAGAGGGTGCAGGTCCCTCCTGCAGACCTCACAGAGATCAGAGAGGGGGGGACAAGCACAGCAGGATGTCTGACCGCAGCAGGGAATGTTTTCAGCAGAGCTGAGCCAAACCACGGTCTGAGAGCTGAACCAGTTCACCCTCCCTGAGCCACTGCTCCAGCAAAAAGCCCCATTTTAGCGATGTCCAGGCTCCAAACCCTCCTGTCACAGCTGAGGTCCGCAGTCCTGGGGGATGGGGCTGCAGGAACAGCGAGGTGAAGGTGGCTGAGCCCCTCCGAGGTGCTCACCCCCCGCTGGCCCCGCACGTGTCCCCGTGCTGCGGATGCAGATGTCTGGGAACGTGTGCTGGCTCCAGCATTACATCACTGCAGGGGAACGGCAGCGGCAGAAATGCAGCAGCCTGTGAGCCAGGGCTGTCCAAAATAAACCTCTGCTGGGAAAGGGGAGGCGTTCCAGGGGAAAATGTTTGGGTTTTCACAAATCCCATCACCTCAACACTTGTGCCGTGGTCCTTCAAGGTCCTTCCTTGAATAGAAGGATGGGGAGGCACTGGCACAGCTTGCCCAGAGAGGATGTGGATTTCTCATCCCTGGAAGTGTCCAAGGTCAGGCTGGACATGAGCCAGCCTGGCACTGCAGCCCTGCAGCAACACTGGACATCCTAAAGCCATTCAGGAACCCTGCTGGGGGGCACAGCCACACTGCCCTGCCCAGCCACAGGATGTGACCCTTTCCAAAGCAGCCCCTTCCTCATCCTAGCAGATGTGTACAAGATCGGTTCAGTCGTTTCCATTCTCATTTTAAACTGCCAGAGGGCAGGGCTGGATGGGATCTTGGGGAGAAATTCCTTCCTAGGAGGTTGGGCAGGGGCTGCCATGGAATTGCCAGAGCAGCTGTGGCTGCCCCTGGATCCCTGGCAGTGCCCAAGGCCAGGCTGGGCATTGGGGCTGGGAGCGCCTGGGACAGTGGAAGTTGTCCCTGCCATGGAACTGGATGAGTTTGAGGGTCCCTTCCCACCCAGACCATCCTGGGATTCCATTCTGGATGGCCCCTGCAGTGGTGGGGTCACAGAGGGAGCTCTGTTCCCGTGGTTGCTGTGGGAGGAACAGAAGGGTCTGTTCCAGGTGCCATCCCTGGATGGGAGCAGCTGTCATGGCAACAGTGCCACTGTCACTCCAGCACCAGCACCAGTGGCAGTGACACAGCTCAAAGTGTCACCCACGGAGCAGGGGAGCCTGGTGGGTGCTTGATCCAGATCCAGGACAAAGGTTGGCCCTGTTGGATGTGGAGTGAGTGGATTTGCACCTCTGGAGCCACCAAAAAAATCATGGGATGATTTTCATCCCATCCCTGTCTGTACAGAATCCATATGGGAACCTCTGTCAGGACAGGGATGCTGGAGCTTTCCCCAGCTTTGGTGGGAATGGGATGGGATAATCCTGGGAATGGCCATGGATAATCCCAGCTGTGGGGCAGAGCTGGGAGCTGCAGCGTTCCCGTGGTTTCCCAGGGAATGCTCTGCATCTCTTTATAGACACTTCATTAGCAACGTGATGCTGAGGAGCTGCAGCAAATTCCTCCAGGGATTTTTTTTTTTTTTTTGGGAGGCTGAAAGGACTAAATGTGCTCAGGATTTAGAGAAAGGGCTCAGCTCAAAGACAGCCTCCTGTTTGTCAGGTGGAAATGGCAGTGCCTGGAAGGGGAACAAAATCTGGGATGGTTTGAAGTGGGGAAACAACTTGGGATGAATCAAGGCACATGGGACTTGGGAAGTACAAAAGGATGGATCAGAAAACCTTTTTTTTTTTTTTAATGGGAAATTAATGGAAGACTAAAAAGATTAAATTTAAAAGGCAATATGATAATTATTTTAAATTTAAAGGTAATATAATAATAACATTTAAAAGGAAATTTAACAATTATTTTAAATTTAAAGGCAATCTAACAATTATTTTCAGAGGAGTTACATGGCTATCACCACATCTTTCCTTTCTGTGATCTTTATTGCAGCTCTGCTGAATGAAGAGCTTGGCCCTTCTTCCAGATTATTTTCCACACATTTTTACTCCTGTGAATTTTAGTCAGGCTATATTTGCTTCCTGCAGCTTATTCCAACCCCCAATCCCTTTTTTCCTGTTTCCTCCCTGAAACACGAAGCAGTTCAGGGGATTTTTTCCATTCTTTGTTTATTTGACAAATGCAAATAAAACCTGATTCTTCTGTCACCCACAACAACTTTCAAGGAGGTGAGTGTCAGACAAGAGGTGCTGAAATCCACGGCCACACTCCTGATTTTTAACCAGCATCCCAAAATCGGCTCCAGAGGCATTTTTGGTGTGGAATTCTGGCATGCTCGTGCAGGAGTTTGCTTTTTGCATGGGAACAGTCACAGCCCTGCAAAGAGAAACCCTTCAGCCTCTGGTGTGGGCAAAGGGATTTGGGAAATCACCACAAGATTTGGGGTTGTCTGAGCAGCTCCTGGAATCCGTGGGATTGGGAATGGTGCCCTGCTGGCTTTTCCAGGAGCTGTGCCTGCTTGGGCAGTCTGGCACAGCTGGAGTTCACTGAATCCAGGGACAGCACTGGGAGAAACCACAGGACTGGTATTCCAAGTTGGAGAAATGATCTGTAAAAGCAGAGCTCAGCCCAAAGCAGGCAACGTGCAGAGGTGTTGGCATCCAGGAGGCACAGAAAGAACAGCTTGGGCAGCAGAGGGGAGGAGAGCAGGAAAAGTTTGTGAACAAGTGGCCACGTGATTGTGGAGGAAATTCAACCAGAAGGAGGATGGGAGCAGAACAGGACTGGGAATGGGAATGGGGCTGCTGTGCCCAGACTGGTGGGGTGCCCAGAAATCCCCAAGAGCCAGCGGAAGGGAGGGAGTGGGAATGTGCAGCAAAGGAATGAGCTCCAAGCTCAGCCTGGAGGAGATTCAGACCCATTTTAGGGCAAACATGAGCAGCAAACAGGCTGAAAAAAACAGGTACCAGGGAGAAACCTGCAGCAGAGAACTCAAAGTCTCCTTCTGGCTGATGTTCTTTTGTATTTCTGCTCATTTAAGCATCAAAACTGCACAAACAGTTGGAAAAAGCAGCACAGTTATGTCCCAAATTCCTGCCTGGATAAATCAGACAGGAGGCTCAGAGTTTCCACTGCTGCCTGCTCTGTGCCCTGCCTGGCTGGGATCAGCTCAGGGCTGTGCCCTGACCTTTACCTCTCTTCTCTTCACCACTGAGGTGTGTTTGCTAAAATCCGTTCAAATTCCTCCACATTCGAGCACCTCAATGCATTTGGGACAGGCAGGACCTGGAAGGGACTCAGGAACAGGGAAACATGGCAGGAATCAGGGAACACTGCAGGAACCAGGGAACACTGCAGGAACAGGGAAACATGGCAGGAACAGGGAACACTGCAGGAACCAGGGAACACTGCAGGAACAGGGAACACTGCAGGAACCAGGGAAACACTGCAGGAACCAGGGAACACTGCAGGAACAGGAAACACTGCAGGAACCAGGGAAACACTGCAGGAACCAGGGAACACTGCAGGAACACGGAAACACTGCAGGAACAGGGAACACTGCAGGAACAGGGAACACTGCAGGAACAGGAAACACTGCAGGAATCAGGGAACACTGCAGGAACCAGGGAACACTGCAGGAACAGGGAACACTGCAGGAACAGGAAACACTGCAGGAATCAGGGAACACTGCAGGAACCAGGGAACACTGCAGGAACCAGGGAACACTGAAGGAACAGGAAACACTGCAGGAACAGGGAACACTGCAGGAACAGGGAACACTGCAGGGAACAGGGAACACTGCAGAACAAGGAACACTGCAGGAACCAGGGAACACTGCAGGAACCAGGGAACACTGCAGAACAAGGAACACTGCAGGAACAGGGAACACTGCAGGAACAGGGAACACTGCAGGAACAGGGAACACTGCAGGAATCAGGGAAACACTGCAGGAACAGGGAACACTGCAGGAATCAGGGAACACTGCAGGAACCAGAGAACACTGCAGGAATCAGGGAACACTGCAGGAATCAGGGAACACTGAAGGAACAGGAAACACTGCAGGAACTGGCCCCCATTGCTCAGGAACCTCAGCTGGAATGGAAAATCTCCAGCTGCATTGCAGGGGGTGGATGTGGGTCAGAGATTCCTGGAATTTCCCAGAAATTTGCTTTGGTTTAGCTCAGCTTGGTAAGATTTCTTTGATAAGGAGTGTGATGGTTCACCAGAGGATATTTCTGGAATCACAGGATCATCAAGGCTGGAAAAACCCTCAGAGATCATCAAGTCCAGCCATGCCCCAGCACTGCCAAGGCCACCACTGACCACGTCCCCAGGTGCCACATCCACACAGCTTCTAAATCCCTCTGGGATTGGGGACTCCACCACTGCCCTGGGGAGTTGTTACAATCCCTTCCATGAAGAAATTTTCCCAAATACCCAACCTAAACCTCCCCAGGAGCAGCTTGAGGCCAGTGATGAGCTAATTTTAGATGAGTTAAGAAGAAAAAAATCAGGAATGCAGAGGGTTAAACCCCTGGGAAAGTTTTTGCTGCAGCCTGGGAAAGGCTCTCACCAGCTGGAAAATGAATATCTTGGATTTTCATATCCCAGTCCATATTCCAGGGGGAGAGGGGGGTTTTGGTTCCCTCCAGAAGTGGATGAAATTAATCTTAAAACCAGTTTCTTTTTCATTTCCTCCTGCTTGCCTTAAGTTCAGGCTCTTCCTGCTCTTTTTGTTGGGAATGGCTTCAATGGGAAGCTTTGATTGTTAATAAACACCCAGCAGCAGGAAGAGTTTTTGGAGAATCCCAGAGTGGTTTGGGTGGGAAGGACCTTAAAGCTCAGCTTATTACACCCCAGCCATGGCAGGGACACCTCCCACTGTCCCAATGTCCAGCCTGGCCTTGGGCACTGCCAGGGATCCAGGGGCAGCCACAGCTGCTCTGGCAATTCCATGGCAGCCCCTGCCCACCCTGCCAGGGAACAATTCCTTGCCAAGATCCCATCCAGCCCTGCCCTGTGGCAGTGGGAGCCATTCCCTGGGTCCTGTCCCTCCCTGCCTTGTCCCCAGTCCCTCTGCAGCTCTCCTGGAGCCCCTTCAGGCCCTGCAAGGTCCTGCAAGGTTTGATCATTCCCTGAGTGCCAGAGGGGAGCAGTGACACCGTCCTACCCCAGACTGGGGCTGGGTTTGAGCAGCAGGGTGAACTCTCAGCACCATTACAGGCAGCAATCCCTGAATTTTCACAGCTGACTTTCCCAGGAGCTCTCCATGCTCAGGAATGTCGAATCCTCCAGTCTCACCAGGGGTTTCTGGCTGTGCCACTGGAAGGACTTCCCAGCACCAGCTGCCCTGGAGTCACTGCTTCTTCCTCCCCTTCCTTCCCCTTCCAGTGAGAAAGGGCCACTTCTCACCCTTTAGGGCACTTGGATCTTCCTGCCCATGGGATTTTGGGCTCCAACAGGGAAACCTTCAGGCCAGAGGATTTCCTGTTTCCCTGAAGCACCTCCCTCTTTGCTTCCAGCTTGGATAGACACTAAAATCCCAGCAATGAGGTCAGGAGAAGGCTCATAAATCAGTGTAGGAGCTCTGGGATCTTTGATCAGAGCCATGGGTGGATGGTCCTGGTGCCATCCCTACCTCACATCTCGTGGATGTGCCACCAGGATGTTGATCCAAGTGCTGCAGGGACATCCATGGGGTTCCCGTGTTCCACTCCCACAATGCCTGTGCTGCTCCCACCCCTTCCACGCTGTCCTGTTGTGTTTTCCCTCTTCCCACTGCCCACGCTGGGCACTGGAGGTGTCCCCAGGGTGGAGCAGGGCCACAGGGAGGGGACAGGAAGGACACACTGAGGACAGACGTGAGGCACCATCCCCGTCTCCTCCTGCCTGGAGGAGCCAAACCAGCCCCAGTTCCGCTGTCACAGCACCTCTGGTGACATTGCCAGGGATTTCTCCAGTGCCTGGACCAGGATCTGTCTCACAGGAGATGCTGAGCTGCATCATCACCCCCAGACCTCTGTCACCTCCCTGAGCGTGCAGGTGACACCTGGGGCCAGCCTCCCCCTCCTGGAGTGTCCCTGTCCCTTTCCAGGAGACATTTCCAGCAATCTGCCGGTGACAGCCCCGTGTGTGGCCGGGCAGAGCTGCGTTTGTCACACGTCCCTGCCGATGTGTCACCGCTAAAGGTCACCGCGTCTCTGCCTTCCCCTGGCACCGTGCCCGAGGAGAGGGTGGCATTGTGTAACCCAGCCTTGGCAGGGCAGTGGCTCCTCTGATTCTCCATCCCTGCAGCTCCCCCGGAGCCCTCTGCACCCCGGGGTGTGGCTGAGCCCCAGGGGACAGGATCCCGCTGCTCCATCGCTCTCCAGCTTCTCCTGCTCCCTCAAGGCTCATCCTCTCTCCCAGATTTTCCATTTTCCTTTGCTGACAGCTGCTGCCAGCAAACCTTGGATGGAGCTGGGGAGCTGCAGGAGGCAGAGACAGGAGCAGTGCAGGGAAATGAGGAGTGACAGAAAACACAGCCCCGTGGGGCTGTGATGGTTCAAAACCTTCAGCCAGGGACAGCCCAGGGAATGGCCCTGGAATGCTGAGCCTGAGACCCAAAAGCTGCTCAGGGTGATGGACACAGAAATGGGATTGAGTCACCAGGATGTGGCTCTGCATCCTGGGCTGCCCCTGCACCCTCGTGTCCATCCTCGTGCCACACCTGCCCTGGGTCTGTGCTGGATCTTCCAATATTCCCATCCCAACCCTTTCCCTGCAGCTTTCCCCTCCAGTCTCCCAGAACAGACTCTTTCATCCAACCCAGGAACAAAAGCTGGACTCGGGGGATTCCTGACACAATTTGTGCAGTGAACAGTTTGGCCCTGAAGTCAGGGATTTGCTGAATTTCCTCCCAGAGCAGCCTGTGAAAGCAGCAGCGATGCTCTTCCTGCCCCAGAAATCCCCTCAGCCGGGTGGGTTGGACACCATGGATGTGCCTTGAGGAACCAGGGCAAAGAGAGCTGGGAAATGGGGACCCCTGGGCTGTCCCAGCCAGACCCAGCCCTGCCCTTCCTTCCCTGGCTCCAGAGGGACCCTGGTCAGCAGAGCTGGATCCCAGCCCTTGGATTGCTCCAGGGAAGGAATTGCAAAGTGACACGATGGCATCATGCTGGAATTCCCATGGAATTCCTGCTGGGATCCCACGTTGTCCCCATGGAATTCCTGCTGGGATTCCCCACCCTGCTCCCATGGAATTCCTGCTGGGATCCCCCACCCTGCTCCCATGGAATTCCTGCTGGGATCCCACTCTGTCCCCATGGAATTCCTGCTGGGATCCCCCCATCCCCCTGCTGGGATCCTCCCATCCCCCTCCCATCCCCCTCCCAGCCCAGGGATGAGGCCCCAGTGGTGGGACCAGAGCTGCTCCAGCTCCCACATTCCCAAACCCCCGGGAGAGTGAGCAAAACACCGGCACAACCCCAGCCCTGGGATTGCTTAGTTTGGAGAGCGAGGAAAACCAAATATTTTCCTTCTTAATTACCATCTTTCAGGCAAGCAATTATTCCTCCTGTGTGTCACTCAGCCTAATGACGAATTCCCAACAAAAGCCACGCTGGGCTGCAGCCTTCAAAGGCAGGAAGCAGATTTTGAAGCAGATTTTGGAGTTAATCTCCTTTCACAACAAGCCCCAAACCATGGCTGTGTTTATCCTGGGACAAAACCCTTGGGAATGAGTAAGTCTGAAAAGTGCAAGAAATTTTTTTTTCATGGATGGAATATTTTTGATATATTGTTATTAAGGAAAGGGAATAATAGAGGGAAGGGTTTTGGAATGGTGGCTGGAAGGTGGCAGCAGGTGAGGCTGGAGTTCATTGGTCTAAACTGTGCCACCCTCACCCTCCACGAGGTTCTCCTACCTCCATCAGCGTTCCAGAACCCACTCCCCATTTGGAGTTGGGTTCCAAATCCACCCAGTCTCCCATAAACCGTCCACAGCCTCCCCCAGCAGAGTTTTGGGGGTTGCTGGTGGTGCTGGGCTGGTTTAAGACGAGGAATGTTGAAATTCTCCCAGGTTTTAGGTCGGCCCAGGGTTTCCTCTCAGGAATGCCCTCATCCCATTTCTTGGAGGCTGAGGAAGGTCTCCAGCCTGTCTGGATAATCCAGGCTGCCCCAGGCTCGCTGGAGGAGCTGCAGCTCCTCGTGATCCATGGGGATATGGGTGTAGAAGGAGCGGGACACGTCTCGATCCAGTCCTGACCTGCAGGATTTGGGAATTTGGAGCTGCCCAGTGTGGACAGCCACAACATCAAAGTGCTCTGATTCACCCCCAGGCAGGTCTCTCACCACTAACGGCATTTTTTTCCTCAAAAGCTCCAAAATTCCTTCCCCAAAATACCCCATCCCCATGCTTCAGATGAGATAATCCTTTCCCAATGGGCAAATGGGGAAACAAAGCCCAGAGAGACCTCAAAGTGAGGGAGCTCTGAAATTCAGGCTTGGGGAGAACAAGAACAATTCCATCTCCAGAAAGATGTACAAGAGGAACAATCTGGGAAGACATGGAAAAATTTTGAAACATCCCCAGGGAGGTTCAAAGGCAGCAGAGGATTTGAAGAAGAGAAGGAAGTGACTAAAAATAAAAAAAAAAAAATATGCAAAATGCAGTTGCACAGCAAAATGTTCAGGTCCAGACATGGCACTGCAGAAATGCAGGTGGGAAAGATGGAAAATCCCAAGGCAGGTCGGGCAAGATGGTTTCCTCTAGTTTTAACAGGTGTCTTCCTTCCTCACACAGGCACACCACTTGCTAAGGTGGTGATTGCACGCCCTAACTCGTGGCTTGTCTTCATTTTCTTCTGCCTTCACTCAGAGTCAGGATTAAAAACACAAAGGAGATGAATTTTCTCGTGTTTGGGGTTGGTTGTTTATTAAATCTTACCTAAAGTACAGAGAGTTCTGCAACACTTCCAGGCACCAGCTAAAAGTGAGCAACATGGAGCTGAACCGAGCTGGTTCCAAGGTCTTGTAAAGCTGAACAGTCCAACAGAGAATTAACACCTCTGGTATTGATACTTCTGACCCAATAACCAAACTCCTGTGACCCTCAGTGCAGCACTGACTGTCCAACCAAAAACTGCCTGAAATCATGAAGAAGAAGGAAGAACACCAAAAGGAGACACCACCCCAAATCCTCCATCTTGTCCCACACCTATTATTATATTCTGAAAACCTCAAATTCCAAACCCTTCCCCATGTGAAATCACACACTTCTATTTAACTGCACACCCGTGACTTTAACTCCATCACTCAAATTTGGAGCCTTCTCCAAGGCCTCAGGTCACAGCAGTGTTCTCCTGGGGGTCAGTGCCAGAAAGCACAGAAAGATCAAAAATCCCCAAAATTCCAGGTTTCTGGCATCCAACAGTTTCCCACAGCCTGGAATGAATCCAAGCTCCAGCCCAAGCTCTGGCTGCCTGTGGAGGTGCCTTCCCTTGATCTCTGGGACACTCACAGCCAAGGGAGACACGATTGTGGCATTCCAGAACTTCCAGTTGGGAATGAGGCACCAAAATGCCATTTTGGTTTGGTGTTTGGTGTCTCTGGCACCTCTGCCAAGGAAGTGGTGCCTCTGTCTCTTTGGAGGGTGATGGGGATGGAGATTTTCCACTCCCAAGCTGTTTGTGGGATGTGGAATATGCACTGGGAGGACTGGAAAAGGGTTAAAAGCATTCCCAGCTGACAAATTCCCCATTCCCGAGACATTTCAGAGCTGGGGACAGCTCTCACCTGCTGCTGGTGGAGTCTGGCAGGAGAACAACACCCACCAGGAAAATGCCAACGCAGGAGTCTCAGTCTCTTCAAGAAACGTGTCCCACTCTTAGGTTTTTCAGGAATTAATTGCAAAGACATTTCTGGGGTTTGTTGCAGTGGGGGTTGCCATGGCAACTGCTCCAGCTACTCAGAAAAAATCGGGAGGGCTCCCACTGTCACGGGGCCATCTGTCCCTTCCATGGGGGGTCATTGTGAAGCTCTGCTCCAACCTCTACAAGCCAAATCTTCTTTTAAAGCCTCTGAAAGTCCTTGGTACGATTTATCAACCAGCTCCTGCCCTCAATCTCTGTTTCTTTTCTCGGCACTGACAGGATAATTTCCTCTCTATCGCTGCAAATTAAATTCTAATGAGGAAGCTCTGCATTTCAATGTGATGGAGAGCTTTTCTTCTCCAGGATGCACGGGAGAATTGAATCCATCCAGGAGGGAGGAGAAAGGATTAAATAGGAATGCCTGAGGGGCAGGAGCCCTCTGGCAGCCTTGGGAAAGGCAGTTGTGGGGACAGGAGCAGAGGGAACGGCCTCAGGCTGGGCAGGGCAGGCTCAGGGTGGCACCAGCAGGAATTTCCCCATGCAAAGGGGGCTCAGGGACTGGAACTGCCCAGGGAGGTTTGGAGTGCCCATCCCTGGGGGTGTCCAAGGCCTGGATGTGGCACTCAGTGCTCTGAGCTGGGGACAAGGGTGGGCATCGGGCACAGCTTGGACTCCTCGAGGTCTTTTCCAGCTTCAGCATTTCTGGGATTCTCTTTTGCCCCCAATGATGGGTTGGGATTTCTGGGTGGATTCAGGTTCCCCTCTGAGCTGAGACCACAAAACCCTCCATGGATGGAGGTTTGAGCAGCTCCTGGGGTGCAGAGATGGGCAGGAAATGGGGGAATGGAGCTGAGCTCTGGCTCTTCCCTGCCCCAAACCTGGGGATGCTCCTGGGGCACTTTGTGGGGCACAGGACACTGTGGCCAAAGCAACCCCATGGACCCCAAATCCCACCAGAGGAAAGAGCTGGATCTGCTGCTGGAATGTGATCCAGAGGGGATTTTCAGTTGTGGTTTCTCTGGGATGTGGCAGCAGTGACACTTCCATGTCCACAATGGAATATTTTTTAAATCTCTATTTATTTCATGTGTTCATGGAAATGAAGGATTTCCCAAAAATTTATGGTGGCCATTAAAGACCAGGAGGCTGAAGATGTTCATTTGAGTCAGCAACATTTAAAAGGAAACTTTGCTGAGTTTTTTGAATATCATCAAAGAATTTCTGCCAAAATTTCATATGAATTTTAAATAAAATCCTTAAAAGTTGAGCATTTCTTCACCTTTTCCCAAAGAACTTGTAGTGGAGAACACTTGGTGTTGGGAATGGAGATGGTGATCCTTGGTTTCCATTCCCAGAGGTTCAATGTCAAAATGATGCAGGAAAAATATTTTGGGTTGGTTTTTTTGTGGGGTTTTTTGTGAATTTTTTAGGTTTTGGCTTGATATAACTATAAGAAAAATGCTTTCTTTGTTTACGCATTTTGAGTGCTCCTCCTGCATCATGGAGCTTCACTCAAGGATTGGGAAAGCCAAACCACCAGTCCCATTCCTATTTACCAGGGACTGGAAAACCCAAACCACCATTCCCATTTCCCAGGGACTGGGAAAGCAAATCCACCATTCCCATTTCCATTTCCCAAGAACTGGGAAAGCCAAACCGACCCTGAGAGCATTTTTGGCAGCTCCAGTTTCTCCTCGTTGAGAAACCTCTGGCCTGGGGGATGTGTGAGCTGCTCAGAACTGCATTTATGTCCTTCACAGCAGTGAGGACATGCCCAAAATTCCCACACATTCTCAGGATCATGAATCATCTCCAGATAATTTCAGCTGAGTTGGAAGTCATTGGGAATGGGGCAGTTTGGGGGCTGAGGTGCTGCTGAGTTCTCCTTCTGTCTTAGTTTGGAGGACAGGTGTCTGCTGAGAAAGGCAGGACCCTCTCTTTGAAATGGAGAATGTAAACCCCCTTCCTCCAAATTATTATAATTTTGAAATCAAGGGGCTCTCAGGCAAAGATATGGGAATAGGAATAACAGGGGAAATTAAAATAGAAATACAGCACTACAAAGAACAAACCCCAAACCCTGACACAGTCAGAGTACAACCTGACACCCGTCAGTCAGGCAGGGTGTTGGCAGCAGTCCCATTCCATGGTGGCTGCATCCTCCTGCAGTGACAGATGTGGCTCAGCTGGAGCAGTGCTCCTGTACAAGGTGCAGTTTCCTCCCAAGCTCCAGTGGGGATGTGGAGGAATCCCGTTTCCCTCTGGAGTCCAGTGGAGAAAGGGGCTCCCTTAGTGTCCCAAACCTCTGTTTTTATCTTGGTAAGAAATGTTGGGCTCTTCCCCCTGGCTGGAGCAACTCCCAATGGGATGCAGTAATTTTATCAGTGCCACAGTGGGACTCAATGGCCATGAGCAGAAAATGACTGGCTGGAGGAAGGATGGTTGTGAAAAGACAAAGAACACTGCCCCAGCTGGTTTCAATGGATGCCCATTAGCAGAATATCTCCCACGGAGATCAGGATCACTGCCCCCACCCTCAACAGATGGTGATAGAACAGATACCTTTGATCACACTCTGTATTGTAACCCAAGACACCTTCCTCTCCTAGATGGTCCCAAGGAATAGGATTAGAGGATTCCCGCTCATTAATATCTGCTCTGATGAATTCCAAGGTCTTTTCCAACCTAATTTATTCTTCCATAAGGATTCCATAAACATTTCACTTTGGGTGCTGAGGGAAGGTCTGGGACCATCTTCACCCCACCCCATTGGTTTCAAAACACAAATCTCACTTTTAACATCTCCTCATCTTAAAATTGCCTGAAAATATTGGAGTTCAGTCCTCTCAGGAATTCACCCCTCCATTCACAGCATCCATGGGGTAGAGACTCTCAAGGAGGAACTTTTTGGCCCTGAGATTGTCACTTGAGCATCTGTGTGTTATCAATTGAGCATCTGTGTGTCTGCAGCTTCTTCCTGGAGGAAAATCAACCCAAATCATCTTTAAAGAATAACCCAGGGAGCAGCTCCCTGGCTGCTCATTATCCCAAGAATCAGAACAGCTGAATTTCAGAACATTCCTGCATCCTCAGCATCGCTGTATTAAATTCAGGCAACTTCACTCCTGGTTTAAAAATATCTCTGAAGGCACTGCAGGAAAACTGCAGAGAGCTGAGTTCTCCTAGAGGTGTTTTCTGCCAGGTGACAGGGCTGACTCGAGTCTGGCTGGACCCTGAGTGAATCCTTCCCCAAACCCCCACTTGGGATGGTTCTCAGAGCTAAAGAGAAAACCCCCAGCAATGCCCCCTGTCCATCCCTGGAGCTCTGGCAGCCTCGGGGCCGTGCCCATTCCCTGGGGAGCCTGGGCAGTGCCAGCACCCTCTGGGGGAGGGAAGAACCTTTCCCTGATCTCCAGCCTGAGCCTGCCCTGGCCCAGCTCCAGCCCTTCCCTGTCCCTGTCCCTGTCCCAGGGAGCAGAGATTGGAACTCGTTAATTTGGGAAATCTGGGAGTTGCAGCCCAGGTTCCAGTGGCAGCTGCTCCAAAGTGACCACCAAAATCTGGGGTCCTATTTCCTGTTTTTCCCACTCTCCCCATTTCTGCTGATAGGCCTGGACCTGAGGAAAAGTTCTCACATCCCAAAACCCCAAAGAAAGGAGACAGAGCTGTGTTTGCTGGCTGTGCTGATGGCACACCCCACCAGGGGTATTGAAGATTTGGTGTTTTGTGGGAATTTGGGATTCCAGGGCACCTCACTGGCCCCAGGCATGGCCTGAAGTAGGGAATGGAAGGCACAGAGCTGGCAAAATCAGAAAAGTGTGTTATAATGAATCTCTGATGAATTTTATGATGTTTATTCAGTTATTTTCCTCCTCCTTTCTCGTCCTTCAGTCTGTGGCCTGGACCTCAGAAGGTTTTGCTGTTAAAGCAACATAAGAAATCAATAAATACAAAACAATAATTCCCATTAAGTCCAGCTACTGTTCTAATTCCAGCCCTGTGTCCCCAGGCCACCAAGGGCACAGGAGATTTGTTCTTCTACCAGCCAGGCCAAGCTGTAAAGTTTTGGCTGTCCCAGAGCAATGAGAGCTGATGTAGCAGAGTAGTTAAAAAAACTTGCTTAATTTGTTCTTTTGACATGAAAGGCTCATTGAACAGCTTTGAAAAATACAGACAAAACAGCTCCTAGCAAGTCCAGGGCAAGAACAGACCTCAAGCATCACCAGCTCAGCTCTTTGGTAGGTGAAGGTAAACAAAAATAACACAAATCTCTGTTTCAGAGGATGAATCATTTGTGCTGTTGGGTGAAGCATTGGTTGAAATCCAGGGATATAAAAAAGTTGTGATTTCTCTTAGTGTAAATGGGGTTTTAGCCCCCATTTACAAGAGAGTAAATTCCAGTCTTTCATTGCCTCTGATCAGCAGAAATTCTGGACTCAGGTGAGGAAAACCCTTCTCCTGCCAGGTTCTGTTTGGGTCCAGTCTCAAGGAACAGTCCAGACCCTTTCCCTTGGTATTGTGTGAAAAGCCAGAGCATTGCTGTGCCCCAGGCAGCTCCATGGAGGAGTTTGCTCCAGGACACAGGGAAGGAGTTTGTGCTGAGCCCTGATCCCGAGCCCTGCAGTGCCAGAGCACGTTCTGCTTTCCTGAGTGTGCATCCATGGCTCAGTGTGCCTGCAGCTCCCCAGCCAGGACATGGCCCTCCTGGGACTCCACCAAGCGAGTTTCTCATCATTAATTCCTGCCCTGGAAGTTGCACCATGATATGCACGAGGCCGTGGAGGAGATCCAAGAGCACAAAGTTCCTGATTCTGCTTTCTTCCCTGGAAATCACGAGGAAAACGGAATGAGGAGTTCTCCCACCCCTCTACGATTAACGGAGGAAGAATTTGAGCCTTGAGAGAACCAGAAGGGTTGTTTGAAGGCACAGAAAGTTCCTGCTCACACTCTTGGAAATGGCATTCTCAAAAGAGACAACACTTCCCTGAAGATAAAGCAGTTCCCGAGAGAGAAAGCAGGACGCTGAGTCCTGGGAGTGTTCTGCTCTCACCCTGTCAAGCTCCTCCTGTCCCTCCCCTGGGCCCAAGGGCACATTTCCACTCTTGTTCCCTCGTCCTTTTTCCTCTATTATTTTTCCTTTTGGATCACTTTTCCTGGCTTTTGTAGCAGCTGGATGTTCCATCATGCAGAAGTTTAGGACTTCTGAAACTGGCCACTCTGAATGTGTGCCGTGCTTGGCTTCCCTGTGTTATCCCAGGGTTATCCCAGGCGTGTCCCACACAGTCCTGGCCCAGATGTGGAGCTCAGCTTTGCTCTGCCTCTCCCTGATGACGTTCTCAGGGTTCCATAAATGGTGCAGATTCAAAGTCTCGTGGAAATCAGATGGTCCCGGGTGTGCAAAGAGACACAGCAGGACATGGACTCAATGTCCCTGGGGTGGCTCCAAGGAATTTGATGCTCCTCACATGGCCAAAACCACCAGGGCAGGGCTGAGGACTCAGCAGCACTCCCAGATCCAGGCCTTCCGAACAACTTTAGAAGAACTTAGAGTTTCCTTCCAGGAAAACATTCCTGGGACAGCCCAGCAGCTGCACCACCCAAGGAGGGATGGAGTTCAATCACAGATTTTTTTTTTTCCCCTATGATTGATGCAAATTTTGTTTATAATTGAAATTCATTGGAGTTAACAATCCTGGAAAAACAAGGGCTCTTCCAGGACCTTTTTCTTTTAGTCCTGAGTTATGTTGTGAAGTGGGTACAAGTTCCTGTCCAAATCCCAGGGACAACCACAGCCAGACATCCAGGAAATAACTCCATGGATGCAGCAAAATGAGCTTCAAATGACCTTGGTCAGTTGAAAAAATATCCCCAAAAATGATAATGCTGATAGGCAGGAGCACAGGAGAGAGAAAGAAAGACCAGGGGCTGAGATGTTCAAAAATGAAAAGGTTGAGGGGAGTACAAGAAGAATTTCCAGGAAGAGGAAGGGTAGAGCAGGTGCTTCATGAGCAGGGCAGGCAGGACAAGACATGACAATCCTGTAGAGAGGAGGCTGGAACGAAGATTTGGGGAAACAATCCAGTGCTGGAGGATTTCTGGGCACAGGGAATTGCCTGGGGTGGCTGTGGATGCCCCATCTCCCAGGATTTTGAGGCACAGAAGTCTCAGGAATTCCCAGCTAAGCCTGCTCTGACGGGTGGATGAAGGAAATGACATTTCAAGACTTGTTTTCCTTGGTTTTCTGTTCCTGCCTGGTTTTGGCACAATCCAGGGAACACAGTTAATTATAGCCCTGGAGAGAATTGATTGTTGCTTTACCTTATTTGGTGGATAACAGCAAATCCTTCTTGGTGACAACGAGGAAACCTGGTCTGGGAGCTCTGGCTGAAGTTACTGGTCCAAGCAACAGCCCAATCCAAGGATTTTGGGTTCTTCCCTGGTTCTCCATTTCGTCCAGTGGGGTCAATCCCCTTTTCCTGGACTTTACAGGGATTTTTTCCCATGCAGCTCAACCCCACATTTCATCTCAGGGCACCTCTTGCTGTGCACAAATGCAGCTTGGGTGAGAAAACGCATCAAAAATCACAACAGAAATTCAGATTTCAATGGAATTCAAGATTCCCAAATGCAGGAATAGCAAGAAATGAGTGGCTTAGCAGGCTGGGAGAGCTCTGAACTCCAAGAAATTCTTGGGCTCCCTGTAGAGCTGCAGGGAGGCACCTGCAAGGTGAGAAAGAGCCACTGCAGGTACCTAAGTCTATTTCCCAGGAAATGGCCTAGAAATTCCCTTCTCATCCCCCCCAAAAAACCAACACACCTCAGCATAACCCATCAAATTTAAGAATTTTGGTTCCAAAAAAATGCAGGGTGAAATTCAGACAAGAAGAAATCAAAATACTCCTAGTGCAGAAATTTCTCATCCATATTTTTTTTTCCAATGGAACAAGCACAGAAGGGCTCCAGAGCTCCAGGAAAAGCTGGATGAACAATTAACTTCCTGCTCAGAGCCCCAGTGAGATCTGTGTGAATCAGGAGCTATGAAGGCGTGAAATGAGATCAGGAGCAGCCCTGGAACTCCCTGCCCTGCCCAAGGCCCATCCCTGCTTCCCTGTCAAGCTCCAAGTGGGATCTCGCTGGCTGGACGTGCTCCCCTTGGCACAGTGCCACCACTGGGATCAGCCATCCAGTCCCTCATCACTTCCAGATCATTAAATTATTTCTCTCTAACCCAATTAGCCACATAAGCACAGAACAGTCCATGGGATGCTTGAGCAGGAGGCTCCGTATCCATTTCCTGATGTCCAGAGCATCCCTGGGGAGGGGCAGGCAAACTGGGAGCTGTTCATGCCCTGGCACCACATTAAAGACTCAGGTAATTTGTCATAAATTCCATGTGTTCTCCATTTCCAAGGATTTTTCTCCTCTGTTGGCTGGTTGAGAGGCAAACACCACATTTTTATTGAGCTTGAAAGGCACCTGCACCTTGTGGGGTCAGCAGGGTGGGGCAGTGTCCAGGGGCTTAGAGAGGGGTCAAATCCCACAGCTCTGGCTGGAAACAGGCTGGAACTCATTGGAGCCAGGCTGGAGAAGGAGCTCAGGGGTTTCTCCATCCCCCTGTGCCATCAGGGAGCTCCAAACCCTTTGGAACACCTCAAAGGCTGGCCCAGCATCAGCTGGGGTGTCCTGAGCCCTTCCCGGAATTCTCCTGCAGCCTTCAGCAAGGGAAGGCTTGCCCTGGCAGGAATTCCAGTCAAAGAAAATATCCTGCAGCCCATGAGGGCTGGAGCTGCTCCAGGAGCACATCCCAGCCCTCAGAGGCTTCCCAAGGCCTTTTCCAGGGATCTCACACCAGAAACAGCCCCAGATGCTGTGGGGGGACAAAGAAGCAGCACAAGACATTTTCCCTACCTGAGCTTTGCTGGCTTTAACTTGTCCCAGGGCCTTCCTGCCCTTCCCTGTTCCCTGGGGTCCTGTGCAAGTTCCAGATGCCCCCACACCCCTTTTGCTGGAGCTGGCACCAGATCTCCACATTTCCCTACCCTGCTCCCGGGACCCTGCAGTCCTTCCTCTGACCCTCTCCCTCTCCAGGAGGATCCTTCAGGTGATGACAGCAGAGAGAAATAAAGGGGGAGAGCTCCCAGCCTGAGCCAGGAGTGGCTGGAAAACCTCTGAGCACAACGGGGGCGCTGAAAATCTACATGAATTCAAAAGACAACAGGTAAAAGTTCTCGAAAAGAAATTTGCTGACTGCAAAATCCCCCACTATAACTTTGAAAAACCTTAAGAAACACCTGGATGTAGCACTCAGTGCTCTGGTTTAATTGATAAGTGGTGTTTGGTCAGCTTTGGAGGTCTTTTCCAACCTGAATCATTCTCTCTGATTCCATCCCAGCACATCCCAGAGACAAAAACCAAAGGGGAAATGGATCTGGGGAACCATCTCCCTGCTCTCCCTGTTCACCCACAGCTGCCTGGGAAGAATTCCAGTCAAGGAAAACATCCTGCAGTCCATAAATGCTGGATCTGGTCCAGCACCCTGCTGCAGGACCCTTGATCTGACCCCAAACTGCTTTTGCTGTGCTCTGAAGGAAAATTACACCCACCAGAGGGTTTGTGAGGAGCCAGCACTGCTCTCAACAGCCGCAGGCTGGTGCTTAATGAGCTTTCAGCTGATTGTTACTGAGTGGAGAGGCACAATTAAAGCCCATTAGCTGCCATGACATCACCAGCTCGGAGGAAACTCTGTGCGGCCAGGAAGGAGGCAGGACAGCCATGGAATTATGGCTGTGGAATGAGTTAAAATCATTGAGTTACAGCCACAGAGTTAGTGCCATGGAATGAGTGAGTTAGAGCCGTGGAGTTAAAACCATGGAATTGCAGCGGTGGAATGAGTTGCAACCATGCAGTTGTAGCCATGGAATTGTTACAGCCATGGAGTGAATGAAAATCATTGAGTTATGACCATGGATTTACAGCCATGGAGTTGCTACAGCCATGGAATTCTGGCCATGGAGTGAGTTACAACCATGGAATTACAACCATGGAATGAGTTAAAACCATGGAATTTCAGCCATGGAATGAGTTAAAACCATGGAGTTACAGCCATGGGATAATTTACCACCATGAAATTACAGCCATGGGGTTACAGCTGTGGGATTGCAGCCATGGAATGAGTTACAGCCATGGAGTGAATGAAAATCATGGAGTTACAGCCATGGAATTACAGCCATGGAGTTGTTACAACCATGGCCTTACAGCCACAGAATTACAGCCATGGAGTGAGTTAAAACCATGGAATTACAGACATGGAGTGAGCTAAAACCATGGAGTTACAGCCATGGAGTGAGCTAAAACCATGGAGTTACAGCCACAGAGTTACAGCCATGGAATGAGTTACAGCCATGGAGTTACAACCATGTGGTTGTTACAGCCATGGGCTCCAGCTGAGGAATGAGTTAAAAACATTGAGTCACAGCCATAGAAATACACAGCCATGGAGTTGTTATAGCCATGGAATCGTCACAGCCACGGAATTACAGCCCTGCAGTTGTTGGAGCCACAGTTACTGACAGGATGACTAGGAAAACTCCAGCCCTGGAGGAGATTTCTGTTTGTGCAGGGGGTCACTAACAGCCCATTTGCGATCCAAACTTCTTATTTTTCATAAATATGCTCAGATTCACCATTAGTCAGCAGAAGATAAAGGATATTAAAAGGTGTGCACAGGAAAGTCATGAAGATGGTGAAGGGTCAGGAGGGGCCACAGGAGGAGCAGCTGAGGGCACTCGGTGTGTGCAGCTGGAGCAGAGCACCCTGAGGGCAGAGCTCAGGGATCTGCAGCTCCTCCCGAGGGACAGCTCCCATCTCTGCTCCCTGGGACAGGGACAGGGAAGGGCTGGAGCTGGGCCAGGGCAGGCTCAGGCTGGAGATCAGGGAAAGGTTCTTCCCTCCCCCAGAGGGTACTGGCACTGCCCAGGCTCCCCAGGGCATGGGCACGGCCCCGAGGCTGCCAGAGCTCCAGGGATGGACAGGGGGGATTGCTGGGGGGGTCTGGAATCCATGAACCCTGTGGATCCTTCCAGCTGAGGATATTCTGTGCCCTCTGACATCTCAGGGACCTTGTGATCCCTGCTGCAAAGACCTCAGCCCATCAGTGCTGAGGGGACTGTGGAAGATCAAACAGTGCAAGGTGTCCCCTGGATGGAGCAAGCCCAGGTTCCCTGGGGGTGACCAGGCCAGTCCCTGGGTGCTCCTTGGCAGCCCCAGCACCCACTGGTGACCACCCTGATCTGCCCCAGCCCTGAGTAAGCAGCAGCAGTGAGGCCCCCTGACATCTCCTCAACTCTGGCTGTTCCCTTTCCCTGCTAAAAGGAGCTGGTTTTCCCTGGGGTCACATTTCCCTGGAGCAGGGGGGACAGCACTGCATGGGGATGCTGTGGTTCTCCATCCCTCCACAGACTGCTGGAGCTGGTTGGAGTTTTGGAGCTGCCATGATTTCCAAGCAGCAGCTTGGAACCTGAACTAAGGCACAGTCCCAGCCCTCCCAGGCAGGACAGACACAGGCACAGCACCACATGGGAGTCAGGGATTGCCTTAAAAAGCCATGGAGGATGAGGAGAGGCTTTGGACTGTTTTTCCATGGATCCAGATGGAATTCCTCAGTTCTTTCACACTGGAGCAACTCTAAAACTAACTTCCTTCCTTCCTTCCTTCCTTCCTTCCTTCCTTCCTTCCTTCCTTCCTTCCTTCCTCCCTTCCTCCCTTCCTCCCTTCCTCCCTTCCTCCCTTCCTCCCTTCCTCCCTTCCTCCCTTCCTCCCTCCCAAAAAATCATGGAAGTTCTGCAATCCAGCAAAACCCAGGGCTGAGGGCAGCAAGCCAAGCCCCACATAAATCCCAGGGAATTTCCCCTGGTTTCCATGGATTTCACCCTAAGGAATGATGCAGTTCTTCCCTGCTGGGGGTACAGATGTTCCCAGCCCTGTTGGTTTTCCAGTCTCAGGGGGAGATTTGAAGCTTTTTCCAGGCAGAAAACAAACCCTTCCCACCCCTCTCTGGTCCCAGGGAGGTGCAGTCTCAGGATTTCCAGGGCTCTGCTGGTCTCTGTGATCCCAGGGGCAGAAATCCAGCCCTTCTCTTGCTCCTAGAGCAGAAATTCACCATTTTCTTGCTTGCAGGGCCAGAAATCCACCCTTATCTTGCTCCTGAAGGCAGAGATGCACCATTTCCTCACTTCCTGGGGTAGAATTCCACCCCTTTCCTTGCTCCTGGGGTAGAAATCTGCTCGTTTCTTGCTTCCAGGGGCAGAATTTCACCCCTTTTCTTGCAGCAGGAGAAAATCTGCTGTCCCAGATCCTCTCCTGTGTAAAATCAATGCTCTCAAGGCAGGGCTGGAGACCTGAGCCTGCCAACTCTGGTTCCTCAATCTCGTTAACCACAGTGCCCTGTTTAAATCATTAATTACACTCTCAGCTGCCAGACAGGGGCCTCAGAAACCTTGGGCAGGGTGGATTTTTAAATGAGGGAGAATTCCTAGGTGGAAATAAGATTACTTTGGTCTCAGGAAAAACCAATGGGATACCTGATAAATATTTTCCATCCTCTCCCAGCAGTGGGGTTTGCTGCAGGTCCCTCCTGCTTGTGCTCCGTGTGGGAGAGGAATCCAACATCCCGCCCTCCAGACACCCTCACTCCTGGCTGTGAAATTCCTGAAGAGTTCCCAGGGCTCCAGCTACCATGGTGAAACTCTGCCTGGTTGTCTTGCACAGATCCATGAGGATTTCATGCAGGAAAATGTTGTAAATCCTCATTGCACAGAGCCCTGCCTGGCACTGGAGGGTGGATTTAACCCCAAATCTGTCCCATTCCATCGGGATCATTCTAATCCACAAGGTGCTTTGCTTTTTTGGGAAGGCATTCCATGATTCTGGCATGGATCAGTCTCTGTTGGGCAGTCAGGACCATCCATCTCGCAGAGCTAAAGAAACCAGACAAAATTCCTTAAAACCCAAATTCTTCCCAGATGCACACAGCACAAAATTAGAAAACCACACTTTTTGGAAAGCTAGAAGGAAGGGCAGCTTCCCCCAGGGAAGGGCTCCTGTTCCACGTGAGTGGAGGCAGAAGGAAATGGAATTATCTGATAGGAAAAGGGCTTCAGGAAAGCAGAGGTTGTGGGAACAGCAGGATGGAGCAGCTCAGCTCTGCCATGGGTGACTTGGAAGGGCTGCTTCCCTGCCTTTCTGTCCCTCAGCATCCTCATCTCTGTCCCTGTGCAGGAATTCCAGGTGTAACCCATGGACAGTGGGATTTGGGGATGCAGAGTGGGAATGCAGAGGGACAAACTCCTTTCCCTGGCAAGGAAAGGCAGGAAAGGGTTTTCCTATCATTTACTGACCTGTGAGAGGGCCTTGAGTTCCCAGAGCTGTGAAGGTCTCACCTGTCCTGAGCTGGGGACCCTGCTGGGACATGTGGACATGTCCTGCAGCCCAGTGTCACCTCCCCTTGGCCACCTCCTGTCCCCTGGGAGTGCCACACATGAACCTCTGGTTTCTCTGCCTGTTTTTCCCATTTTTGACTGGAATAATGGGAGGGGTGCCATGGAAATGCTGAAGTGCCTGCTCTGGGCAGAGACACGGGGCCATGGAGTGAGAAATCCCTTGGGATTATTCCTGGATGTGCTTCAGTCCCACTGGCACTGCCTGCATGGAGCAGCTGAAGGGGAAAAGGACCCTGCCAGCCATCCGTGGATCTCCTCTTGCAGCCAGCAGGAGGCTGGAGTCAGAGCAGGATGCACACGGAGTGGGGAACTGCCCTGGGTGTGGCCATGCTCTAAATAAAGTCATATATTGGAGTTTGTTTATTCAAGTCCCTTTCTTGGCACCTTCCACCAAAATCCCAGTGCTCCCCAGTGACTCCTGCAGCTCCTCTTGCTGTGCTGGGCAGGAGAACTCAATCTTCAAACACCATGCTGCTGATATTGAAGAGAAATTTTATATTTCAGCCCTGTTTTTCAGAGTTATGAAGAGTTAATGGCTCAAAGATGTCCTGCTTCCCTCACAGCTGTGTCTGCTCTGGCCGTGTTTGATGAGCTCACCTGGGCACAGCCTCGGAGATCCTTTATGGAGAGGTTTGGCCCGCTTGGATTCCATCAGAAACACCAACAAACAATTCCCTCCTGCTTATTAACACTTTGTAAATTTATTAACACTCTGTAAAATGTCTATAAATGGAACCTTAATGTAGAGCATGGCCTGGGGCAGCCCCTAAATAAAAAGGCATCCAGAGTCACCTCTCCAAGCCCCAGCAGTGGTTTTGTGAGGCTGTGCCAGATGTTGTCAGGGCAGCTCTGGCTTTGCTCTGGTGTGCAGCACAAGGCTGGATGGATTCTGCTTCCTTTCTGGATTTGAAAAGATTTGGGATTTCAGGAGGGGCTTTGGAACCCCAGGTTTTGTGAAGGACCCTCCAGGGCTGCCTTTGCTCAGCTGTTGGGATTGGAACCTCATCCACTCCTTCACCTGGAGCTTTTCTTTCACTCTGGAGCTGCAGTGGGAGCCTGAGGAGCTGCAGAGCTGAGCTCAGGGCTGGTTCCAGGAACTCTGCAAGATTGAGCTCAGGGCTGGTTCCAGGAGCCTGAGGAGCTGCAGGGCTGAGCTCAGAGCTGGTTCCAGGAGCCTGAGGGAGCCTGAGGAGCTGCAGGGCTGAGCTCAGGGCTGGTTCCAGGAGCCCTGCAAGATTGAGCTCAGGGCTGGTTCCAGGAGCCCTCCTGGAGCTGGGGCTGCAGGGCTGAGCTCAGAGCTCGTTGCAGGAGCCCTGCTAGATCTCAGGGCTGGTTCCAGGAGTCCAAGGGAGCTCTGAGAGCTCCATAAGCTGAGCCTGAGTTACAAAACCACGGGATTGCAGTTGGGCTTCAGCTCTGGATATCGGCAGTTCCTTCCCACTCAAGCCCCAGTGTACAAAGGTCTGGGCTCCGTGGCCCAGGAGGGTTTTGGGAGCTGTGGGAATGCTCACTGCAGAGGAGATGAAGAGTTCAGTCCCTCTCCCTTCCCCTGGAATCCCAGCCCAGAGCACTCTCGTGAGTGTGAACACGCAGGCAGCATTTGCTGGGCTGGGGGAGCCTGGGCTCCCCTTCCCAATCCACTGGGATGTTAAAAACATTTAAAATTTTAAATGTTAAATTCAATTTTATCCCTCTGGAAAACAGGCAGCAGAGGCTGATCCACTGGAAGAGAAGCATCTCAAAGTTCCAGTTTAAATATTTGCCATCTTTTATTTCTCCTGAATCTCTCTTATTCAGTTCGGTCCATCTCCTGCTAGTTCCAACTCTCTAATTCCATGTACTCAGTGCTGGGTTTTATTAAAAAATTCCTGTGGGGTTGATATGACCAGACTGAGGATGGAAAAGCACCCAGTGATTACCCAAAGGTGAAGCATTTTTGGGATTCGATGTGAAGCAGGGAATTGTTTCTATTTATAGAGAAAACAGCACACGGGTCCTAAACAGGGTTTGGCAAACTCACATTCCTGGGGTTTCTCCTTCCCTGCCAGCATTTCACACGGACACAACCCTATAATTCAGGAACTTGGTGACCCCGCACATTTCATTTTCTTTGCCATCCTTTTCCCCTCTTGTTCCAAGAGCAGGAATTTCCTGCCAGTGCCTGCAGAGCTGAGCCAGCCACGAGCACTCCCGGTTTTTGCACCGATTCCACCTTTCCACACCCAGCTTCTCCCCGTTCCTTCCTCATTCCCATTTTGTTTCCCTCAGCCATTCCCAGCAGCCCTTCTTTGCACAGCAGTGACTGCACCACTACATTAACAATTAATAACAGAGCAGCAATGAGGAGAAAAGTGGACAATAAATTTGCTTTAATTGGACAGGAATGTTGCCAGGTATCCTCCTGCCTGTTCTCCATCCGGGCTCAGCCAGGCTCCCACCCTTTGAGCTCCAGGTTGCTCCTCTTGGAGGCTGACTCCAAGGATTTTGGCGTCATCCACGCGCTGGGTGAAGGCTGAATCAACACAGGATGCACCTGACAGAGCTCAGGAGCACAGAGAAGGCTTTTATTGCCATGGAAATGCAGAGAAGCGTCTGGAAACCTTGAAACCAGCCCAGGCTGGGCTCCGGTTCCTGCAGCAGGAAGTGTCTCCAGTTGGGAAGAGGCAGATGGTCCAAAACCCTGACAGCAGCAGCTCTGCAGGCTCCAGCCCAGAGCTCTGGCCTGGAGCAAAAACCTTGAGAGGTGCCCAAAGCTGCCTGAGAGAGGCAGAGCAGCCTGGCACCAGTGGGGATTTTAAACCTGGGACTGGAGCCCTCCCTCCTGTGTCACAGTCAGATCCCGACCTGGGGGATGCAGCCTTGACCCAGACGTGGCTGGAGCCCAAATGTGCCAGAGAAATTAATCCCAGACTCAGAAAAGCTCAAACCTCACCTCAATTAATTGCTGGGTGTTTTTGTGGAGTCATGGAATGGTTTGGGTTGGAAGGGACATTAGAGATCACCCAGTGCCACCCCAGGGACACCTCCCACTGTCCCAGGTGCTCCCAGCCCCAATGTCCAGCCTGGCCTTGGGCACTGCCAGGGATCCAGGGGCAGCCACAGCTGCTCTGGCAATTCCATGGCAGCCCCTGCCCACCCTGCCAGGGAACAATTCCTTGCCAAGATCCCATCCAGCCCTGCCCTGTGGCAGTGGGAGCCATTCCCTGGGTCCTGTCCCTCCCTGCCTTGTCCCCAGTCCCTCTGCAGCTCTCCTGGAGCCCCTCCAGGCACTGCAAGGCCACAGTTACTTTGCTCCAAAGCTCCCTTCTCCAGGCTGAACAACCCAGATTCTCTCAGTCTTTCCCAAACCCCTCACCAAGAGTGGATATCACAACCAGAACCTCCACTGCCAAAATCCAAGCTCCCAGCTACCTGGGCTCCAGGAAAATCCCACCTTGGAATTGACTCCAGGCAGCACCAGCAGTGGGATGTGAGCACAGCATGGATTTGCTTGGACACAAATCTGTGTTCCCACCACAAGAGCCCTTAAAATATCATTCCTGTTCGTGCGTGAGATTTCTCCTCTGAGAAAAACCTCCCAGGCTCTGCCCCTTTCGATCTGTGCCTTCTTTCCTTCCTCACTTCCAAGGTCCCATCTGTGTTCGGGAGCAATTAGGAGTAATTAGCGTGCTCACCAAGCCCCTCATTAGCGCTTCTTTGGGATGGGAAACAGCCTGAGCAGCTTCTGGAAAATATCTTCACCTATATCCTACCTGAATCATCCTCACAGATTTCAAATGCCAGGCTTTCAGAAGAGAAGAGTGATGATGTCCTGGATGTCTTGGAAAGGACGAATTCCATAGGAAATGGGCAAGGTGCTGAATTCCAGGCGGGATGTTTGGATCTGGCTCCATCAGCTCCTATTTTATACCCTCTTGTCAAAAAATGACCTTTTCCTTCCCTGGAACTGACAAAGGGAGGGCAAGGAATGGAACTCCCCCAGTGAAATCTCTGCAGGAGGAGGAGAACAGCGAGCATTTCTTGGAAATCTCTCATTTCCCTCATTCCCATAATTGCCCAGTGCAGAATTGCTGGGTTTTTCTCTCTAGTCAGGCATTTTCCCTGGGTTATAAATACATTATAAAAGTACCAGATCATGAAGTTTACAAGTGGTGTGAGGGCTGAGTTGCTGTGTAATTACCCCAGATTTGCTCTCAGGCATTGCTGTCTTCAACTCTTATCCTGCAGGATCTGGTGGGCAGCAGGAACAGCCAGAAAAACAAAAATAAAATAAAAAATTAAAAAAAAAAAAAAGGAACTATCCTGGTATTTGGTGGCTTATTTCCAACATAAATCCAGCTCAGGAGAGCTGGAATGCTGTGGTACAGAGTGAAAATCCCCTGGTTTTCACATCCAAATACCCCAAACCACCAAAGTTTCCCACCCTCAGATTGAAACCTCAGAGATTCTGCAGCCAAGAATGGCACAACTGACAAATGGGAATTCCAAGCAGGAACTGCTGTGAGAAGACAGGCCAGGAAAAGGAAAAATGAAATATTTCCAACTGGAGAAATGTGCAGAAGCTTTGCTGCTGAAGACAGGGATCGTATTTGCTGTTGTCTGGACCAAAAATGCCACTCAGCTCCTCTAAAATGGTTCCGTGGTGTTGAGGCAGGGGCAAAACAAAGCAAAAAATCCCCAGTTTTGCTCTCCATACTGGCTTTTTCCCAATGGGTTTTTCACTAAATGGGTCTTTCCACAAACAGAGGCTCATTAAAATGAGAATTTGCTCTTCTCTCCTCAGTTTTTCATCACGGAATGGGTCAGGCTGGGAGGGCCCCAGTGGGTCACTGGTACCATTCCCTGCTCCAGCAGGGCCATCCCAGAGCTCAGGGCACACAATTCCATGTATTTCTGGAATATCTGCAGGGAGGAGACTCCAGCCCCTCTCTGGGCACTGACCAGGGCAGAAATTTTTCCTCATTTGCAGGTGGAACTTCTGGGCTCAGCCCCTGCCCCTGGCTCTGGTGCCACTGCTGGGCCCTGCTCTGCCCCTTCCTGCACACAGGGACACACAGAGTCCCCTCAGTGTCCCCTCAGTGTCTCCTCTCACAGCCCCTCATTTGCTGATAATTGTGTGTCATCAGCTGTTTTCTTAAATAAACCCAACCCCACCTGCCAGCAGAATTCCCATTTGGAATTTCATGCAGAACTGCAGCATTTCGGTGAAGTTGTAACAGGCAGAGCTTTGCAATTCTGACCACGGGGATGCCACCAGCTCTGTCCCAGATAAATTGGTGTCAGCACACCTTTGATGAATTATTATGGGCTGCATCCATAGGAAAAGCCACATCAGAGATCTCCAAAGTGCCGTTAACCAATAAAATGACCCCGAAATCAAAATCCAGCCCAGCACACCCCACTGATGCAGCATCTATTAAAGGAAAGAAACTTTTAATTAAGGACAGAGGATGGGGACTGATGGAGCTGATCCTGGAGCTGATCCTGCTGCAGCAATGAGCCAAGAAATCCTTAATTTTCCTGGGTTTCCAGGCTGTCACTTCAGTGGGACATTAGAACATCTTGGAGTGTTCCCAGCAGATAAAGGGATGCGAGCTCAGCCTTAATTCCTCGGCTAAACCGTGGCCTTGGAATGATGTTCCAGGAGAAAAGAAGGATGCTGGGCTTGGAAAGCAGCAGGATCCTTTTGATGTCCTCCAAAGGCCCCCCACAGCGGGGAGGGTCTATTAGGATTGACATATTAGGGCCGTTATGGGGCTGGAGCAGCTCGGCTTTGGGCTAATGAGACCTTTTACATGAAAAAAACCTGCTCAGATTCCCATTTTCTGTCACAGAAGGTGGAAAGAGCCCTGTGAAGCATCATTTTAGGGCTGCAGAAGAGGATTTCATCCTTCCCCAGCTGCACTTTTAGGGCTCTCCAGTGTGAGGAAATGCTGCTATTTTTATTTACGCTTTAAAATAATAGTGGGGCCTTGGGGAATGGGGCCATTTTTCAACAACACAACATTTGCAACCCTTTGCAAATTTGTGAGGCTCCCACAAATCAATTTTGTACAGATCCTGGGGGGAGGAGGCACAAAGAAAATCCTATTTCCTCACATTTGAACAATTTTCTCCCCAAAGATTTGGGATCTGCATCCTCAGCACCCTGCCCGTGCTCTGGGGTCATGTTTTGGGGTCGGAAGGTTTTTAGAGTCATAAAATATCGTCTTGATTTTGGTTTGGAATCCCTGTTCTTGAAGTGGGCTGCTGGGAATTATTAGAAGTTTTATCTTCTTTTTCTCTTCTGCCAGAGTCAGGATTGAATGCAAGAGAAATGTAATTTCTTGTTCAGACTCAGATGTTTATTAATTCTTATCAATGTTACAGTGAGTGCTACAGCATTTCTAGCTAACTAGCTAAAAATGGCAAAATGGTGATGTATCTCTCTCACTACAAGGTCTTTTAAGGCTTAATTGTCCAATTAAAAACTAACACCTGAATTATTTTTACTTTTGACCCAATGACCAAACACCCATGATCTGCAGTGCCATGGTTTAATCGAGGTGTTAGGGCATGGGTTGGACTTGATAATCTTGCAGGTGTCTTCCAACCTGGTCATTCTGTGAATTTTCTATCCAATTAAAAAGTACCACCTAGACCCAAGAAGAAGAAGGTGAAAAAGAAAAGAAACCTCCAAACTGAAACCTCCATCTTGCTGTCTGTATATTGTTATATTCCCAAACTCCAAATTCCAAACCCTTCACCATATGATACGCTTCTATTCTAACTACACACCAGTGATTCTAATTCTATCATTCAATTTTGGAAGCTGTCTGAGGTTGCAATGCAGGATGCGACCAGGGCTGTGTATTCTGTTACCATCTGTTAAAAACCAGCTGGGGCAGTGTTCTTTATCTTTTCACAACCCATCCTCCCTCCAGGAGATCTCTCCTGTTAATGGCCATGGAGTCCCAGTGCAGGACTGATAAAATTCCATCATCCCATGGGGAGATGCTCCAGCCAGGGGAGGAGCCAAACATTTCCTACCTGGATAAAGTCTGAGATTTGGAACATCAGAGCAGCCTTTTCCCTGGATCCCAGAGGAAAACCAGACCCTTCCACATCATCACTGGACATTTAGAGGAAAACTGTACAAAACAACAAAAAAACACCTTTGCCAAGGCCTTGGCATCCTCTGAGTCAAGAGTTAGATGGGAATCTGTCCCCAAAAATGATGGGTGGATGATGGATGGATGATGGATGGATGATGATGGATGATGATGGATGGATGATGGATGATGGATGGATGGATGGATGATGGATGGATGGAGGATGGATGATGGATGGATGGATGGATGATGGATGGATGGATGATGGATGATGGATGGATGGATGATGGATGATGGATGGATGGGTGGATGGAGGATGGATGGATAGAGGATGTAAGGAGGGATGTGTGGAAGGTGAACTCCCTGCAGGATGAGATCCAAAGAGCTGCAGCTCCTGGGTGTGTGCTTTGCTCCGCCTCCCCTGATCAAAGGAATAATAAAAATACCTGTTCTTGGAAATAAATATTGCTTTGGAAAATAAAAATATCCATTCATCCTGCAGATCTGGTGGAGATTTCCATGCAGCAGTGCCAGTGGGAATGGGCCATTCCCAGGGCTGCATTCCAGGGACTCTGCACGGGCATTCTGGCACTGTGGCCCTGTGGGAAAGAGGAGAATTTCAGGTGAAAAGTTGGTCCCACCCATCCCCACCCTGGGATTGTCCAACAGCCAGGATTTGTGGGATCTCAATGTACCAGCAGCAACCTTTCCCAATCCATAGATTAGGTGTTCCAGTCTCCAGGAGGAGGAAGCACAGCCTGAGGCTCCCATGGGCACAGGAGGATCAGTGCAATTCCTGAGGATTTGTGTGGGCAGCTTTGGCAGTGATCCTGCTCCGTGGGGAGGTTCCATCCCCAATCCCACATCCTGGGCCATCCCTGCTTTCCCCCACAGGGAAAAAATGGGGTTTGCTGCATGCTGGCTGTTCCCTGGGATTTCAGGACAATGCTGAGGATGGATTTGGCTGCAGAAATGAAGCTGCAGAAGAATTTGGCTGCAGAAGGGAAAAGAAGGAAAGTGAAAATCAAGCTGGAGCACTCAGCCAGGATTTTGCTCATTTGCAGAGTTCCAGGATAACTGGGACCCTGTTTGGATGAAAATGAGGAACCATTTGGAGTCTGGACTAATATTTCAAAAATTATTATCTGATAAAATCAATTATAAAACTGAATATTAAGTGGTATATTTCCTAGATGATATAATATATAAAATATAAAAATATAAAAATATATTTTCTAAAATCCATGTATTTTCCCACCTCACCCTGATGCATGACGTAAGCACAAATGAGCTGCTCTGGGATTTTTATATCAGCTGAAACAGGAGAGGGCTGAGAAGTTTAATGGAAGAAGCCACAGCCAATTTCCCCACATGGGATGTGACAACAAAAAGTGGAGAAATCCTGGGCTGGAGTCAGGCAGGGCCAGGAAAAATGCAGGAGGTGAAAATGAGCTGGATTTGGGTGCTGGGCACTGGAACAGCCCCCAGGGAATGGGCACGGCCCCGAGGCTGCCTGAGCTCCAGACAACGCTCCCAGGGCCAGGGTGGGACTGTTGGGGTGTGTGGGCAGGGCCAGGATTTGGGATTGATGGTCCTTGGGGATATTCCATGATTCTCTGAGTGATTTCCTCTCTGCTGTCTGTCCCCACAGCTCCTGCCACAGCAAAGGGGCTGCTCCAGCCTGGCCAGGGGCTGCTAAACCCACAGATGGGGAGAATAAATTCCTAACAGCTTGGAATTTCCTGTTCCCCCTGCACCAAGACCTCTTTCCCTCAAGATCTTGGTGTGTTCAGCCCTGGAGGGAGCTTTCCTCAGGGGAGCAGGAGAGCACAGATCTCCCAACATTCCCGTGGAACGGGGTTATCCTCAAACATTCCCATGAGTGAGGTTATCCTCACCTCCAGCAGCCCAAATCCCCTGCAGAGCCCAGAGCAGAGCCCTGCACCAGGACAGGAGTGCCAGGACAGCCCAGGAGTGCCAGGACAGCCGAGGGGTGCCAGGACACCTGGGAGTGCCAGGACAGCCCAGGACAGAGCCCTGCACCAGGACAGGGGTGTAGGACAGCCCAGGGGTGCTGGGCACTGCTGGCACATCCCTGCCATCGGGAGATTCCCCCTGGCTCCAGGGATTTGCTGCACACCCACCAGGGCAGGGGGAGCCTGTCCCTGCTGGACCTGTCGGTGTTTCAATGCTGTCATAGATTTCTGCCCAAGTCATGGCTTTGGAGTTTTGCCCTGTGTGCTGATGAGCAGATCTTATCCCTGACAGCAGCTCCATAAACCTTTGTAAGGTTCTGTGGATCCCATAAACCCGGCACAGGCTGCTCCTGGAGATCTTGGCACAGCCCTTGGAGCACAGCGAGCAAAACCCCAAACACAAACTGATGAAATCCGGCTGCAGCCCAGAGCAAAATCCCATTTCAGCTGCAGCGCTGAGCACAAGAATGAGGCAATCCTGCCCTGGTGACTCCCTTCCCGGCTGCCTCTAGAAGTGTTTCCCTTCCCTGTCCATAAAATTCCAGTGTCTCTGTAGCACACAGCAGCTTTTCTTTGATTTTCATTATTTTCAATAAGGACTTTTGCAGCAATTTCTTGTGATCACTCATACAAGTGATGTCCCAAAAGTGATTCCTGATTCATTCAGCTGAGGATATTTGCTCTGCTGAGGTGATTCCCCCCCTGCAGAACTGGGATCCAACATCCAAAGGATTTGGAGCTGCTGGAGAGAGCCCAGAGGGATCCAGGGAGCTGCTGCAGGGCTGGAGCCCCTCTGGAGCCAGGCTGGGAGAGCTGGGGGTGCTCCCTGGAGAGGAGAAGGCTCCAGGCAGAGCTCAGAGCCCCTTGCAGGGCCTGAAGGGGCTCCAGGAGAGCTGCAGAGGGACTGGGGACAAGGCAGGGAGGGACAGGACCCAGGGAATGGCTCCCACTGCCACAGGCCAGGGCTGGATGGGATCTTGGCAAGGAATTGTTCCCTGGCAGGGTGGGCAGGGGCTGCCATGGAATTGCCAGAGCAGCTGTGGCTGCCCCTGGATCCCTGGCAGTGCCCAAGGCCAGGCTGGACATTGGGGCTGGGAGCACCTGGGACAGTGGGAGGTGTCCCTGCCATGGCTGAAGTGGCACAGGATGGGATTTAGGATCCCTCCCAACCCAAAATTCGATGATAATTTTACTGGGAAAGGACCCTCTCCTTCTTCCATCTCCCACAGCTGTTTCACTGATGCTGAGCTATCCCTGCATCCACTTCCTGACAATAAACTGGGAATTTCTCACTCTTCTGTTCCCATTCAGTCTCCAGAAGTTCCTGGAGCACTTGCAGAGCCACCACAAATTTATGGGGCAGTCTCACATTGTAAAACCCGTCCGGAATCTTCATCTTTGAACAGTTTTCAGACCACAAGAATTTGAAATCTCGCTGTGCTGGAGGCTCAGACAGCTATCAGGGCTTATTTTTTTTTTCCCTTCTTAAAAGCTTGTTCAGAGTTTGAGGCTCTTTTTGGGCCAATTTAAATAAGGAGTTTAAGATAAAATTCCAGTCAAAATATGCTCTGTCTCTCCTTTCCCCAAAATAGATTGGTTATTCCAAAGGAAAATGCTCTGTGATAAAGAAGAGGGGCTGGGGAGGGAAATATTTTTTCCCCTGTCCCAGACTAAACACTGGAATTCAGTGAGATTATTCCTACAGATATTCATGTTAAAGATTCATGTGGAGTGAGAAGGGAATCTCAGAGGGTGAAGCACAACCAGGATTTCACCACAGTGAGGGAAGAGCGTGCTGGAGTTGTTCCTTTGGGGGGAATCGCTTTCCTTTGGAGGGTTTGCCAGGGATATTTTTATCAAAATTTTTAGCAGGAATTCGATCACTTCAGGACAAATATGTTACAGCCAGGGACTGAGAGCTTGTGAGGTCTTCCCCCCCCGATTTTTATTCAGATAAAAGGAATAGAGGAAACACTGTAAGAACTTGGAACAAGTGTTAGATAGGGAAGAGGACAAGCACTGCTCCTGCCCCAGCCCCTCCTGCTTCATCTGCTGAGCTGTGAAGGTTCAGTGATGCCAAGGAATTGATGGAAGCAGGACTGTGAGCCAGCCTTGCAGCTGGGAAGGAGCCCAGGGGTGGTTCCTGCCCCCTTTGAAGCCATCCTGGTCCACAGTGGAGCTGCTGGGAGAGTCAGGCTCATGGTGAAGGTACATCAGGGTAGCTCCTGTTGCTGTGGAATTTTGGGAGCTCAGGGAAGCGTTTTCTGCCAGTCCTCACACCTGGACATCCTGGGAGCCTCGGGATTGCTGGGAGTTGGGGTGGCCAGGAAGGGCTGGTGGTCCCAAGGCAAAGCTTGTGCTGCTTCCCCATCCACGGGGGAGCTCTGTGCCCTCCCTGCCTCTCTCCAGCTGAGAGTTCAGGAGGAAAATGTGCACGGGCATCCCACAACACCTTTCCCAAGAAAACAAATCTGTTCCCTCTCCCCTCAGTGGCTCTCACAGCCATTTCCCCTGGGCTACCATAAGTAGGGAAGAACTTCCAAGGATTCTGTGCTGGGCACATCCCATGGAGCAGAGGTGGAGCAGAGCTTCAGACTCACGGGGTCAGTGCTGGAAAAAAACTGATAGGAAGTGTTTTCCCTGGATTTCCTGCTGTGGGGCTGTTGGTGAAAGTGCTTTGGGATAATTCCTGTTACTGTGGAGTTTTGGGAGCTCAGGGAAGTGTTTTCTGCCAGCCAAATCCCTTTAATAAACAGAATTTCTCCCTGAGAAATGCTCTGATAAACAAGGCAGGAGGAGGTGCAGCACACATAGCTTTAAATGATGTTTGTTTTGCCAAACAAACCCCTTCTCCTCCTCAAAAGAAGGGGAAAAAAGGAAATTTTATATTTAGATTGTGGTGCAGATGCTTTTCATGAGGGTCCAAGGGGAAGAAAACATAAACTTGACTCTGATTCAGATTTTAAGTCTTGGTGAAAAAAAAAAAATAAGAAAAGAGGGAGTTTTTTTAACAGTATAAACAAAACTGAAACCATTCTGCTTCCTGTTGTTAAAGATTCCTTGACAGCTGATGGAGTGTTAAATACTTCTAATAATCTCTCTTGATCTTTTAATTTTAGTTTTTAATGTTTAAATCTCAGAGAACTCTGCCCAGTTAATTAACTCTGGATATTTCCTCAAATGCAAATATCACAAGAAAAAATGAGGAGTTATTTGTGTGTGAAACACTTTAAGTTAATGAAGCCTTAGACTTTTTGACTCATGTTTGTCCTAAGATGTGACTTTAATTATTCATTAACACATTTTAATAGCATTTATTGCCTCCTGCTTGTTAAAAACTGCAGGAGAAAATGGAACTGTCATGGAATTGTTGGAACCTGGGAACTCCCTGTGCTGGTCATCCCAGTAATCTCATATCAGAGAGGATTTTGACTGGGTGTGACATCGGGATTTCTCTGCCTGTGTAGGGTTGGGATTCTCACATGGAGGAAATCAGCTGGACCCTTCTTGGGGTGCTGGACTTTGCTGTGTTGCTTGCCCTCCTTCTTTGCCATCCTTTTGGGCTTGTTTGGCCAAATTTCACCACTTTTTGGCCCAATTTTCTTCTTGAGTTCCTTTCCCCAATGGCCCAAGAGCTTTTTTTTTTTTTTTTTTGCCAAAAGCACAGGAGCAAACTTTGAGTATCCATGTCCAAAGTTAACATGAACCTCAAGCAGCTGCTGAAGATTCTCAGGCCTGAGGAAGGACCTGGAGGAAAGAGGCTCCACCCTGTCCATGGACACAGCAGGATGAATTTAGGGACATGGCAGATGGCTTTGTGACAGAACAGCTGGAATTGGTGACCTCAGAGGTCTTTTCCAACCTGAATAGTTTCATGATTCCCTGATACCAGGACTCCATGATTCCATGATTCCATGATTTCATGGTTCAATGGTTCCATGATTTCATGGTTCCATGTCTCTAGGATTCCATGATTCCACGACTCCATGATTCCATGATTCCATAATACCAGGACTCTAGGATTCCATGGTTCCATGATTCCATAATACCAGGACTCCATGATTCCATGATTCCATAGTTCCATGGTTCCATGGTTCCATGATTCCAAGAGCTGGGCTGTGCAGTTGATGCCAATGGTGTGAGAGGGACGAGTCAGGCATTGGCATCTCCCCCTTGGGATGGTCCCTGCTGGTGTGGGGTCAGCTCCAGCAGTGGGGACATCACAGATTGGCCCTGTCTGTCCCCAGGAGTGGGGACAGAGCTTCTCAGTGCTTGGACAAACTCTGGGTTGGGCTGGGCATTTTCTCTGCTGTGCAGCTTTGGTGACTTCTGTTCTCTTTGGTGAGAAATAATCCCTGGAAGTGTTAAAATCCAGGCTGGATGGGGCTGGGAGCAGCCTGGCACAGTAGGAGGTGCCCCTGCCCAGGGCAGGGGTGGCACTGGATGGGATTTAAGGTCCCTTCCCACCCAAACTATTCTGGGATTCTATAACTGATATTGGCAAAGTCCCAGAATCACAGAGAAAGCTGAGATGGGAGGGACCCACCAGGATGATCCAGCCCAGCCCCAAACCTGCCCAGACGCCCCAGCAATGCCCCCTGTCCATCCCTGGAGCTCTGGCAGCCTCGGGGCCGTGCCCATTCCCTGGGGAGCCTGGGCAGTGCCAGCACCCTCTGGGGGAGGGAAGAACCTTTCCCTGATCTCCAGCCTGAGCCTGCCCTGGCACAGCTCCAGCTGTTCCCTGGCTGCTGTCCCTGGTCAGTCCCTGCCCCTGCTCTTCCCCTCACTAAAAGTTGTAACTCTGAGTCTCCCCTCAGCCTCCTCTGCTCCAGCTGAACATTCCAGCACCCCCAGCCTGTCCTCACTCACCTTCTCCTCCAGACCCTTCCCCATCCTCATGTCCTCCTTCGGATGCCACCCCATCCCAAACCCCTGTCAAGAGAAGAAATGATAATGGCCTTTCCTGGCCTCTCACATAACCAAAAATAGCTGCTAAAAAGAAATTTCCTTCTCCCCATTGAGCTTTGTCCCAAAATGCCCTTTTTTCATTCTCTGTTATCAGATCAGAGCCACTTTCCGATGCCATTGCTCCTGGTCTTTGCTTTGTGCTCGAGTCTGATTAAACAGAGCCCCAGTTCATCTCTTGTAAAGTCAAACCAGTTGACATCTGTGGATTCCTCCTGGTTTTCCCCTCTTTCCCATCCTCCTCTGAGGGATTGCAGAGCCTGGATGGAGTCTGGCTTGTCTCAGGTTGCTGGGAAGCTTAAATGATAAATGACTGAATTTTACCTTTGCAGAATTGTTCTCCTCCTTTAACACACAAAGGTATTTGCCCCCAGGCCACTGCTGAAGGATAAATTCCAATGAATAAATGTTGCCCAAGTGCTGGGCTTCCCTTTTTCCTGTTGGGATATAAACCAAAATCAGGAGTTTCACAAAACAATTTGTTCACTTTAAAAACCACTTGGTTCTTTTCTCAAAAGGGTCATTTCAGAGGGAAATTCAGACTTGGACTGGCTGATTCCTTATTTTCCAGTGTTCATGGGATGGACGAAGTGCTGCACTGCCGTGGGGCAGCAGGAACTCTGAGCTGTTCCTCTCCAAAGAACTCCAGTCCTTACCAGGAAATGTGAGCAACAACAAAGAAAATGTGGAATATTTTCCTGATCAGGCCACTTTGCTGAGATTTCAACCCCTGCCTGCTGTGATGACTTTTAATCTCTGGATCTGTTGTGTCTGGATACCCTGGAGCTGAAATGTTCCTTAGCTCCTCTCCTAGGAGGGAATTTTGGATTTGCTGTGAATTTATTGACTCTGTTCTCTGGCTGGGAAGGCTCTGCTTTGCTTTCTGCAACCACAGCTTGGCAGGAAAGCTGCTGCTGAGGCTCCCCCAGATTCCCCACCCAGAGAAGGACCTGGATTTATCCAGCACCCCCTGGAATTCCTGAGGGAAAGCACAGCAGCAGCTCCAGAGTTCATGAGAACTCATTTTTGGGGATCAACTGAAAAATGGAGATCCCAGGGCCAGTTCCCACTCTTTGTGGAGCTCACTCTGTGTTTTTCTCATCCCCAATAAAACACTAATTCCTAATGTTAGCCCAGCTCAGGTGTTTTCCTCTCAATCCATTTCGAGGGAAACCAGTCAAGCAGAAATCAAATATTTCCCTCAAGGAATCTGAAAGGACCAATTCCATGAATTTTCAGGGCCTTGTGCTGAGCTGGAGTGGCCACCCCAGGGACACCAGATCTACACTGGGAATGGCAAGTGAAATTATCACTGCTCCTGCATTAATGGGGGTTTGGGAAAGGCTGTTCCAAATAAAAATGCTTCCCTGTGGCTCAAGCGTGGGCAGAACTCGCTGGGAGCCCCAGGCTGGCAGGGTGAAATCAGGATTTTTGCTGTGGGCAGGAGGAATTTTTTGCAGCTGGTTGTGAAATTCTCGGGCCAAGCCTGAGCAGCTCTGGCCTGGAGGAGAGAGTGGCGAGGGGTAAATGCAAATTCCAGCAGCTGGCTCAGCTTCGCTTCTCCCCTGCCAGGTTGGGGCAATTATATCTGATCATAAACAGCCTTTTCCTGGGCAGGAGCAGCGCCCAGCTCCAGGGAAAAGAGGGATTAAAAATACCAGTTTGGGGTGAGTTTGCCCTGGTTCTGGAAGAAACGAGCTCCCCAGTGTTGCAGGAGTGGGCAGGAGGTGACAACACACCAGATGCCCGAGGTGTCACGAGGAGCTGGGCTCAGTTCTCACCATTCTGCTCCTCCCGGAGTTAAACATATCCCTTACCTCAGATGCCCTTTGCAGGAGGCTGCATCATTTGCATTTTGATGCTCTGGCATTTTCGAAACCACCGAGACATCAGAATTTTTATCGCCTTCAACAACTGCGTTGCCACGGGCAACGCTCGGGAATCTGTTCCGAGCATCGAGCCCGGCTTGCAGCAGAGGGCGGTGTTTGAGTGGGAAAAATGCATATTTATAGAAAAATATAGAAAAATCTCGCTTGAACCTTGGGCAAAATTCGGGCTCTGAGTCTATCGTGGCCATGGGAACGGCACCGATCCACTGCAATCTGTTTGCAAATTCCTTTGTGTGCTGCTCGCGTGTGCTGGATAATCCCTGTCCCAAAGGATTTGGGATTTGAAAATCTTCCTCCTCTTGCGTTGCTGCTGCCCTGCTCGCTCGCAGCCCTCCCTGGCCCCGCTTCCTGGGGTGCTGCTCTGCTCTGAGAGGAAAACTCCACGAGAAAACACCGTTCAATATTTGCTGTGGTTGTTTCGATGAGAAAAATGAGACACTGAGAGTCCTGACTCCATTTCCTGGGATGAACTTTCCCAGTGTGGGTCACCCACGCTCCGATGGTTTCCTGTCAACGCAGACAGAAAAATTATTTAATTTTTGGTGTCCTTTTGAACTTTCACAAGTGAGAACAAGACAATTGTTCTGCGTTAGGGGAATCCCTGAGTCCTGCTGTTTTGGGAAACTTGGACATTTTAATGTCTTTTATTTTATTCCCATCATCTCTGCAAGGATGGGGCTGGTTCTTCCTGATTTAAGGAATTTTTCTGTGGAGGGAAGTGGGGTGGTGGTTATGAGGGTTGGTGGAGGCTCTGCTGGATATTTCCCCATCGTCTCTCCCTTCTCCCTGGGAAGGGAGGCAGAAGCCAGACTTAAATTTGATGTTTCTGCATTGAGGAGGAAACTCTCTGACAAATCAGACAAGAAAATAACATGTTGCAAGAAATAGTGCAGCCACTGGTGGGCTGCTGCTGTCCCTATTTAACTTCTTAGCACTTTTCTCTTGCTTTTTTTCTGTTTTGTTTTTCTTTTCTTTTTGGCTGGGCTTTGTAAGAGGGGAAAAAAATACCTTGCATTTTCCAGAGGAAAAGCAGCAGGGGAGAGCAGCCCAGGGCTCAGTGCAAAGCTGGGGCTCAGCCACTTCAGGCAGGGTTTTAGAGAGAATTAATTACACAAAATCTCTTAATAGGAGGAAAGGCTCAGTCTCCTGCACCTGATGTGGAGCTCTCAGGCTGTTCCAGCTGGGGGCTGCTGCTGCCTGGTGAGGGGGAGCTCGTCTGGATTTTGTGGCATTTCAGCACCAACCCTGACCCTGTCCCTGCCCCAAACCCCTGGGTTGAGTCCCTCAGAGAGCACCCAAAGGTTCAGCCTTGGGACTTTCCCAGAGGAAAAGCAGCAGGGGAGAGCAGCCCAAGGCTTGGTGCAAACCTCCTCTTGTCCCACAGCCGCTTCAGGCAGGGTTTTATGGACATTTAATGACATGAAATCTCTTAATAAGAGGAAAGGCTCAGCCTCCTCCACCCTGATGTGGAGCTCTCAGGCTGTTTCAGCTGGGCACGGATGTGGGGGAGCTCATCTGGATTTTGTGGCATCATTTCAGCCCCAGCCCTGTCCCTGCCCCTGCCCCAGTCCCAGGGCTGGGGCCCTCACAGAGAGCACCCTGAGGTTCTTCCTATAGACTTTTCCAACCCTAACCCTTATCTAACCCTAACCCACTTCAGGCAGGGTTTTATGGACACTTAATTACATGAAATCTCTTAATAAGAGTAAAGGCTCAGTCTCCTGATGTGGAGCTCTCAGGCTGTTCCAGCTGGGGGCTGCTGCTGGCAGGTGACGGGGAGCTCATCTGGATTTTGTGGCATTTCAGCACCAACCCTGCCCCTGTCCCATCCCTGCATCATCCCTGTCCCTGCCTCATCTCTGTCCCTGTCCTTTTCCTGTCCCTGTCCCTGTCCCTGTCCCTGTTCCCATCCCTGTCCCCAGCGCTGTCCCTGCCCTATCCCCGTCCCTCTCCCTCCTCCTGTCCCTGCCTCATCCCTGCCCTATTCCTATTCCTATTCCTATTCCTATTCCTATTCCTATTCCTATTCCTATTCCTATTCCTATTCCTATTCCTATTCCTATTCCTATTCCTATTCCTATTCCTATTCCTATTCCTATTCCTATTCCCATTCCCATTCCCATTCCTATTCCTATCCCTGTCCCAGCCCCATCCCAGCCCCATCCCATCCCTGTCCCAGCCCCTGTCCTGATCCCCATCCCATCCCGTCCTGTCCCGTCCCTGTCCCTGTCCCTGTCCCTGTCCCTGTCCCTGTCCCTGTCCCTGTCCCCGTCCCTCTCCCTCCCCCTGTCCCTGTCCCTGTCCCTGTCCCTGTCCCTGTCCCCACGCGGGGCTGGGTCCCTCTCAGATCACCCCGAGGGTTTTACCCTGGCACTAGGTGCAGCACACTCCGGATTTGCTCTCACCTGCCCCAGCCACATGAGCTCAGGATGGATTTTTGCCGAGTAAACACCTTCAATGTCCTAAATAAACCCTTCTGGTTCCGAGGTGTTCGGGGTTTCCAGAAACTCCCCCGGGGGAGAGGCAGGAGCTGCTGGGGGTGAGGAGGTGCCAGGAAATCCAAACCCTCCTTAGGATAAAGAGGGGGGAAAACATCGGGGAGGAAAGGGAATAAAAACAAGAATGAAAGCCCTGAATGGCCCACAAATAACAAATTCAGAGCACAGGGGCAGGTTTTCGTGCTGGATTAAATTTTATGCTTTTTCAGGGGGGGATGGGGCTGTATGTTAATAGGTGTTTGCCACATTTTTATCACAATTTAAAATCATTGCTGCTATAAGGGAGTTCTTTTATATGCATATACATATATATATGTATATATATTCTGATATATTTATCTATATTATCGATATATAATATATGTAATATATATAATATATATAATTTACATATATTTTATATTTATCAATTATATGAAAGTATATAATATTCATATATATTCTATATTTTATAATGTATATATCTGTATTTCAATACATTTATGTATTTTATATAATTTATATTATACATGCATATATATTTATATATATTAGATATATTTATATTATATATTACATATTACATATTACATAATTATAGATATATAAAATATGTAATATATTTTGTATATTTTATATAGTATATATTTATATTTTAATAAATTTCTTTTTCATATATATATATAATTTTATATATTGCCTATTTATATGTTGCATATAGATTTATATATGGAATATATATTGATGTAGTTAAGATAGATTATGTAATATGTAATATGTAATATGTAATATGTAATATAATATATAATATGTAATATATAATATATAATATATAATATATATTGATTAAATATAAATGTGTAATAAATTTTGTGTATTTTATATCATATATATTTATTTCTTTAATGCATTTATGTATCTTATATATAATTTTATATATTACCTATTGATATATTCTATATATATTAATATTAGTTAGAAATATATACTATATACTATGTACTATATACTATATATTTTGTATATTTTATATAGCATATATTTATATTTTAATAAATTTCTTTTTCTTATATATATATAATTTTATATATTGCCTATTTATATGTTGCATATATAGATATACATGTTAAATATTATATATTTATTGATTCTAACATATTTTGTATTTTTTTATATAGTAAATATTTATATTTTTTTATAAATGTACGTATCCTATCTATATAAGCACCAGCAGGACTGAAATCCCCATTTCCCCAGGAGTCAGAAAGGATTTCAGGGAGGTTTTTTCCCCGATTTTGTGGGGTCAGGCCCTGTGGGGGTGGGCAGCAATTCCTGAACTTCTTCCCAGGAATGGAGCAGGGTTCCGAGCGGCACATCATGGAAATCTCGGGTTTTTTTCTGTTTTAAATCTCTCCTCTCTCGACTCAACACAAAACCTGCAAATCTGGCACTGGAGCAGACGGAGGGGGGAGGAATTCCAGTTAATTTTCCCACCAGTCTGTGTTTAAATGCTGGATTTGCTTAGAATTACACAAAGAAACAGCTTTAAACACCCTAAATAAATAACAATAATTGCCAAACCCTCCAGGTCCTGCAGTTTATTCAACAGATGCTCCAGGTAACTCGATTTAGTGACTCCAAAGTGTGGAAGGGATTAATGCAGCTGCAGATTTAGCACAGTGGGGCCACCATAAAAACCCAATTTCTGTTCATGGATATTCTAATCAGGACCTTTCTCCCTGATAATTCAGCCACTTCACTTTTCCTGCCATTATTTATTAATGGGGCAGCAGGAAAATTGTTCTTTGATTCAAACAGCAAGGAAATGGTGCGAGGAGGAATAAATCACTCAGGATTTGCTCTACCCTTTCACTGTTTCTATAAAACTGCCAATAAAGCCTCACTTCAAAGATTTATTCTAAGATGTGAGAGGACTTTCCTGGGCTGAGTTCTGGGATTTTGCTGCCACAACTCAAATTTCAGCCACAAGTTCCTCCCTTCCCCTGCTCCAGTGAGAGGATGACTCTAAAACCTCACCAATGATACAAAAAAACCAAACCCAAAAAGTCAAATTTCCTACACAAAATTTATTTTTGAGCTGCTCAAATTAAGCCTGGCTTTAGTTCACCTGTGTTTGCACAGAGCTGGGATTGCCTCACAGTATTTTGAATCTAATTTAATGTAGATTATATTGATTATCTTCAATTTAATTTGTAAGTTCATCAAACCTCCAGTGAAGGTGTGGACAGGAGGGACATGGCCAAAGAGACCTGGTAGGGTTTGACTCTTGTAAAATCAATTTCCAGGATTCTCCTATGGGATCTGGGGCCAAATTTTGGGGGGAACCTCCCAAAAATGGTCAAAATTCACTGCTGGAGCTGTCACCAAAGCTGAAAGTCTCCACCTGTGACCTGAAGCTGGAACAGCTTCACAGCAGCACCCAGAAATGAGGAGGTTTTGGCCAAATTTTCTGGATTTTACACTTAAATGATTTTGAGGGAAGGGAAGGGAAGGGAAGGGAAGGGAAGGGAAGGGAAGGGAAGGGAAGGGAAGGGAAGGGAAGGGAAGGGAAGGGAAGGGAAGGGAAGGGAAGGGAAGGGAAGGGAAGGGAAGGGAAGGGAAGGGAAGGGAAGGGAAGGGAAGGGAAGGGAAGGGAGAAGTCAAGTCTTTGAGGATTTCAGTGGAAGCATGGCCAGAAGAAGGGAAATCCAAATATTAATTAGCACTTTCTCATTTAAAAGCACTTTGGGAAGAAAAGGCAATAAACGAAGATGATCACCTGGACCTGGGAGGGTTTCATTTGTAGGGAAAATCACCCTTAGGTAATCCCACAAATTTATCTCTATCCTGACCTTCAGGGCTGGCCCATGGTGAGAAGGGCTGGAAAATGGGGATTCTGATCATTCCAGGTCTTCCAGACAGCAAAACCACCCCAAATCCTTTTTATTTCCCTGATCAGGGACATCACGAAACCTCAGGGACACAAGCAATGCCAGGTGCCACCAGGAGGGGCTGGAGCTGGTGGCTCCTCTGTTTCAACACAGAATGTGACCAAAAGTAACTGTTCTATCACCATCTGTTGAGGGTGGGGCAGTGATCCTGCTCTCCATGGGAGATATTCTGCTAATGGGCATCCATTGAAACCAGCTGGGGCAGTGTTCTTTATCTTTTCACAACCCATCCTTCCTCCAGGAGATCTCTCCTGTTCATGGCCATTGAGTCCCAGTGCATGACTGATGAAATTCCATCATCCCCTGGGGAGTTGCTCCAGCCAGGGGGAGGAGCCAAACATTTCCTACCTGGATAAAAACTGAGATTTGGAACATCAGAGCAGCCTTTTCCCTGGATTCCAGAGGAAAACCAGACCTTCCACATCACCACTGGAGCTTGGGAGGAAACTGCACCTTGTACAGGAGCACTGTTCCAACTGAGCCACATCTGTCACTGCAGGAGGATGCAGCCACCATGGGATGGGACTGCTGCCAACACCCTGCCTGCCTGACGGGTGTCAGGTTGTACTCTGACTGTGTCAGGGTTTGGGGTTTGTTCTTTGTAGTACTGTATTTCTACTTTAATTTCCCTAGTAAAGAACTGTTATTCCTAATTCCCATATCTTTGCCTGAGAGCCACTTGATTTCAAAATTACAATAATTTGGAGGGAGGGGGTTTACATTCTCCATTTCAAACAGAGGCTTCTGCCTTTCTTGGCAGACACCTGTGCTCCAAACCAGGACATTGGGAATGGATGGGTGCTGAGCCAGGGGGATTGGAGGGAAGCCACAAAAAACCCCCTCAAAGACAGAGAAACACTCTCCCTGGAGACAGACCCATGGAGCATCCAGGAAAACATGGAATAAAGTCCCACCTTGGATGTAGGGAGATGAGAGGACAGCAGGGAAAACCTTCCCAGGCTTCAGATGGAACCTGGACAGGGACAGGGCTCTGCTGTCCCCATGGCCCAGGACAGGACCCAACACCAGATCAGCCTTGTCCCCTGGGAGGGGCTGGAAGCAGCAGGACCCCGGAGCTTTCAGCCCCACCGAGGGCAGGAAGCAAAACAAGCCCCGTCAGCTCCAGCTTATCCCAAAATTCCCCGATGCCAGCAGCTCCCTGAGATATTCACAGCTCCCAGATCTGCACTGAAAACAAACAAAACCACTGACAGCCAGGCCCTGCTGATTTCAGTGCTTCTGCTTTTATTCCTCCCCTCTCCCAAAGAGCCAAGAGCTGGATCTGCCTCAGCTCCTGAATCATCAGGAGCTTTGTTTGCCACGGCAGCTGCAGGAATTGGGGCTGGGATGCTCCTTTTTTAAAGTTTAATTGTGCCTGCTTTTGAGCTTGAAAGGCTGGAAGGGAGATCAGAGATTGGGTGAGGCTGGGAGGGAGCACAGGGATGAATTAACTCAGGGATTGTCCTGCCCAGTGGGTCAAGATTTCAACTGGAAATTTCATATTCCTGATTTAATTCCTGCATTTTTAAAATTCAGCTTTTCTTGCTCCGTGCTTGAGGGGACAGAATTGGTTTCTGGGAAGGGGAAAATAACTGAGCTGGCTCATTTGGGGTCAAGCTGAGTATTTGGGCAGTTCTGAATTAATCTGGCCCTTAATTTAGGCCTGTCCCTAGGACAGGACTGGGAATGCCACTGCTGAAAGGATCAGCTGCAGCCCAGTGCCCATCCCTGTTAATGAATCAATAATGGATTATTATTAATTAATCCAAGAAATGTTTGGGCACTGCTCCCAGGGATGCACAGGGATTTTGGGGTGTCTGGGGGGGATCCTGGGGGGTCCCACTCTGGTCAGGATATCCTGTGCTAATGGACAACATCAGGAAGAAAAACCTGAATTGAGAAAGGACAGCTGAGAATAGATCAGATAAATGAGGTTGGGTTGGGGTGGAGTTTTTGTTTTGATTTACCTTGGGTTGATGAAGTTCTCGATGTACTTAAATATCATAGAAAAGAGAGAAGCCAAGGGAAAAATTCACAACTTTACAATTTAACTCTTCAGCAATTCCACAATCTCATAAATGAACCATTTAACCATTTCCAATTTTCACATTTCAACCATTTAGCAATTGAACACTTAAAAAATTCCACAATTTAACTATTTAATTATTTCACAATTTAACCATTTTACAATTTCACTACTTCACAATTTAAACATGTTACCATTTTATCATTTCACAATTTCACCATTTTCTGATTTCACCATTTAACAATATCCATTAATTCTACAATTACTTCCACAATAGCTAATTTCACAATATCCACAATTTAACCATTTAAAAATTCCCAATTTCCCAATTCCATGTACCAGCCAGAACTCCCCACCTGGAAACGAGAGCAAATAGCAGAAGGACAAACCCAGAAATCCATGAATATTTTATCAAGCAGTCAGAGCCTGCAGTGCTGAGTGCCACAGCAAACAAAACAAATTCCTGTTTTCAGAGCAATGCTGAAATAATTTTGGGAAATGCAGCACAAACCTCGCTCTGCTCTTGGATCTCTGCTCTCCTCAGAGCCTGAGCAGGAAGGAGTCACCTCAGAGGGATGCAGGACAATTTATATGTGCAACAAATTCTATTTAAAATCAAGGAAAACCCCTGTTTTTTACATTCCCAAGCTTTGGACACCTTGATTTTGCCATGCTGGTAAAAATGTACGGCACAGTGTAAGATAAATTCCAGGGCAGGGGGAAAATTGAGAGTGTAAAGCTAAAAAAGAAATATTCTGAAGGCTTTAAAAATAGAATATCTGCTGTACCAGGAAGGATGGGATGCAACTGGACTTGCTGATATCAAAGGCCTTTCCCAACTTAATGATTCCAGGATTTTCTGCTTTTGAGAATTTAAAAATGGGAGATAAGCAGTGAAGTTTGGGGTAATTTTTGTGCCCTGAAGTTCAGCCATGATGTTTGCATTAATATTAAATAAAGCATTTATACTGATATGAATTATAACATTTATACCAATATTAAACATAACATTTATACCAATATTAATCATAACATTTCCATTAATATTAATTATATCATTTACACCAATATGAAACACAATATTCGTACCAACATTAAATGTAACAATTACACCAATATTAAATATAACATTTACACCAATATTAATTATAACATTTATATCAATATTAATTACACCATGTACACCAATATTAAATATAACACACCAGTATTAAATATAACATTTACACCAATATTAATTATAACAATTACACAAATATTAATTATAACATTTATACCAATATTAATTATACTATTTTTACCAACATGAAATACAACATTTACACCAATATTAAATATAACATTTGCACCAATATTAATTATAACATTTATACCAATATGAAATATAACATTTATCCCAATATAAATTATACCATTTACACCAATATTAAATATAAAATTTACACCAATATTAATTATACCATTCACACCAATATTAAAATACAAAGAGAAAAACCTTGGTTGTCCAAACAACATAAAATAATTGTCACAGTGATTTATTATTTTTGTACCTCTCTGTTGGTTCAGTGTGAATAAGCTCTGGGTGTTCCTAAAATTTCCCTGCCTCTCTTTTCTTCATCCCAAAATCTTCCCAAAATCGGAATTTCTGCCTTTCTGGCTTTGCTCTGGGAGGCATTTTCTGGTTTAGCAATGTTGTTTTTCCAGAGGGAGGAAGTTTTGGGGTCACTGTCTTCTCCCAGATTCTCAGGAAAAATTCCTTCCCTGACCCCAGCCGTGATGGCTTCACATTCCCGAGCTTTTCTGGGGAACCCAGGACATCCCTCTGGGTGCACTGGATGGTTCCAGACCCAGGCAGGGGGCTCAGGAGCCTGGGCACAGTGCCCAAAACCCCTTGCCTTTGATTTTAGACCCTGGGAAATACTAGTACCCTTGCATGAAGAATTACAAGTCACAAAAAATAAGTAGAGTGTAAGTTAGATTATTACAAGGTGAAAAAGTAGGTTTTTAAAATTGTTTATAATGAGGGTCTGGGGTCAAGCTGGAGGAATCTGGGTGTGTTCTGTCCTTCTTTCTCCTTCTTCCTGCATCCATCTTCTGGGTGATGTTGGCACTTTTGGATTGGTTTAGAGCAGAATCAGACTGTACAATATAAGTGATAGGTATTGGGAGATAATTGTAAATAATGTTTATGTAGTTTACAGTATAAAAAGATAATCCCACCCCAGGGTGGGCAGTGTGCCTGGGGCTGAGCTGCTGAGCTGGGCAGGGAAAGAACTTTTAGATGAGATAAAATAAACAACTCTGGAAACAACAGAAGAGTCTCCTGACTCCTTCTCGGTGCTGGGGCTGGGACACAGAGACTCTAAAACAACACAGGTTCCACAGAGACATCACTGGCCACACTTTTCCAAGTTTTGGGGATGATTTTTGGGGCAGGGTTTGCCCACCCACACCTCCCCAAACTCTGCTTTTCCCTGGCTTTGGAGCACAAACAATTCCCTGGGCTTTGCATGCCTGGTTTGGGATTTGCACACCTGGTTTGGGATTTGCATACCTGGTTTGGGATTTGCACACCTGGTTTGGGATTTGCACACCTTGTTTGGGATTTGCACACCTCGTTTGGGATTTACACACCTGGTTTGGGCTTTGCACACCTCCTTGGGTTCAGTTCCACCTGGGAGAGCAGAACTGGCATTGGAAATCTCTGCTTTGCATCGGAGACTTTGCTAATTAGACACGTTCAGCCGTTCCAAAAGCCAGCAGAGATACAAATCCACATTTGAACCCTGCTTTTCACCTTACAAACCCACATTTTAACTCTGCCCTTCACTTTATAGTCTCATATTTTAACTCCGCTTTTCACCTCTTAAAAATCCATATTTTAACTCTGCTTTCACCTCTTGCAAATCCACATTTAGCTCTGATTCTCACCTCTTCCAGACTCACATTTAACTCTGCTTTTCACCTCTTACAAACTCGTATTTTAAATCTGCTTTCACCTGTTATAATCTCATATTTTAACTCTGCTTTTCACCTCGTACAAATCCACATTTAACCCTGCTTTTCACCTCTTATAAACCCACATTTAGCTCTGATTTTCACCTCTTATAAACCCATATTTTAACCCTGCTTTTCACCTCTTAGAGACCCACATTTATCTCTGCTTTCACCTCTTACAAACCACATTCTAACCCTGCTTTTCACCTCTTCTAAACCACATTTTAACTCTGTTTTCACCTCTTACAAACCACTTTTTATCTCTGTTTTCAGCTCTGCTGGAGGCACTTCCCTCCTGTGATCCCACCACATGTCAGGACACGACAGAGCCTTGGGCTCCCCACTCCTGCAATTCCAGGCAGGAACTCAGGGACGTGGAGCTTCTCCTCCTGCATATCCAGGTGTATTTATTCCGTGAACAAATATAAAAATGCAGACTCAAAAAAAAAAAACCAACAAAAATCCACCAAACCAAACCAAAAAACAACAAACAAAAACAAAAAACCCCCAACAAACAAAAACAAAACAAAACAACAACAACAAAACAACAAAAAAAAAACCACCCAAAAAACCAAAACCAACCAAAGAAAAAAACCTCCAAAGCCAACAATTCTGTAATTAAACCATACTTGGTCACTGGTTGGATTTGGCTCTGTGAGCTGCTGGAATTGGGTAGGTAAATGCAGAAATTTGGGCATATCCAGGTAAATGCAGAAATTTGGGCACATTCAGGTAAATGCATAAATTTGGGCATATCCAGATAAATGCAGAAATTTGGGCACATTCAGGTAAATACAGGAATATGGACACATCTAGATAAATACACAAATTTGGGCACATTCAGGTAAATACAGAAATTTGGGCACATTCAGCTAAATACAGGAATATGGGCATTCCAGGTAAATACAGAATTTCCAGGTAAATACAGAATTTCCAGGTAAATACAGATTTTTTGGGGGGGCACATCCATCCTGGGAATTTGCCTTTTCCAGCCCCTGGTACCTTTCTGTGCCAGAGCTGCCACTTCCCTCAGCTGCTGCTCCCAGCTGTCCTCACCTCAATATTTGCCTTCCTCAACTCCAAATTTCCCCTTTCCCCACCTCAGGAATTTTAATCTGGAAAGGCTGGAGGAGCAGGAGCTGTCCCAGCTGTGCCACCTCTCCCTAGTTTGGCAGGGCTCACACCTTTGCTGGGGGAAATTTAGGTTTTGTTCAGCCACAAAACGCCTTCCTCTGATCCATTAAAAACTGCTTTTTTTTTTTTTAATTTTTTTTTCCTCTCCTGACTTTTGGCTTTAGCTTCACCCATCTCCTTTTCCAGGTGAGCCCTGGTTGGTTCAATTTCCCTGCAAGCCCAGAACACCAAATTTTTCTGAAAATTGCTTAGTTCAGATTTCCATGAGTTCAGGAGCGCTACCTGCAAATATCCGGGCAGGCTTTGAACGCTTCTCCTCTATTTTAACCCACAAAAGAAATAAAAAAAAAAAAAAAATTAAAAAAAAAAAAGGGAAATAAATTTTAAAAAATTCCAAATAAGCAGTGCTGGCAACGCTGAAATCTTCGCCGGTATCATGCAGGGCTTTGTGCCGCGCCTTTGTGAGGCATAATTAGCACTTGGAATGTGCACACATCAGATGGCGGCGGAACGGGAGAGTTCCTTTAACCCCTGAGCCTCCGCGGCGCATCCTGCCTGTCCTGGGATGACACCGGGAGGCAGCGCCACAATTCCCAATCCCGGAGCCTCTGAGGCTCCCAATCCACAGCGCAGGGTCTGGTTCGGGCAGTGGCAAGAGCGGCTTTTGTTTTTATATTATTTTTTTTAAACACACTTTCATTTTTTTTTTCTATTTTCCTATTAATTCCAGCATTAAATCTCTTTTTTTTTTTTTTTTTTTTTTTTTTAATGTCTTTGTGGACGTCTAAATATTTTTACATTAATTCCGCTATTAAATCTCCTTTTTTCCCAATGTCTTTGTGCATTTCTAAGCACTTTTACATTCCAGTATTAAATATATTTTTGTCTTTATGCACCTCTAAACATATTTACATTAATTCCAGAATTAAATCTCATTTTTAATGTCTTTGTGCACATCTAAACATTTTCACATTTATTTCAGTATTGGCTCTCTTTTTAAAAAATATCTTTGTGCACATCTAAACATTTTCACATTTATTCCACTATTGGCTCTCTTTTAAAAAATGTCTTTGTGCTCATCTAAACATTTTTACATTAAGTCCATTCCTCCATTAAATACATTAATTTACATTTTTACATTAATTTCAGTATAAAATGTATTTTCAATGTTTTTATGCACATCTAAACATTGTTACTTTTATTCCAGCATTAAATCTTGATGGTTTTATTGTCTTTGAGCAGATTTAGGGATGGGACAGGGAGTTTAAATCTCCTGGTGTGGTGATGGCGGGATGGAAATTGCTGCTTCTCTGCTGAATTCAGGATTTTCCTGAAGGAAACTCTTTGGGAATGCCATGAAGGGATCCAGCACTGAGCCTGACCCACTGGGTGCTGGATTTTCCTGAGTTTTTGGGTTTTCCTGAGTTCTGGGTTTCCCTGGGAGTTTGATTTTCCTGAGTTTTGGGTTTTCCTGAGTTTTGGGTTTCCTGGGAGTTTGATTTTCCTGGGTTTTGTGTTTTCCTGGATGTTGGATTTTCCTGGGTTCTGTATTTTCCTGGGTATTGGGTTTTCCTGGATGTTGGGTTTTCCTGGATGTTGGGTTTTCCTGGATTCTGGGTTTCCTGGGTATTGGGTTTTCCTGGATATTGGGTTTTCCTGGGTTTTGGGTTTTCCTGTGTGCTGGATTTTCCTTGGTGCTGGATTTTCCTGGACGTTGGGTTTTCCTGGGTTTTGGGTGTCCTGGATGTTGGGTTTTCCTGAATGTTGTTTTTTTCTGGGTTTTCTGTTTTCCTGGATGTTGGATTTTCCTGGGCATTGGGGTTTCCTGGGTATTGGTTTTCCTGGGTTTTGTTTTTTTTTGGGGTTTTGGGTTGTCCTGGGCCTCGGGGTTTCCTGGATGTTGGATTTTCCTGGATGTTGGGTTTTCCTGGATGTTGGGTTTTCCTGGATGTTGGATTTTCCTGGGTTTTGGGTTTTCCTGTGTGCTGGATTTTCCTTGGTGCTGGATTTTCCTGGATGTTGGGTTTCCCTTGCTGTGGAAAACCCTTTGCAGCGTTTATGGAGCAATCACCACAATGATTTGGCCAAAAGCTGAGAGTTTATTCCTTGACCCAGACTTGGCTCCCCCCCTGCATGGCCTGGCTCGTCCAGGACGTGCCCAAATCCTGGGATGAGAGGAGCGAGCTGTGCCCCATGGGACCCCAAAACTCCTCTGGCCTCCCCTCCAGGGTGATCCACAAATCCCAAGGAACTCTTTGTTCCCCTCCATCCCTCGGCCCAAACTCGGGAGGGAGTTTTTGTCTGGAACGGAGCAGTGATTTGCATAACTTCGCTTTCTTTGCTCTCACAAGTCCGAACAGATCCCTCCCCCTCCCCTTCCCTCTCCTTAGACATCTGTTCCTGTTTTGTCCCTACCAAATTTTTTGTTTTGTCCCTACCAAATTTCCAGGCTGTTGCACAAGATCCTGGAGCCCGCAGAGCATTCCCAGCAAAAAACTGGGAATGCAGGAGTGCGACCTCATCCCACCAGCCCTGTCCGGGCTCCCGGCGCTGATTTGGGGTCAGATTTTCTGCTGCTCCTTTTGATCTTGGTTAATAATGGCCAAAAATAGCGCTGGGAGCCTCCTCCTTCCTCCCTCTTTGTTCTGCTCGTGGAAAGTCGAGGCTCCCGTTGGAATGTCAGGGGTTATCTGGGATTTATTCCCAGCCCTGCACAGGAGGAGGAGGAGGTTTCCGAAGGGAAGGAATGAGCCCAGCGTGGCCTGCCCCGGATTTATGCAAATCTGGGTATTTTTATGCCAATTCCGAGTCAACTGCCTGTCTCGTTAGGGAAAAAGTGGCAAGTCTGGCTGCGAGCCAGAGCTCCAGGCTCGCTCCCTCCATCCCCGCCCGGTTTGCCGGGAACAGGCTCCGATGGATGCGGGACCGGGGATCGCTGGGTTAGGGCTCCGGGCTGCTGCTCCCGGGCTGCGAGGTGAAACCCCAGGCCAGGGAATGAATCCCTCATCCCAGATTTCCCCTCTGCAAGTTTCTCTTGGCTCTGCCCCTTGGGATGTCCTGGATTCTCTTCCCAGCTGGAATTACCGTGGGGCTGCCTCTCCCAGCCCAAATAATTCCTGGACATCTCCCTTAGGAACTTTCCTTGTCTCCCATCCTTGTGCCATCCATCACGGACATCCCCCTTAAGAAAATTTCCTGTCTCCCATCCCTGTGACATCCTTTGGGAATGGGAACAGCCAAGAAATCCCTAGTCTAGAAAGTAAAACCCCAGCCCAGGGGATGATTCCTGATTTCTGCATTTTCCCTCTGGAAGATTCCTCTTGGCTCTGCCCCTTTGGGACGCCCAGGATTCTCTTCCAGGCTGGAATTACCACAGGGCTGCTCTCCCAGCCCCACCCTGCCTGAATTATCTCTGGACATTCCCCTTAAGAACTTTCCCTGTCTCCCATCCTTGTGCCATCCATCATGGACATCCCCCTTAGGGACTTTTCCTGAATCCCATCCTTGTGACATCCTTTGGGAATGGGAACAGCCAAGAAATCCCCAGGCTGGGAGGTGAAACCGCAGGCTCGGAATGATTCACTCATCCCAAATTTCTGCTCTGGAAGACTCCTCCTGGCTCTGCCCCTTTGGAATGTCCAGGATTCTCTTCCAGGCTGGAATTACCATGGGGCTGCCTCTCCCAGCCCCACCCTGTCTAAATCATTCCTTAGGAAAATTTCCTGTCTCCCATCCTTGTGACATCCATCGAGAATGGGAACAGCCAAGAAATCCCCGGGCTTGAAGGTGAAATCCGAGGCCAGGAGATGATTCCTGATTTCTGCATTTTCTCTCTGGAAGGTTCCTCTTGGCTCTGCCCCTCGGGATGTCCTGGATTATCTTTCAGGCTGGAATTACCGTGGGGTTGCCTCTCCCAGCCCCACCCTGCCTGAATTATCCCTGGACATTCTCTGAGCAGCTTTTCCCATCTCCCATCCTTGTGACATCCATAGGGAATGGGAGCAGCCAAGAAATCCCAGGAATGCCACAGGGAGCCACGAGCAGTGTGTGAAGCTGGAAGCTTCCCATAAACATTTGGGGCTTTCAGCGAGACTTAAAAATACGAAAATATAAATAATTAAATGCAAAAATTACTGCTGGGGCCCGGTTGTTTAATTGGAAATTCTGGAATTCTCTTTCAAGTCAGGGTTTGAATCTCTTTTTTTTTTTTTTTTAAAAGAAGTGCTGTGGGAGGCTCTGAGAACGGGATCTGTTAGAGGCAGAAGGATTTAAAAGGGTTTTTTTAAGTGATAAGATTTATCTGCAGCACTGGCAGCAGCTCTGGCCTGCTGCTGAAATACATTGAATTTAAACCAGGGCTGGGTGGGATCTTGGGAAGGAATTGTTCCCTGGCAGGGTGGGCAGGGGCTGCCATGGAATTGCCAGAGCAGCTGTGGCTGCCCCTGGATCCCTGGCAGTGCCCAGGGCCAGGCTGGAATATTCTGGGATGGCAGAAGGTGTCTCTGGGGTGGAATAAATGCTAATCCCAACCCAATATTCCAATATTCTGTGATTCCCTGATGTCTGGATATCTCTGATTAAATATTTGTCCCAGTAAATGAGGAAAGCTCTGATTTTATTTCCAATTTTTTCCCCCCCAAGCCTGTTCTCCAAACCTTTTGTCACTTTTGTTTTCGATTGAGCATTTGGGGAGGTTTTTTTTGTTTGTTTGTTTTATTTTTTGTTTTATTTGGATTTCTCCATAGAAAGCTGAGCACAGGGAGAGGAATTCCAAAGCCAGGAGAAATTGAAAACACGAGGGGAGGGACGGACTCTGCACCTCACAGGCCTCGCATTTAAACCTCCAAAGCCGTTTTTTCACCTAAAAATCTTTGAAAATTCATGTGGAATAGGGACCTTAACTCCTCATTTCCACAGTGCTTTGATATCTAAATTTCTGAGGTATTTTTAGAACTCCTGTGAGGAGCTTTATGAGCATCTCGAGGCACATAAATGTATTGAAAAATCAGATGTTGAACTGGAAGTTTCAGCTTGCAAACTCCATTTACTGCAGCTCGTGGTGGAGGTGCTTGGTTTTATACACAAAATATGCTTTGATAATTCACTCTTTGTGTCTTTCCAGCATATTTGAGTTTTTTAGTGAAATAACAAGCAAAATTTTTTTTTTTTTTAATATAAATCCAACCAAATTCCAATTTCAGCTCAAAGACAGCTTCTCAAAAAATATTAAATAACAAATGGAAGCTCTTCTGTGTTTTTTAGAATAATAAAAGCAGAAAAATAAATAAATTAGGGCTTCAAATAGAAGAAAGTCTGGGTTATAATCGCTGGTAACACTTGGAGACTATTTTGTGTTCTCTAGGTAGCAAGAACTCCCAAATTTAGTGCAAATTAATTTATACTCAGCTCCCCAGCAGTTAAGAAGCATCAGGAAAGAGATAAAAATCAATTTTTTAAATGAAAGTTTCTTGTGGTTCTTTGTTCTGCTCAGAACCGTGGCGTTAATTAAGTTCCTGCTTCAAATTTGGGATAAATTAAAGGGCAGGGAAAGGAATCCCTGCCCAAGTTTCAGTTCTGTGGGACAAAATCCTGGGGCTGTGCTAACAAAGCACAACAATCTCAAAAACTGGAGAAAACAGTAAACAAAAATGATAATTTAGGGCTCATCATGAGGAAATTAATTCCTGCACTTCAAGGAGATTGGGCTTTGGAATCAGAGGAGAGATTGTCCTAGTTTGGAGGACAGGTGTCTGCTAAGAAAGGCAGGAGCCTCTCTTTGAAATGGAGAATGTAAACCCCCTCCCTCCAAATTATTATAATTTTGAAATCAAGGGGCTCTCAGGCAAAGATATGGGAATAGGAATAACAGTTCTTTACTAGGGAAATTAAAATAGAAATACAGTACTACAAAGAACAAACCCCAAACCCTGACACAGTCAGACTCCAAGCTGACAGCCGTCAGTCAGGCAGGGTGTTGGCAGCAGTCCCATCCCATGGTGGCTGCATCCTCCTGCAGTGACAGATGTGGCTCAGTTGGAGCAGTGCTCCTGTACAAGGTGCAGTTTCCTCCCAAGCTCCAGTGGTGATGTGGAGCAATCCCGTTTCCCTCTGGAGTCCAGTGGAGAAAGGGCTCCCTTAGTGTCCCAAAACCTCTGTTTTTATCTTGGTAAGAAATGTTGGGCTCTTCCCCCTGGCTGGAGCAACTCCCAATGGGATGCAGTAATTTTATCAGTCCCACAGTGGGACTCAATGGCCATGAGCAGAAAATGACTGGCTGGAGGAAGGATGGTTGTGAAAAGATAAAGAACACTGCCCCAGCTGGTTTCAATGGATGCCCATTAGCAGAATATCTCCCATGGAGATCAGGATCACTGCTCCACCCTCAACAGATGGTGATAGAACAGATACCTTTTATCACACCCTGTATTGGAACCCCAAACAGAGATCCAAGCTGGGAATCCTTTGCCAACCAGGACTGATGTTTTATTCCGGCTTTTCCCATATTTCAGGTGAGGTTCTTGTGCTTGAGTGATGTGGTAGAAACCCAGACTTTGGTCAAATAATTTGATAAAAGACCAATTTTTTTAAAAAATAATTTGGTAAAAGCCCAAGGTTTTGGGAAAATAATTGAAGGCCACTAGGATCTGTCATAGAGGGGTATTTATGATAATCCAGGAGCAATTTAAAGCTGGAATTTTATTAAATCCTTCACGGAATTTCACCAGAAAATGATCTCAAATGATTTCTGGGGTTCAGTCTCCTGGAGTTCAGTCCTGGCCCTCTCTTCCTCTTCTCTGAATTTTTGGGGATGAGTCCTGGGGGATACAAAGCTCCCCCTCCACCTTGGTTCCAATCCCGTGGTGAAATTTGGATTGTTCTGGTGTGGGAAAGGTGAGATCCGCAGTGGAGATAGGAAAAACCTCAGGGAAAAAAAGTCCTGAAGGAATTTTCCAGGCAGCAGCAGGAGCCAGTGGAGTGGGAGATGCTTCTGGAATTCCTGGGAGGAGCAGGATGGGTCCTCCTAGAAAATGCAGGATGGTTGGAAATGCTCCTGGAATTCCTGGGAAGAGCAGGATGGGTCCTCTCAGGAAATCCAGGATGGTTGGAAGTGTTCCTGGAATTTCTGAGAGGAGCAGGATGGGTCCTCCCAGGAAATCCAGGATGGTTGGAGATGTTCCTGGAATTTCTGAGAGCAGAATGGGTCCTCTCAGAACAGACAGAACAATGGGAGATGCTCCAGGAATTCTTGGTAGAAGGATGGGTCCTCCCAAAAAGTGCAGGATCATTGGAAATACTCCTGGAATTCCTGGGAGCATCCTCCCAGAACAGACAGGACAGTGGGAGATGCTCCAGGAATTCCTGGGAGCAGGATGGGTCCTCCCAGAAAGTGCAGGATTATGTGAGATGCTCCAGGAATTCCTGGGAACAGGATGGGTTCTCCCAGCATTTTTTCCAGCCCTACTTCTCCCCCTCCTGATCCAGTGGGTGCTTGGAGGTTTCACAGCAGAGTTCTGGGATGCCACAAAATCCCCGGGTTTGTCAGGACCGTTCCTCCAGCCCACGGGGCTCTGTCTCTGCCCCATCCCTGCCTCGGGAGCTCCCATCCCAGGCAGCCCCAGCTGGGAGCAGGGCTTTCCTCTGCCTCCCTTTCCCAGGAAAACTGTCCCTGCTGTTCCTTTGTGTGGCCGGCAGCAGCTGCAGCTGGTTCCTCTCTTTCCTGTGAAATCTTCCCGATTCTCTGAAGATGTGGCTCTGGTTTTGTGGAAGGGGTTAAATTAAAACCAGGCTTAGCCCTTTTCCTGTTCTTGCACAGCAAAGGAGGGAAAACCACATTTCCTCACTGCACCCCTTTGAAAAGGAGCTCCTGGGCACGCCGGGATCTCTTTTTCTGGGGAAATCTGGATGCAGTGCAGGGGAGCTGTTCCCATTAAAGCAAATCCAGCTGCCAGGAGCCCTTGGAATTGTGCCAGGTCCTGGCAGGACAGCCCTGGGCTGGTTCTGCTGCACCTCATAACCCCCACAGCTGCTGCAGCATCTCCACCTTCCATCCCACATTCCTGGGCATTCCCATGGTATCCTGGGGAGTACAGGGAGGAGGGGGAAATACTCCAGTGGGGACTGGAAGGAAACTCAATTCCATCCTGCCTGGGCTGGGATTGGGACTGAAAGGGAGATTTCCCCAGGTGGAAGGGCAGCAGTGACTGCAGCTCTGCTTTCCCACCCCTTCTCCGGCCTGAATCATCCCAAGGCAGGACAGGACACTTTGTACTCCCATTTCTGTAGGCAAAGCTGAGTTTCTGGGATTTTTGGGGCTCTGTTCTTGCTGGGTTGGTGGTGAGGAACTGCTGGATGAAATACAGACTTGAATTACGGCTGAGCTGAAGGGAGGGGGAAAAAGAATCCAGCAGGAGCTGGGGCAGCTGTGAATGCCTGGAATTCAGTATTGGAAGTGCTGGGGAAGGGGACTGGAAAACTCCTGGCTGTGCCCCCAGCTCCTGGGCCTCATCTCAGGGCTGGAAGGGAGATGAGGGTGGTGGAAGAGATAACTGGTGTCCCTAAAATCCTTCATGGTACGGGGACATTTATTTTCCCAGCAGAAATGGGAATTTGGGTTGATTCCAGATCAGTCCTGGCTCCTGGGAGGGTGGCATTGAAGGTCTCCAAACCCTGCTGACCAAATCAAGGTCCTGTAATTACTCCATCTTTCTTTTTTTTTTTTTTTTTTTTTTTTTTCACAAAGAAACCTTAAATGGATGACAGGATAATGTGTTACCAATAGCTAAATAACAATGAGCAAAGATTTCCCAGATTTTCACTCTGGTTTGGATTGGAGAAACCTTCAATCCCATCCCATTCCATTCCACCCCTTCATGGCCAGGGACACCTCCCACTGTGCCAGGCTGCTCCAATTAATTGAAGGAATTAATTGGATGGGGATCCTCCCATTACCCAATGCTTGACATTGTTTAATAATCTGATAAAAAGAAAGAAAGAAAGAAAGAAAGAAAGAAAGAAAGAAAGAAAGAAAGAAAGAAAGAAAGAAAGAAAGAAAGAAAGAAAGAAAGAAAGAAAGAAAGAAAGAAAGAAAGAAAGAAAGAAAGAAAGAAAGAAAGAAAGAAAGATTAAAAACAGCATAAAGAAACATTCCTAAAGTTCATTAATAAAAAAGGGTTGATCACTAAGGCTCCATTCCTGGAGGAGAGGCTCCAACTTTCAGGGATGCAGCAGGAAAAGAGGGAATTCTGTGTTTCTTCTCTCACACCTCCTGGTAAATTAAAATTTGGGAGCCCTGCAGATTTCTGGGCTTCTGGGAGCACAAAGAGGATAAAAAATGGTTATTTCAGCTGAGGAGAAACGCTGCAGGTTGGAAATGAAAACACTTCCTCTGTGGTTTGCAAGGAACCTGGAACTGATCTTCCTCCTGACATCCATAAAAAACTGAGCCTCTCATTCCTGTATTTAAACAGCCAGATTAAAAAATGGAGCAGTTTAATTAAATATCTCTCCTAAATGGGGAATTTCTGGGTTTTCTTAAGGAGTGCAAGGTAGAGCCTGATCTTCACCTCCCTGAGCTTGTTCTGGCTTGTCCTGGGAGATCCTGGTGTGGGATTTGGGGAATAAGGGTCAAACCACGCCTGTGGCCTCATTCCTCACCTCAGGAACAGCTGGGAAACCTCCGTTTTCCTCATACACTGACAAACCACATAAAATCCAACACTTTCCACATGTATTTTTAAAGGAATTAAGGAATTTTTAAATTCCATTTGTTTTTAATTCTGTTATTTCTATTAATCCCTCTGTTAATGTTTGGCCTCCCCTCCATCCTGCTGTGTCAGGTTCTCCCAGCTCAGCATCTTCCAAATGCCAAAAAATCCACTTGATGCCCCAAATTTCTTGGTTGTCCTGCTAGGATGGACAGGTTAGAACAGGATTTTTGCTGTTGTTTAAATCTCCCTGTGGTACCATCAAATTTTGTGTCCCAAGGCCACTCTCCCACCTGGAGGTTTCTCCATGGGAAAAAAAACCAAACAGGTTTGTGTTCAAAAAGAGGGAAAATGCCCTGAGCAGCTGATCCTGGTTTTTCTGTCCAAAAATGGTTGGAATTTTGGGAAATTTAACACAATGCAGATTAAAAGAGACAGGATTTTAATGAGGTAAAGTCTGATGGAGACTGTGAAAAATCCTGAGGATTTTAAACAAAGCTGCAACAGCTTTGTTAGTCTGGGGTTGATGGTGCTGGACCTCAGAGTGGGGATCCCTGGGAGAAATTCCCTCAAAGTTCCTTAATGGCATCAGGAATTCATCATTCCTGCAGGCTGGAGAGAGTTTTCATTCCCTTTCTAAAGGCTCCAGCCCTGGGTTAAGCTCAGCTTTTCCGTAGAGGAAGAAAGAGCCCAAACCCAAGGAGGGATCCCAAGGAGCCCAAACCCAAGGAGGGATCCCAAAAAGGGAAATCCAAACCCAACTGGGGATCTCAAGGAGGGAACCCAAACCCAAGTGGGATCCTGAGAAAGGAACCCAAACCTAAGGAGGGATCCCAAGGACCACCCATGGGTTTCTCTTTCAGCCAATTTTGAGATATTTTGGACAGAGAAATCCTGAGAAATTCCAGAGAATTCCTGAGAATTCCAGAGAAATCCCTCCACAGATCCCCCAGGCTTGACCCTTCTTAATTTTTGAGATAAGGACATTTAATTATTTATAATTTATAATTATTTCTATTAATTATTTTATTTAAGGCTGGAGCTCTGTGGCACCTTGGCAAGGCCAGAGCTGAGAATGTAATTAATTTATTACATCATTAATTAATTTGTAATAAATCTGCATTAAAATCCACAAAACCCAGTTAATTATCTTTTTTTGGGGTGGGTATCACTGCAGGGCACCTGTGGGAGGCCGAACAGCTCCATTGTCCTGCTTTTCTTCCATTTTTTCCTGTACTTTGATCCCAATTCCGAGTGATATTTGAGTTGGCCAAGTCTGACAGTGATGACACCCTGGGTAATAGACAGCAAAAAAAAAAACCAGCCCAGGAATAATTTTCATGTTCCAGACTGGAGTCTGCAAGTGCTGAGAAGTTCAAAATAAATAAATAAAGCCCCCAAAAAAGCCAAGTTGGGAATTGCACACGGAGCATATTTTCCATGGAATGACTGAGGAAGGAGCCCGGGAGGTCAATTGAGCAGAAATTCGAGTTAAGGCAGAGCAGTTCTAAATTAGGAGCTGCTTTGGCAGAAAATCTTCAACTGGGAGGGGCCTTGGCCAAGAAGGAGTCTCAAGGAGGCTCATTAGCACCCCAGGAAGGAGAGTTTCCCATTAAAAGGGATTTCTGGCATGGGAAGGAATGAAATCCTTCCCAAATTCCGGAATTTGAGGGTCAGGTTTCCGCCCCAGACCTTGGGACACCATTAAACTCAGCTTAAATGTATGAATGTCACACAAAACATCCCAAGGATTGGCACAGGATCCATCCCTGGAAAGGTTTCAAAGCCCTGGATGTGGCACCTGGGGACATGGGGAATGGCTGGACTCTGGGAATGGCTGGATCTGATCTCAGAGGGCTTTTCCAGCCTCCAGGATTCTGGGATTCCATGGAATGAATATTTAAGGAGGGGATATCAACACACAGGGAATGAAGGTCTCTGGTTAAAAGGAATTTCTGGCATGGGAAGGACGTAAATCCTTCCCAAATTCCAGCATTGAGGGTCAGGTTTCTGCTCCAGACTTTGGGACATCATTAAACTCAGCTTAAATCCATGAAGGTCATTTAAAACATCCCCAGGATTTGTGCAGGATCCATTCCTGGAGAGGTTTCCTGGCACCTGGGGACTTTGGGAATGGCTGGATCTGATCCCAGAGGGCTTTTCCAGCCTCCAGGATTCTGGGACTCCATGAAATGCCCAGAACTGAACAGAAAACCAAGATGGGTGAAGTCTGGCTTTAAATGTGAATAAAAGGCACTGAAGAAGAGTTCTGTCCCCAAACCACCCCCAGCTTCTAAAAAAATCCCAAACCTTCTGGAATCTGCAGCAACACTCCCTGGCACCATCCCTGACTGGAAATCAGATCCCTGGGGGTTTGGGCAGCTTTGCTGGAATATCCTGAGATTGTGCAGACGTGCAGGATGGGAGCAGAACGGGATTTAAGGAGCACGGGGATGTTCTCATCCCCTTCCCCCCACACTGGGAGGTATCCAGCTGTGCCAAGGGATCCCAAGAGGAAAAAGGAGGTTCTGGAAACACCTGAGGCCACACCTGCGGTGATGGAGAGGAGGGAGAGGTCGGGAGGAAGGAAATTCAGTGGGAATTTGAGTTTTGAGCCTCCTTCAGATCCAGCATTACTGGAAATCCCGTAATTACATAATCCTACTGGAATTGAAGCCTTTCCCTGGCTCACAGGGAATTCATCTCCCCTGCCCCTCCTGTCCCTGAGCTGCAGGGCCATCCCTGCCAGTGCTGGCACACAAAGCCTTGGATCCACCAGGACTCTCCCCAAAAAAATCCCTTTTCCCCTGTCTTGGCTTGCAGAGCAGGATGTGACCAGGGCTGTGTATTCCATCACCAGCTGTTAAACCAGCTGGGGCAGTGTTCTTTATCTTTCCCACACCCATCCTCCCTCCAGGAGATCTCTTCTGTTAATGGCCATGAAGTCCCAGTGCATGGCTGATAAAATTCCCTCATCCCATTGGGAGTTGCTCCAGCCAGGGAGAGGACCCAGACATTTCCTACCTGGATAAAAACTGAGATTTGGAACATCAGAGCAGCCTTTTCCCTGGATCCCAGAGGAAAACCAGACCCTTCCACATCATCCCTGGAGCTTGGGAGGAAACTGCACCTTGTACAGGAGCACTGCTCCAACTGAGCCACATCTGTCACTGCAGGAGGATGCAGCCACCATGGGATGGGACTGCTGCCAACACCCTGCCTGACTGACGGCTGTCAGCTTGGATTCTGACTCTGGCACTGTTTTGGGTTATTGTAATACTGTATTTTTATTTTAATTTTTCCTAGTAAAGAACTGTTATTCTTATTCCCATATCTTCACCCGAGAGCCCCTTAATTTCAAAATTACAATAATTTAGAGAGATGGGGTTACATTTTCCATTTCAAGAGAGGCTCCTGCCTTTCTTAGCAGACACCTTCAAACCAGGACACCCCCACTTCCAAAGCTGCTGCTGCCCCAAAGAACTCAGATCAAACAGAGCGAGGCTGCTCCTGCCAGACAAAAATCAATTTACAGTCCCTGGGGAGCTGCAATCGTGTCCCTTGATCAGGTAACCAATTCCCAGCTGATCCTAGCTCACGGCTGCAAAAAAAAATGTGGATTTCTGCGCCATAAAAAACCTGGGAAATGGGAATCTGAGGAGCCTGGGTAGCTGAGGAAAGGGAAGGGAATTTGGAACCCAAAATAAATAATGACTTTGGGGTGTGGCATGTGAGGTGAAGCGGCCACCTGCTGAATCCCTCCCACATAAATATACATAAAAATAAATAAATATTTAAAGAATAAAATAGAAATTTTAACGTAAATATAAATATATAAAACCATAAAAATATAAAACCATATTAAAATATGCAAACATACAAATATATATGTCTATATAAATATCTAAATATCTATTTATATATTAAAAAATTTAAAATATACAAGTATAAAATATATAAATATACACACACACATATGCATTCTGTATACTCACACAGGCCTGGATGTGCAAAACTATGGAAAAATGGGAATTTCTGAGCAATTCCAGTGTGGAATTTTGCAGCAAATGCATCCCTGGCTGTGCTGGGGGATCCCTGCCAGTCCCTCTGTGGGATCAGCACAAAGCCCTGGGGCTCTGGGCAGTTCTTCCCATCATTGCTGGTGCTTCAAATTATAAAAAAAGCCCAAATTGTTGCTTTTGGATGAGCTGGAGAAGGATTTTCCTTCTGCACTCAGTGTCTGCCAAGGATCCCTGGGGAGGGAAGTGGCAGGAAGAGAAACGGGCCCAGCCTTGTCCTCTGCAGCTGCTGACAGAAATCAATGAGTGCTGCCTGGATGTGTTTTTAGAGCAAATTGGGATTTTAATTGCCTGCAAATCCCATTGTTCCCTGCTCCAGACAAACACAACCATCGCTTTTCCCTGGTGTTTCCCACACCTGGCCCAGGAGAAGGAGGAAAGTGGGGAGAGCAGGATTTTGGTGTTTGGATGTGTCCAAAATGTTGATTTGGTTGTTTTGCACATGTTGGGGGCTTGTCTGCAAAGTCAGGTAGGGCCCAGGGAACGTTTCAGGGCCATGTCATGCCATCCCATCCCATCCCATCCCATCCCATCCCATCCCATCCCATCCCATCCCATCCCATCCCATCCCATCCCATCCCATCCCATCCCATTCCACCCCACCCCAGGGACCTCTCCCACTGTCCCAGGTGCTCCCAGCCCCAATGTCCAGCCTGGCCTTGGGCACTGCCAGGGATCCAGGGGCAGCCACAGCTGCTCTGGCAATTCCATGGCAGCCCCTGCCCACCCTGCCAGGGAACAATTCCTTGCCAAGATCCCATCCAGCCCTGCCCTGTGGCAGTGGGAGCCATTCCCTGGGTCCTGTCCCTCCCTGCCTTGTCCCCAGTCCCTCTGCAGCTCTCCTGGAGCCCCTTCAGGCCCTGCAAGGGGCTCTGAGCTCTGCCTGGAGCCTTCTCCTCTCCAGGGGAGCACCCTCAGCTCTCCCTGTAATAAGATTAATAATCCTTTAGATAAGTTATTACTAATTTGGAATTATTTGGAAATAGCTGAGATTTAAATATTGGAAGTTTTGCACTCTCAGGCTCCTTTGATGTTCTGGTTTTCTTCCTGCAGGACACAGAAACCTCCCCAAAGAGCTCCAACACTTCTGGAATTTGGTGTCCAACCTCCCCACTCTGAACTCCCAGAGGATGCTGCAAACCAGGCTTTGGAATGTTTTAGGGAAGGTGATTTTTGACTGATTTCCAGTAAAACCCCCAATTTTGGTGCCAATCTGGTTTAAATTTCAAGTTGAGTCTGTGTGTCCAGGTGCCTTCCCAGCCTGTGCCACCAAAGCTGATTTATCTGCAGAAAACAGGAAAAGCTGGGAAATGGATGACATTTATTTTGAAAAAATATAAATATAAATATAAATATAAATATAAATATAAATATAAATATAAATATAAATATAAATATAAATATAAATATAAATATAAATATAAATATAAATATAAATATAAATATAAATACATAGAAGTAGAAACAGAAATAGAAATAAAAATAGAAATAGAAATAATAGAAATAATAGAAATAATAGAAATAATAGAAATAGAAATAGAAATAGAAATAGAAATAGAAATAGAAATAGAAATAGAAATAGAAATAGAAATAGAAATAGAAATAGATACAAATGCAAACACAAACGTACATAAAACACAAAAAAAGTAAGAACAAAAATATGAATTTAAATATGAATAGGATAGATATAAGAATAAATAAAAATAAAAGTAAAAGTAAAAATAAAAATTAAGATTAAAATTAAAATAAAAATTAAAAATTAAAATTAAATTTAAATTTAAATAAATCCCACTGCTTCTTGACTCCTTTATATCCCTTTAAAAACCACCTGTGTGATCTACATGATGTTGATACCAACAAATCTCTGCTTTAGGAGATTCACCTTCCCAAGCCCACAAACCTGGGAATGAAGTGCAGAAATTCCTCTGCCTTTGTCCAGAACTGTTTTTTTTGCCCCAAGCCAAAGTTCCCCTTTGAAATCCCTCAGCCCTGCTATTTCCAGGCCCTACCCATCTGCTGCCTCCAGCAGGGCTGACAGAAGCGAGCTTGGCTCCTGATTTCCTGCTCATTTCAGTGACAAACCGATTCCAAAATCCCCAAATCCTTTCCAAATCCAGCCTGGACCTCCTTTTTTTTTATTTTAATTTTTTTTATTTTTTAAATTTTTTTTTCTTTTTCAGCTGCTCAAAGGCTTTGCCCAGGGGTAGGTGACACCCCCTGAGCACGCTCAGGGAAATGCAGATTTTAGCTGCAGGGAGAAGCACAAATCTTTCATCTTTGAAGGATTTTTTGCCTCATCCCACCCCAATACCCAGCTCCAGAAAGTTTTGGGTCTTGCCCTCGGTAAAAAATGACGAGAGGACTTTGCAGTGTTTATTTTTCAGATTTTTCATGGGTTTTTTTTCCTACTTTGGATACTTCCATGGATGAAGAAGAGATCCCAAATTTCCCATGGAGAGTCCCAGCTGGGGGAGGGGAGGATGGGGCAGCTTCTGCTCCCAGCACCACCAAACCTGGGGGTCCCTGCATTTTGGGGCATTTCCCTGCATTTTGGGATAATTCCCCTGCATTTGGGGTCCTTTTCCTGCTTTTTGGGGTCCTTTTCCTCCATTTTTGGGTCATTTTCTTGCATCTTTCTGGGTCGTTTTCCTACATCTCTCTTGGGCCACTTTTCTGCATTTTTGAGCCGTTTTCCTGCATCCTTTTGGGGTCATTTTCCTGCATTTTTTCTGGGTAATTTTCCCACTTTTTTTTTTTGGGTCCTTTTCCTGCATCTGTTTGTTGTTATTATCGTTGTTGTTTTTCTGAACCTTTTTGGGTCATTCTCCTGCATTTTGGGTCATTTTCCTTCATCTTTTTGGGTCATTTTCCTGCATATTTAGGTTGTTTTCCTGCATCTTTTTGGGGTATTTTCCCACATATTGTTTGAGTAATTTTCCTTCATTTTTAAGTAATTTTCTGCATTTTTTGGTCATTTCCTTGCATTTTTGGATGTTTTTCCTGCATTTTAAGTCATTTTCCTCAATTTTTTGGGTAATTTTCCCGCATTTTTGGGTGTTTTTCCTTCATCTTTTTGGGTAATTTTTCTTCATTTTTGGGTCATTTCCCTGCATTTTTTTGGTACTTTTCCTGCATTTCTGGGTGTTTTTCATGCATTTTTGGGTCATTCCCCTGCATTTTTGGCTGTTTTCCCCTGTATTTTTGGGTAATTTTCCTCCATTTTTGGGTGTTTTTCCTGCATGTTTGGGTCATTTCCCTGCGTTTCTGGGTGTTTTTCCCCATTCCTAGCTGCCCCCTCTGCTGTCCCCACTGCTGCCCCCTCTGCTGTCCCCTCTGCTGTCCCCTCTGCTGTCCCCACTGCTGCCCCCTCTGCTGTCCCCTCTGCTGTCCCCACTGCTGTCCCCGCTGCTGTCCCCACTGCTGTCCCCTCTGCTGTCCCCAGTGCTGTCCCCACTGCTGTCCCCTCTGCTGTCCCCTCTGCTGTCCCCAGTGCTGTCCCCACTGCTGTCCCCTCTGCTGTCCCCTCTGCTGTCCCCTCTGCTGTCCTGTTGCTGTCCCCAATGCTGTCCCTGCTGCTGTCCCCAGTGCTGTCCCCTCTGCTGTCCCCGCTGCTGTCCCCTCTGCTGTCCCCTCTGCTGTCCCCAATGCTGTCCCCTCTGCTGTCCCCTCTGCTGTCCCCTCTGCTGTCCCCACTGCTGCCCCCTCTGCTGTCCCCTCTGCTGTCCCCACTGCTGTCCCCGCTGCTGTCCCCACTGCTGTCCCCTCTGCTGTCCCCAGTGCTGTCCCCACTGCTGTCCCCTCTGCTGTCCCCTCTGCTGTCCCCAGTGCTGTCCCCACTGCTGTCCCCTCTGCTGTCCCCTCTGCTGTCCCCTCTGCTGTCCTGTTGCTGTCCCCAATGCTGTCCCTGCTGCTGTCCCCAGTGCTGTCCCCTCTGCTGTCCCCGCTGCTGTCCCCTCTGCTGTCCCCTCTGCTGTCCCCAATGCTGTCCCCTCTGCTGTCCCCTCTGCTGTCCCCTCTGCTGTCCCCAATGCTGTCCCCGCTGCTGTCCCCTCTGCTGTCCCCGCTGCTGTCCCCATTGCTGTCCCCTCTGCTGTCCCCACTGCTGTCCTGCTGCTGTCCCCGCTGCTGTCCCCGCTGCTGTCCCCGCTGCTGTCCCCACTGCTGTCCTGCTGCTGTCCCCAATGCTGTCCCCACTGCTGTCCTGCTGCTGTCCCCAATGCTGTCCCCGCTGCTGTCCCCTCTGCTGTCCCTGCTGTCCCCGCTGCTGTCCCCTCTCTGGAAGGACGCGCTGCTCCGGGACAGCCCGGGCAGGTGCCCGGGATCAGCTGCTGCCTCCAGCTATTCTTAGCTCCAGGAATTCTATTTTTACTGGGAGCAGCAGCGAGCTGAGCGCCTTCAACGCGTGACACGCTCTGTTTAAAGAGATTCAACTCATTTCAGCACTAGGAGGAATTTAAATTCAATTATTTAAAAAAGAGGGGACCTCTTCAGCACTGCCCACCAGGCTGCAGCTCCTCCTCATTCCCGATGTTTTTTCTGCCTCTCCATGGAGAATCCAGAGCCTCACTCAGGGAGCAGAGCTTCTGCCTAATTAAAACTTCCCAGTTTGGTGTTTGGAGAGCAGCAAACCACTGGCAGAGCCCTGCAAAGGAACAGAAGGGGGAAAATGAATTTTTTACTGTGGGAACCTGCAGGGGGAACTTCCAGAACCTCTGGAGATGGGGTCAGGCTTTGAAGTGCCTTGGTGAGGGATTTTTGCTCCTCACTGAGTTCTGGTGAGTTCAGTGGGCTGAAAACTTTATTACTATATATTTAGGGAATATCCAGAGTGGGAAGGTCCCACAGGATGATCCAGCCCAGCTCCTGGACCCCACAGTCCCACCCTGTGCAGTCCTGGAGCGGTGTCCAAACACTCCAGGAGCTCTTGGGACATCCCAGAATTTCCTTCACTTGGGCTTTAAACCTGGTTGGGGCAATATTTGGACGGGAATCTCCAATATTTTGTTAATATGAAAATGTGGCTTCCTGAGAAGAGTGTTCCTCTGCTGGGAGCTCTGGCTGCAGCCCACCTTCCCCCAAAATCCATCCTGGCCCTCCCCACAGCCTCACACTGCTCATGGTTCCAATTTCCCAGCAGAGGAATTCCAGGGAAATGGTGTGAGCTGGGAAGGGGAGGAAGGCACCTGAATAAAGACCATGAAGAGCTGGGGCAGGGCCCTGGAAACAATTTGGTGAAATGTGAATTCTGAGCCCGTGCTGCCAGCTCATCTTTTACCCACTCCTGGCTGCTTTTCCTTGTGGAAGCCCTGTTTATTTCCAATCCTATTTTTCCTATTTGTGGATCCAGTTTCCCTCAATAAAATTCCTGAGATGCCTGTGAAACTCCTGCCTTCCTTTGCCACGTTTCCTTGTCCCTTTTGTGAGTTTATTGACAAATGGCTGCACCCACCCCCTCCCCTTGTTTGATTTATTGAACGGTTAAAAGTTTTTCTTTAAATAACAAAAACAACCTAGAAAAAAACAACCCTGCCCTGAGGCGTTTTTCCCTTTTTGCAGAAGGTCACCAGGGACAGTTTGGTTTTCCTGCTGGATAACAAATCCTCTGGAGGAGTTTGTGCAATTCAAGGGGAAAACAAAACATTGCCAGTGCTGGGAAATGAAAGGTGTGGTGGCACGGGGAGATGGGAACATCCTGTTTAATCCTCATTATTTTTATTCAGGGATATTGATTATTAGGGGTTGTTTTATTGTGAGGCCCATCTGTGGCTGGGGCCTCTCTGCTGATTTTCAGGACTGAATGCAAATTAAATGTGTGTTAATGAATTATTTCAGAACTGCTGTTGGAATCACGGAATTGGAATGGTTTGGGTTGAAAAGCTCATCCAGTGCTACCCCTGCCTTGGGCAGGGATCCCTCCCACTGTCCCAGGGTGCTCCAAGACCCCTCCAGCCTGGCCTGGGACACTGCCAGGGATGGGATGAGCTTCTCTGGGATGCAGAATCAACATCTGCTTTAATTTTAAACACAATTCAGTGATCCTTCATGGAATCACTGCTGCTGCTGTGCTTTGAAAGAACTGAGGAGAAAGAGCCAAAAGGAATCTCCATTTCCTGGGGAATTTTCCCTGGAATTTCCTGGAGAAGATCCCGAACTCAGAACTCAAAGAAAGGGTTGAGGAGTTTGGGGGGCACAGGTTGAGCTCTGGGTGGGAGCCCAGGAGCTGCCAACCCTGGGGATGACAAAGGGACCTGGGCACAGCTGAGGGACACCAGGGACAGCCGTGGCTCAGGAGGGACATCCCAGCCCTTGGAGCAGTGGCACTGTGGGATTTTAGGATTGTTTGTGGGGATGGGGGCAGTCAGGGGGCTGTTTTGGGGTCCCTCCCTGCAGGCACCAGCTCGGGGCTGTCCCTGTGTCACTGCCCTGGCAATAAATGGATTTATGGAATGAGGCTCCTGAGGCTCTGCCAGGGCAGAGCTGGGGGGATCTGGTGAGGGTGGGGGGGCACGAGGGACCTGTGGGGTCACTGGGAAGGGGATCAGCCCCAGCAGTGCCAGTCCCTGCTGCTGGCATGGGATGGACAAAGTGCTCCTGGATGGCCACACTGGGCAGGTTCCTTCCCTGTGACATCCGTGGGGTCCCTGCTCTCCTCTGCTGCTGCTGTTCCATCTCCAGGGTGCAGGGACAGGAAGGGTCCCAGAGCTCAGCATTGCATCCAGGGGCTCTGGAATGTCCCCAGGGAGGAGACCCCAGCCCCTCTCTGCTCTTCATTCAGGCCTCAGTCACTGGGAAGTTGTTCCTGCTGCTCCCAATCCAGCTGCATTTCAGGGATCCAGGACAGGACAGGGAGAGCCAGGAAGGGCCCGGGAGCGCAGCAGGCGCTGCCTTTTCCATGTGACATCCACGGCATCCCTGCTCTGCCTCTGCTGCTGCTGTTCCAGCTCCAGGTGGGGACAGGAGGGCTCCCAGCACAGGTGTCCTGCAGCCCCTGACCCATCCTCACCCTCAGCACCGGGGCTGGGCTGGGACAGCCGAGCTGGGCCAGACTGGGATGGCACTGGGAATGTGGCAGGGGGAGGGAAAAGCTCTTCCCTTTGTTCCTCTGCTAATACTGACTTGAGGAAATGTTTTCTTTCCTATTGCTCTCAGCACAGGGAATAGAGGGGGGGAGAGATGAGAGGTGACAAAGGGGTCACCTGGAATTACAGAGCCATGGAATGTGCTGGGCTGGAATATCCACAGGGATCAGTGATCCAGTTCTTGGACCCCAGCAACACCCCCTGTCCATCCCTGCAGCTCTGGCAGCCTCGGGGCCGTGCCCATTCCCTGGGGAGCCTGGGCAGTGCCAGCACCCTCTGGGGGAGGGAAGAGCCTTTCCCTGATCTCCAGCCTGAGCCTGCCCTGGCCCAGCTCCAGCCCTTCCCTGTCCCTGGCCCAGGGAGCAGAGATCGGAGCTGCCCCTGCTGGATCAGTTAAATGCGACTTTTTCAATGAATTCTGAATTAGAAGCTCCAAAAATCCATCAGAAATTGAGATAAAGGGAAAAAAACTCCAGCTGGGCTCCCTGATCCCAGTGATGAAACTCCAGTGAATGTCAAGCTCTGCCTTGCACAAAGATCCATCCTGGGATGCTGGACATGGAATTTAACCAGGATATTTTCTGGATCCAAGCAGGATGTTATCAGGAATAACAAGCACTGCACAGAAGGGAAACAGTGAAATCTCACCTGGGATATTTCACAGTTGTGTTGTTCTGTTCCTGCTAAACCAAACAGAGCAGGGCCCTTGTTTATCTCTGGAGAAGGGTCGGTGCCAAATCTGCTTCCAGTGCTTTCCTCGCACCTGGAATCCATTCCCTGAATCCCATCCTGGGGGAACACTGGGCTCAGCAGCAGTTGGTCTGTCCTAGCTGCAGGCCTGGCTTTGCTTTAGGCTTGGCCTGACTTTGGCTTTCACAGCCCAGTTGCTTCCCATGCTGAGTTGGATGTTTACTACTGACAAAATCTTTGGAATTTTTTGTTTCCTCCATGATTTTTAGGGATTTTTTAATCCATAATTCTCCTGGATAGGTTTAAGCAGGACTAACTTCAGCTCTTTGCTCCCAATGCTATTTCTAAAGCCTCTTCCCTTTTCTTTTTTCCTTTTTTTCCTTTTCCTTTTTTCCTTTCCCCTTTTCCTTTTCCTTTTTTCCTTTCCCCTTTTCCTTTTCCTTTTCCCTCTTTGTTCTAATTTCCCTTGCAGCCTTTGATTCAGTTTGGCTTTGTTACTTTTATAGCACTGTTCCCCAGTCCTTGAGATGCAGCTTACTTTGGGATCCTTTCCTTTTCTGTTTCTTTGGGATTCTTTTCTTTTAACATCCTTTGAGATCCTTTATTTTTGCCTTTGCTTTTTCTCTGCTTATTTCTTGCATCTTCTGAGAGAAATTTCATCCACTTAGTCTGGAGCTTTCCTGAATCATTTTCCATGACCTCCTCTTTTTCCAAAATGCCAATTCCTGCTAATTTTACACCCAATACTAAAGAAATACATCCAATACTAAAGAAATTAATCCTTGCTGTTCCCATCCTTAACCTTACCTAAACAGAGGGTTGTTTTTTTTTAATAAAATATTTTCCCTTGAACCAAAGGTGCATTTTACCATTTTCTGGTTTTATTCATAATTTAGTTGATGAATTTCAATAATTCATTATTGACTTGAGGCACCTGGGAATGGGAATGCCCGAGGGCAACTGCAAGTGTCATAATTTCCAATTTCCTGCTCTCCCTGTGCACCCCAGGCCCCTCTTGGGGCTGATTCCCCATCCCATCCTTCAGGAGCTGGGAATTGTGGTCTGACAGCATTCCTGGGAGAGGAAATTCCTGCCAGCAAACTCTGAGGCTCACCCCTCAGTGAATAAAAGAAAAAACAAAATATTTTGTGATAAAACAGCACCACTGGGAGAGATTCCAGCTGGAGGATCCTGCAGAACCAAATCTCCCCCAAAATTCAGTGGAATGGGTGTCCTGGGATATTTTTTGGGAACAGGAGGAGCAGTGGGAGTTCTCCAGGACAGGGCAGAGAATTCCTCCCCCTCAGGGACCCAGTCAGGCAGCTCCAAGTCCCCTGAGTGCGATGCTCTTGAGCTCTTTAACCAATTAATAATTCCTGCAGTTGATATTTCCATTAATTTATTTAATTTCTGCTTCCACAGGAGCTGTTTAGCTGGGAATCAGTTATTCCCTGATAAAATGAGGAATAACAGATATTCCTGTTATTTATTCTAAATGTCAATTCTTGGTATGTACCAGAGATGTGGGGTTTTGTTCCCCCATCCCAAAGAATTAAAGGAGTTCCTAAGGACTGGACCAGCTGCTGACACTGATAAAAATAGGCCTGGTTTTAGGCAAGCTGAGCTATTAATTCCAGTTTTAATCAGTTGTTTTAATAGAGATCCAAATTCTTCCACTCTTGAATTCCCCTGTGTGCTGGTGGCTGCTTGATATCAATATCAAATGTATATTTTTGGTGTAAATAATCAATATTTCTGGTCTAATCTCCCAGCTCAGTGTTTATTCAACCTTTTAAAATCCATTTTTGGAGCTCCTACCTGCGGCTGCCACTCAGCTCCTGGCTGAACTCATTTTCTCCAGGGTTAATGAGAACAAATCCTTTGAACTCCCTGCTCATTTCTGTCTGATTTGGTGCAGGGCTCTCCCTGACTGCCTTTCCAGGGAAATTGCTTATAGGAATTATCAAGGGTTCCACTATGAAAAAGTTTGATTCAATTAATTAGAAATTCAGGACTTGGCCTTTGGCCAAAATGTAATTTATTTTCCCCAAGCCTGATTTGAAATGAAATCTTTGGGCAGGTTTTAAGCTAAAAAAAGAATAACCACAAGTTTTCTTAGCTCTTCTTTTCTACTGCTAAAAAAAAAAAAAACCAGATAAAATCCAACCAAGCAACCAAAAAACTGTAAAAAATTCCCAAATCCCAATGACTGAAATGTATAGAAGTATTTAAATACAAAAATGAAGTTTGGAGGAGTTCTAAGCCAGGCCTTGCTGTGCAGGGAGGGTGTCCTGGGATCAGATGTTGATCCCAAATCCATCAGTGGGATGGAGATGGAGCCCAGTGTCTGTACTGGTCCCAGTACAGCTCTGGAGCTCCCATGGCCACTGGAGCTTCTGTGGAGTTGTCCCAGGGGTGGGTCCATGGAATGATAAATGGATTTTTTTTGGTGTAAATAATTCATATTTCTGGTCAAATCTCCCAGCTCAGTGTTTATTCAACTTTAAAAAATCCGTTCTTTAAATCTGTGGCTGCTGTTCACTCCTGGCTGAGCTCATTTCCTCCATTCCTGCAGGCCCAGCCTGGGCTGGGATCAGAGCAAACCCTGAGCCAGGGATCATCCTCAGGGTGGAATTCTGATGTGCAGCTTGGGCTGCCTCACTCCCCAAACTTCTGGATTTGGGGACTGAGGGACCCAAAAATTTCCAAGTGTCCTTCCTGGTGGAGGTACCTGGATACACCCAAACCTCCCGGGGCTGGGACCTGAGCACAGCCAGAGATCGTTCCTGGACACTCTGCCAAGTGCCCCAGGCCAGAGTGTGGGGCAATGTTCTGTGTCCCAGATTTCCAACCTGCTGAGGATCCTCTCCCCCAGCCTGGCAGGGATCATCTTCTTGCTGAGGATCCTCTTCCCAAGATGATCACAGGATCTTCTTCCCAAGCTGAGCAGGATCCTCTTCCCAACCTCAGTGACAATCCTGTTGCCAGCTCTGGTGAGGATCCTCTTCCCAACCTCATGACAACCCTGTTCCCAGCCCTGGTGAGGATCCTCCTCCCAAGCTGCTCAGAATGCTCTGAAGCAGGACACTTCAGAGGTCTCTGTGAGTGACCAGCACTCTCACAGCCCAGAGCTCACTCGTTGAACGGCCGATGAACAAAGGCGAAGGATGGGTCTTGTATGGAGCTCCAACAACAGTTTATTGTCTCAAAGAGGGTCCAGGGACAAAACCAAGATGGGGTTGAGGGCACAGGATTAAATATGGGATGGGGAGCGGACCTGAGAGTCAAGGGCCAATGGGAGGAGGTGAAAGTGCTGCAGAGGAGGGGCAGCCAAAGGGAGAATCAATGGGGTGACAGGGGTGGAGTGCTGCAGGGAACCAGGACCAAAGGGGATCAGGAGAGGGAAGAACATTCTAGGGCAGGCACAGATATGGTCAACAGGGGTGAACAGGGGTGACATCAACTGTGTAAACCAGTAGAATTTAAGGGATTAACATGTGCCTGCAGAGGCCTATGGGAAGGAGACACTCTCACCATGACCTAGAGAGGTGTTTGTCCTTGTCTGCTCCTGCCCCTCGAGGTGTGGAGTGACACAATCTCAGTGTTCTATGGTTATTTTTCAAAGCTTGTGAGAATGGTTTTTTCCAAGCCTGGAGAGAATTGTGTTCCCAATCTCTTGAGGATCCTGTTCTCAGTGCTGGTAGAGATCCTTTTCCTATCCCTGGTGACAATCCAGCTATCCTGTTCCTAGTCCCAGTGAGGATCCTGTTCCCCATGCTCACCAGCCCCTCTTTGCTGCTGTGTCAGGAAAGTTCCAGCTCTGAAGCTGCAATTCCCATCCACACCCCAGAGCATTTCTGGCACTGCCTGGGTCTCTCTTGCTCCAAAGGAAGTTTCTGTCGCAGAGTTTGGCTGCTTTCCTTGCAGTGAGACATGAGAGGTTGGACTGGGAGGAGGATGGACAGAAGATAAACTCACACCCCTGTTTGGATTTAAAATGAACCCCCAAACTATTTAAAGCTGAGGCTTTTCCAGAATTTTTAAATTGGATCTGGCTTGGTGATGGTTCTTTGGTAATTCCAGAGCCAGCTGGGATACGGGACAGTGGTTATCCACCCTCCCTGCAGCAGGGAGTTCACAGAACCTGCAGACTCTTTTCCTTCTCTCCCCACACCATCCATCCCCTCCATCCATCCACTTGGACTTTTTGAACAATTCTGGAATAACACAGTGAGGCATCAGCAACATCTGGGATGTGCTTTGATATTCACAGAGGATAAAGGGCTTCCAAAGTCACTGATTTTCCTGGTTCTCCTTTTAAATCATCACTGGGTTGAATCCAAGGTGAGGGATCAGAATTCCTGATGATGCAGGATGAGAAGTGGGAAGGGGCACTGTGGTTACCCAGCCCAGTTCACAGAACCTGCACACTCTTTTCCTTCTCTCCCCACACCATTTATGGAATTCTGATCCCTCCACTTGCATTTTGTGAAGAGACAATTCTGGAATAACAAAATGAGGCATCAGTACCAAAGTCGGTGCTTTTCCTGGTCCTTCTTTGAAATCCTCACTGGGTTGAATCCAAGAGGAGGGGTCAGAATTCCTGATGAGAAGTGGGAAGAGGGCTGGAGAGCCCCAGGTGCCTCCTGCAAGGCTGGCTGGCTCCTGTCACTCTCAACCCCCTGGAGAAAGGAAAGAACTCCCTCCCTACTCCACCTAAATGATTTTATACTCACCCCCAGCCTTTATTTCATTCTCCTGCCCATTCACTATTTTAATTATGTATTTTTTCCTCCTCCCTGGGCAGCCAAACCTCTTGGATTTTGCCTTTCGGTTGGGTTATTTCGGGAACTCATTAAACGCCTGGGTCACGTGCTCGTTATTAGAAAATGAAAACAACTCGGTGGCTGTGCCACGGGAGAGGCTTCCTGGTGAATTACCGGAGTTAAGCAGTGGCTTAACAGCTTGAGACTCCTGGAACATTAGGCAGGGTTTTTTTAGACCTTTAATGCACAGCAGATTACGCCGCTTCCTGCTTGGAATGGTTTGAGGTTGTTGTCTGTGGTTGGGTTAATGGGGATGCTGCAGGGGGATAAGGCAGGAATTACAGCGGTCCCTGGCTGAGGACAAGAGCTTCAATAAAGGGAGGGGAAACCAAGCCATGAGCAAGGCCCATCCTGGGGCTGGAACCAGAGCAGAATTGTGGTGGGATCCACCAAACTTCAAATATTGGTGTCAGACCTGGAGAAGTCATTCCTTGGGAAGGAGCTGCTTCCTCCCCTCCCTCCTCTCCTGCCAGCTGAGATCACCCAAAGCCCCAGTGCCACTGGGAGTGCTGGAGAGCCCCAGAACCTGCCCTGAGCAGCAGCAGAATCGGTGGGGAGACAGAGATGAGGGATTAATAACCAAACACCCTGCAGATGAAGGGTCAATAACTAAATACCTTGAAGATCAAGGGTCAATAACCAAATCCCCAGGAGATGGGGGATCAATAACCAAACACCCTGGAGATGAGAGATCAATACAGAAACACCCTGGGGATGGGGGATCAATAACCAAACACCCTGGGGATGGGGGATCAATAACCAAACACCCAGGTGCTGAAGCTTCAGGGAGGCTGGGACTGAATGCTCTGTCCCTGAGTGTCACCAGGGGAAAGATCTGAGGGGCAAAATATTGCAGTGTAGGAACCACAACAAAGCTTCTCTGGCTGTCCTTGCTCTGCTGGGACATTCTTTCTCTCATAGGGGCAGGTTGTGGGGTTTTATATCAGTTTTTGGTTAAGCAAAAAGCTTGACTGAGCTGAAAAGGTTGTGGGCTCAGGGAAAATTCAACAGGAAAAAATCTCCTGAACTCTCAGTTTTCTACTCTGAAACTTGAATTTGTTGTGATTTGCTCATCCTTTGGTATCAGATAGTAACTTTGGAGCACAGAAGTAACAATCCAAATATTTGCAGAGATTTGTTCTTCTTCAGTCAGTTACTAAATGTTCATTTGGGTGTGCAGATGAGCTTAGTGATCTGCATCTTAAAATATGAGAATGGTTTAAATGGCTTAAAATCAGGGAAATGGGAATCCCATTCCCACGTGTGGGACACAGTTTGCTGTCACAGAAAGTGCCCATCCCTAGAAGGAATAGCAGGAAAAAGGAAAAGGGCAGAGAGTTGTACAAAACCAGAGTGGCTGGTACCATGTGGGCTCTGGTTTGCTCAGTGATTTTTAATTCCCCTTGCTGGACTGGGCCTCCTTCAAAAAAATGAACCAGGCTGAGCAGTCCAGGGAAAATGTGGCTGCCCCTGGATCACTGGCAGCGCCCAAGGCCAGGGTGGAGCAGCCTGGGACAGTGGGAGGTGTCCCTGCCATGGCAGGGGTGGCACTGGATGGGATTTATGGTCTCTTCTAACCCAAGCCATTCATGATTCCATGACAAACATTCCCCTGTGCAGCATCTCAGCCCTTTCAGTGTTCCTGGCAATGCTGGGACACCCCTCAGGGCAGCCTGGGGCACAGGGATCAATGATGGCAATGGGACACAGGGCTCTCCAATCCCACACAAACTCCATCAACCAAGCTCTGGTAATTTTTGGGGTCTTTTCTAATTTTCAAGAAAGACTCAAACAGCACATGCCACTTTTCCATCTGGGACCTGGCTGCTCAGGAGGCAGCAGCTTTTTGACCCCAAAATCCAGCCCTGAGCAGCACCCAGGAGCTCCTCAGCATATAGATCTTCCCACCCTGCTTGTGTGCAAGCCCATCCCAGCTGCAGTGAGCAGCAGGGAGGAGAGGGACCAGCACCCCCCTGGTTTGGGCAGAGCCTCTCAGGGCCCTGGGAGCACTCCCAGCCCTGTCTGTGGGCTGTTCCCTGACTTTCTGTCCTGGTTTGAAGGACAGGTGTCTGCTAAGAAAGGCAGAAGCCTCTCTTGAAATGGAAAATGTAACCCCCCCTCCCTCAAAATTATTATAATTTTGAAATTAAGGGGCTCTCAGGCAAATATATGGGAATAGGAATAACAGTTCTTTACTAGGAAATATTAAAATAGAAATACAGTGATACAAAACAACAAAAAAACCACAGTGCCAGAGTCAGAATCCAAGCTGACACCTGTCAGTCAGGCAGGGTGTTGGCAGCAGTCCCATCCCATGGTGGCTGCATCCTCCTGCAGTGACAGATGTGGCTCAGTTGGAGCAGTGCTCCTGTACAAGGTGCAGTTTCCTCCCAAGCTCCAGTGATGATGTGGAAGGGTCTGGTTTTCCTCTGGGATCCAGGGGAAAAGGCTGCTCTGATGTTCCAAATCTCAGTTTTTATCCAGGTAGGAAATGTTTGGCTCCTCCCCTGGCTGGAGCATCTCCCCATGGGATGATGGAATTTTATCAGCCATGCACTGGGACTCCATGGCCACTAACAGGAGAGATCTCCTGGAGATAAAGAACACGGCCATAGCTGGTTTTAACACATAGCCCATTAACAGGAGAGATCTCCTGGAGGGAGGGTGGGTGTGGGAAAGATAAAGAACACTGCCCCAGCTGGTTTAACAGCTGGTGATAGAATACACAGCCCTGGTCACATCCTGCTTTGCAGCCCAAGACTTTTTCCCACCCCTTTTCCCTCTCCTGTTATCCTCTGCATCCTCCCAAGCCTCAGACTGTGATCCCAAAGCTGTGTGGCACCAGGAATATGAGCTGGGGGGCTGGGTGAGGTCCCAGGAAGGCTGCAGAGGAATTGAACACATAGCCAGGCTTGGCCTTGGTGCCTTCACTCCTGATGAAAAAAAGTGCAGAAAGAGAAGCAGCAGAATGAACCCAAGAGCATTCCCAAAGCAGCAATTAAAAGGAAATTTTTCTGTGGCTCCATGTCATTCCTCACAGGAGAAACCCCATTAAAGTGGGAATTCCCATGGAAGGATCAGCCTGATCCTGCTGTGCTCCGCACATTAGGGATGGATCCTGAGGAAAGGGACAAAGCTGCCTGTTGGAAATATTCCAGAGATTTAAACAAGCCCTAAACTCCTCCCTCCACCCATGTCCTTCCCCCCAGAGCTGGTGTTGTCTTGGGAAAAGATCCACAAGGAAGTTTCAAAATCTTCTTCATGCTGTGAATTTTTCACCTGATTATTTATTTTCATGGGAGAAAAAGAAGGAGGAATGAGCTACGCAGGGATTATCTCTGACCTCTGAAATATAACCCATACCTGGGGGTGCCAGCAGCACATCCTGCCTGAAACAAGGAGAAAACCAACAGCTTGTTTTTTTTTGTCCATTCCACTCCTCTGGTCCCTCCTTTTCACCAATCCCGACCAGCTCCCCTCCCTGGCCATGCAGCAGGAGGGTTTTCCTTGTTCCCAGCAATCCCAGCTCCAGCGTGGAGCCCAGCTCATCATCCCCCAGGAGTTACCAGGTGGGGTTTGTGGAGTGTGTGTTCTGTATGGATATGATAAATCCCTGCCCTTTGCCCAGGTCTGGCAGCAGGCAGGAGCTTTATTGGGGTGGCCAGCACCCCAAACCCACTCTGGTTCACAAGTTCTTTAATAATGGCTGATTTGATCTATTATAGAATGGATTATTTATTTAATAGACACAAAGCTAACAGACATAAAACAAACTAATAATCCACAGGACTAGAGACAAAAAGAGACTCCTAGCAGGTACAAACAGCACAAGGTTCCAGGTACCTGTTAATGTTACAGCTAGAGAAGAAATAAATATAATTAAGGATTCAATGGCTCTTACCCACCATTGTTGGTGGGGCACACATCAAGATCCTTTTCTCAATCCCCAGGGCAGGAACTGTGGAATCTGTGTCCAAACTCTGGGGAGAAGTCTCCCACACCTTCAGGGTGTGAGTGTAGAAAACTTCTGCCTCTTTCACAGTTTGTAAAACAGTGTCTCTCAGTCAAGAATATTTCTTTTATCTCTTCCCACATCTGCCCTGCAGATTAAGATGTTGATTCTTAACTGGGATTTGAGCCCTTTTGGCGCCTTTGGGCCTTTCACCCTGAGTTATCTCTTCCATATCTGCACCAACCATCTGTGGTAGAGAGGGGAGGCCAGTCCTGCCAGTGTGTGCCTCTGATGGGGGCTGGGAACAGCTCCAGCCCCGCCCAGCGTGTGGGGATGTGGGGAATTTGGAATTCATGCCTTTCCCTGGTTATCCAGAGGGTTCTCCTCACTGCTAAGGTTGACTTACAACAATTTTTTGATTGCTGGGGAAGTTTCAGAGTGCTGGAGGAAAGCTGAATTTGTACCACTGCTAAAAAGCCCCAAAGTGGTGAAAAAAGTGCAGTTTGGTGCAAAAATCTTCTCTGGATGCTGTTTACCAGTATGGATGCAACCTTAACATGGTGCTTAGGAAAAGGACTAAACCCTAATTAGCTGCTCGGTTTAGGGATGAATTTATTAATTTCTCTTTCCAGGGGTGAATCGGGTGTTTATGGCTTTGCCCCAACTTCTACTCTGTGGATTTTTTCAGTAAGAAATGCCTAAAAATTGTGTGGGGTCAGGGGGAAGCTTCAAGGATCCTAAGGAAGGAGAGGAATTGTTCAACACGTCCCATCCATCCCTGTGGTAAAGAAGGACAGGATTGTGATGGTCTGGGAGGGAAAACGAAGAGCAGACCTGGCAGAGCTCAGCTCTTTGAGCTCCAACCCATTTTGGGCCTTATCTCTGAATTTTCACAGGGGAAAAACAAGGTCTGGGCTTGGCTCAGCTAAGAGGGACAAGGTCCCCAGTCAGGAGCTCCTGGCTGGAGGCTCAGCTCAGTGAAGCTACAGAGCCACCACTCTCATTGTCCCAAAGGAGTCTCCTCGCTCAGATCTGCTGGGATTTGTTTTGGGCAGGAGGTTGGAGATTGGTGCTCCTGCTCACACAAGCTCTGGTTCCCCAGTTATGGGTGGTGGTCACTGTGGTTGCCCAGTTATGGGTGGTGGTCACCCTGGTTGCCCAGTTATGGGTGGTGGTCACTGTGGTTGCCCAGTTATAGGTGGTGGTCACTCTGGTTCCCCAGTTATGGGTGATGGTCACTGTGGTTGCCCAGTTATGGGTGGTGGTCACTGTGGTTGCCCAGTTATAGGGTGATGGTCACTGTGGTTGCCCAGTTATGGGTGGTGGCCACTCTGGTTGCCCAGTTTTGAGTGATAGTCACTCTGGTTGCCCAGTTATAGGTGGTGGTCACTGTGGTTGCCCAGTTTTGAGTGATGGTCACTGTGGTTGCCCAGTTTTGGGTGATGGCCACCCAGCAGCCATTTATGGGTTTAGATGCCACCTTGTGACACTTCCACAAACCCTCACAGCTCTTTTGGTCACTTGTGGCTGTGGGAGTCGAGGCCCATGATGGTCTCAATGCCAGGGTGGCACAGCCTGGTGGCACCTGAGGGTCTGGGCTCCCATGGGTGGCATTGCTGGGAGCCCAATGCCAACGTGGTGAAGCCACCCCAAGATCTCCACCAGTTCCCCCAGGTTCTCCTGGATGGTGCCTGGCACCTTGCCCACCCTCGGATCATCAGTGAAGCTGAGGCTGGGGTAGATGATGGAATGTTTTGGAATTCCTCTTGGAATTTGGGAGAGGAAGAGCAGCATGGAGAGTTCTGTGTGGTTTTTTTGTTTCTTTGCTCTGTGGGGGTTTTTTTTGCTGAGTGGGGTTGTTTTTGCTCAGCAGCCCAGTTCTCTCATTTCTCCTCTCTGGTTTCAATGCCTACAGTGACACACAGTGGTGATGGGCTCTGCTGAGCCACAGCCCTGGGGGACACTGGAGATGGTGGCAGTGGTGACCACCAGGCTCCCCTTGCAGGAGGATCCACCTGCTGATGAGGTTTGGGCTCCAGGCTGCTCCTCACATGGCCGGATAAGGAAGCTTTGGAGCTTTCACTCTTCCATCCAATTTGTTGCCCACTTCCAATGGAGTTCTCTCCCAATCAGCAGGGAACTACAGGTTCCCTAAGCTGATTTGTGCCACAAATGCTGCACTCAAATCCTCTTTCGTTTCTGTGACAATGCATTTTTTTTTTCATCCTTGTGTAAGCAGCCAGGAAATAAAAGTTGGCTTTTGGCTGTCATGCTTCCCCTGTTCCTTGCACTCCTGGAGAGCCCAGCAGGCAGAAATGGCTCCGTGGCTCCTTAGGAGAACATTTTCCATTGTCCCTGGATGTGCTCACCTTCCATTTGCAGGTGTTTGCAGGGGCGGTAGATGCTGGTTTTCCTCAGGATTATTCCGTTCTGCCATTCCACGTCTTCGCTTCCAAAGGATTTTTGGATTTCTGTTTTGTTCCTCAGCTGCTTGGAAAGGGAAAATGATCAGATGAGGAGAAGTCTTGGGCTGTCTTCCCACTTGAGCTGGGGATGGAATCACAGAATCCCAGACTGGTTTGGGTTGGGAGGGACGTTAAAGCCCCCTCCTGTTCCATCCCTTGGGCAGGGACACCTTCCACTGTCCCAGGTTGCTCCAAGCCCCGTCCAACCTGGCCTTGGACACTTCCAGGGGAGCTTCAGCCAAGCCCCTATTTCCAAATCCCAGATATTAAAAAGATAAAGAAAATAGTGATACTGATCTTGTCAGAAAGCTCTGGAAGTAAGGGGCAAGCCGCAAACAAATGCCTTGAAAATGGGTGGAAACGCCAGGCACGCTCCATTTCTCAGGGCTCATCCCTCCGAGCAGCCCCGGTAGCCGGGCAGGCTGCGGGCACGCGGCTCCCGGAGCGGAGCAGATGTGCCGGCTCTCCCCCGGCCGGAGAAAAGCGCTCCTCGCCGGCTGCCACCGCACCCGCGCGGCTCAAGGTCAAGCTGCTGGCAGCTCCATCCCTCCGGAGCCGAGCCGGAGGGGCAGAAACCCTCAGCGAGCACCCAAATCCCTTCTCCCCGCACTCGCAGGGCCGGCCCCGCGCCCCGTGCCCCCGGCGGGGCTGGCAGCCGCTGGTCCCGGTGGTCCCGGTGGTCCCGGTGGTCCCGGGGGCACGGGGCGGCCGCGGCCGGGCAGCGATGCTGGGCTGCTGCTGACATTTCCGCCTGCGAGTGCCCAGCCAATTGGCGGGGCTGGAGCAGCCACACATGAAATATGATGATTTTCAGCAGGAGGAGGAGGAGGAGGTGGGGGGGAGAGGGCGGGAGAGCCCCGGCTCGCATGCCGGGGACTGCGCACAGCCTGGCCGGAGGCGAGCGCGGCCGGAGGAGCCGCAGCACCCCGGGATGGCCCCGAGCACTGACCAGGAGGATGCCACCGCCACCCAGGTGGGCCGGGCACGGTGGCACCACGGCCGGGGGACGCTGCCCTGGGGCCTGGGGACGGCTTTGGGGGGATGTGTCCTGTCCCCCACCCAGAGCTGGTGGCTCGGCGCTGTCCCCGGCGAACTGTGCCACACGCGGGGCCACCGGCGCTGCTTAGCGGAGGGCTGAGCTGCTCTGGGGGAGGTTTGGTCGGGTTTGCTAAAAACCCGGAATGCCAGCCCTGGAAGGACGCGGTGCTGCTGTGCCAGAGCTGCTCGGTTCAAACTTCGCAGCCCGGTCCTCAGTTTGATGGGAAGCACTTGACAGAGCTGCTCTGTGCCTGGCGTTAACCCTCTCCCAGCTCCGGCCGGGCTGGAAACTGTTAATCCCGAAAAATTCACTCGCAACAAATTTAACCCCACTAAGGAGCCACGGCAGAACTCCGGGAATGGCATCCAGCAGCTGCTCCGTTTTATAATGACTTTGCATTTATCCCAGAGCCGGCTGGCGAGTTCGCACTTTATTATTATTATTATTTCCCCGAAGGGGAGGGGGTCCGATTAAAAATAATAATCATACAATAATATTCCCGAGGCAACCCTGGGAGGGCAAACCACACCTCCCCGTGCTCCGACTGTGCCACCGCTGCCGCTTTATTAATTTCCCTGCGCCGTGAGTGACAGTCCTCCAGAAGTGATAATTGGTGCGCTGTGTCTTTAAAAGGTTAAAACCCTTTTCAAAAAGGCCTCGACTCATAGTGGGAAAAGACAAGAGAGGCTTTGGCTGGCTTTGGATCCAGAAAACAGCTGCTGATTAGAGTCTGCGTCTTCGGGCTGAATTTATTACATATTTTTCAGCAGCAGGGATTCTAGGAGGAAGCTTCCGTTTGGGTTTCTTGATCGTGGTTTATTTTTATTCAGAGGAATAACAGAGGAAGGATTTGTTCCGGCTGGAGCATGCTCACAACCTGCAAGACCTCCCATTATTAAACTGCCTACTTTGGGCTTTAATATCCATGTGGTATTTTTTTGATTTTTATTAGCGTTATTATTATTTGGCAGCGTGCATCTCTCTTTATTTTTTTTTTTAATTTTTAAATAATTTATTCGGAGAGGAAGCTGATCTCGCAATGAGCTTTCTCCTTCCTTACTTGAAACAGGTGCTAATGAAAGAATGCAAATAGCACCGGCTGAGCCGAACATTTCATAAAGAAGGGAACAGCCACCGACCCGAACCGCTCCGGGATCTGCCCGCTGGCCCCCGGCAAAGGTAGGCACGGGGGCTTTTGTCGCTTTTTTTTTTTTTTTTTTTTTTGCTGTTGTTCTCTGCGTGGATCTTTGGGATTTTTTCTCGCCCTTCCTTCCTTCCCTCCCTCCCTGGCTCGCTGCGGGTGCCCAGCCGGCCGGCCAGATTCCATTTTTCCTCCCCAAAGGTGCCAGCTCGGCGTCCCCAGCCCGTGTCCCCGCGTCCCCACCGGGGGTGGCCGCGGCCACCGCGCTGGGCGAGCGCCCCGAGCCCGCGGCGAGCCCGGCGCTGTCACCGAGCCCAGCCCGGAGCCGTGGCCCCGCCACGCTCGCAGCTACTTTGCCGCTTAATTAGCCCTGGCTGTCGCATGAATTTATCGTCGCTTGACAGCAACTTCATTTTCTCCCACCGTGCGGGGAGGAGGAGGAGGAGGAGGAGGCGATGAATTGGCGCTGGCTGGTGGGAGGCAGCGCTGGGGGCGGTGGGAGGCGATCGCGGGGTGTGACAGGGACGTGCCAGCCGGCCAGGGGCGTGCGGAGGGACACGGGCTCGGGGACGTGTTGCTCCGGGGCCAGCCGCGTCCTCCCGGGGCCCCGGCGGCACCGAGCCCGGGGCCTGCGCCGCTTCCATCGCTTCCCTTCCCGCTGCCCGCGGCTGCTCCCTGATGCTACAGGGAGAGAAACGCTCCAATTAAAAAAATAAAATAAGATTGCGAGGCTGGTTCCCTGCTGGTGGCTGGATCCCCGCACAAAGCGCTGGGGTTGGGGTTTTTTTTTCTCCTCCTGGTCGGTTTTATTTGGCTGTGGCGTTCGGGGATCAGCCTGCGAGGTTTGTCCTTTGGGAAGCCCGAGTTTTTCCCGGTGTTGGAGGCAGGTGGAGGCATCCGCAGCCCCTTGCGGTACCTGCCCGCGGCTCTGGCCGGGTTTTGTGCCGTGTTCCCAAGCCCGGGCTTGCAGCAGGGACTGCAGTGGCCTCTCCAAGGGCCAAATCCAGCCCTCCTTGGGATGATCCAGCTCCTCTGGCTGTGGGAGCCTCCGGGGGCAGGGATTAGCCCTTTGTCTGGAAGTTTGTGTTTATATTTCGGCGTGTTCAAGTGTTACATATTTCTGCTCTGGCTGTGCACGCAGGGTATTTGGAGGGGTTTTGCCTGAGCATTCAGGAAAGGATCTGCAAGAAAAGTTTCCCCCGATGAGTTGTGTGAGCTGAGGGTGGGCAGCACGTGAAACAAAATATTTATTTTATGTAAACAGCCCCTCGAGGCTTCCTCCAGAGAGAACTTGGGAATGTCTGACCTGATGGAGGAAAAGTACCCAAAACTCAGTGTGCAGCCTGGTCTGTGCATCCCTCCCTCATTCAAAAAGCAGATGATTTTTAATTAAGAATTTGATATGGGGTGTGTGTGCAGGAAAATAGGATTAAAATGTGTTCTGGAGGCAGCAGGCTGGGAATATTGCTCTGCTCCTGGTTTGTGCTGGGTGAGGGCCGGCAGCACCTCGTGTCCCCTGCCCTGCTGCTCTGAAAAACAAATCCAGGTGCTGGTGGCTGCTGGAAAGCCCCAGCCTCGGGCTTTGGGATGTGAGAATATGGATTTTCCCAAACCCTCGTGTTCCATGTGCCGAGGCAGCTGGAGCTCCTGCAGGATTCATTTCTCACCGTGCCAGTAACGGCGTTTGCCCAGTGCTACTTAATTTTTTTTTTTCTTGTGGAGATTGCAAATTCTCTGAGCTGTAACAGAGCACGGCGGGGGGGGGTCTGGATTTATTCCCTCCCCCTGTGGCTCAGCCGGAGCGCTCGGATCTGTCCTGACTGTGCCATGTGCTGCTCCTCCCCACGGCCGGCACTCGCTCTGCTCAGGGAAATGTTTGGGGTGAGAAACCTACCAAGAAACCCGAGAGAGGGGTGACTGAGGGGGGAGAGGATGGGAAGGTGCTCTTCTTATGGGGATGTTTCCCCTATGGAAGGTGGTGTTTTCCCTAAGGAGATATTTCCCCTTAGAAGGTGGTGTTTCTCCTATGCAGATGTTTTCCCTATGGAAGTTGGTGTTTCCCCTACAGAGGTTGGCATTTTCCCTATGGAAGCTGGTATTTTACCTATGAAAGGTGGTGTTTTCCCTATGGAAGGAGGTATTTCTCCCATGGAGACGTTTCTGCTATAAAAGGTGGTGTTTCCCCTATGGAAGATGGTATTTCCCCTATGGAAGGTGGTGTTTCCCCTATTTAAGGTGGTCATTCTCCTATGGAAGTTGATGCTTCCCCTAAGGGAAGTGGTATTTCCTCTATGGAAGGTGGTGTCTTTCCTATTAAAGCATCTCCTATATCAAGTTTTGGTTTCTGTGCTGCCTCTGGGGCCACAAACACCTTCATGCACAACCCAAACCCTGAGCCAGCCACTCGGGCAGGACAGTGGTGTTTGTCCCAGGGCTCTTCTCAGCGCAGGTGGTGGCACCTGAGCCCTGCCAGGAGTGGCTCTGAGGCCTCTGCAAAACCTTGGGGATCAGTGGGAATTGCTGGCCCTGCATCTTTATGATTTTTATAATTTCACCCCTCCTGAGAAAGGAAGCTGGTTTTGCCCCAGGGTTCTTCTCAGCAGAGGTGGTGGCACATGAACCCCACCAGGATCTGCTCTGAGGTCTCTGTAAAACCTTAGGGATCAGTGGGAATTGCTGGCCCTGTATCTTTATGATTTTTATAATTTTACCCCTCCTGATAAAGGGAAAGGAAGCTGGTTTTGCCCCAGGGATCTTCTCAGCAGAGGTGGTGGCACCTGGGCTCTGCCTGGAGCTTCTCTGAAGCCTCTGCAAAACTTTGAGGACCAGTGGGAATTTGTGGCGCTGGATCCACATGATTTTTTTATAATTTCACCCCCCCCTTGAGAAAGAGAAATAAAACAGTTTTTGTCCCAGGCACTGCAGGCCAGATCATCTGGCAGTGGAAAGCATTCTGGTCATTATTTTCCTTGAAACAGTCATAAAACTCCTGTAAACACACACAACACACCAGGCCAGGGCCTCCAGACGGCTCCTCAGCATCTTGGCTGTTCCTGGGAATGGCTGGGGCAGTTCCATGGGAATGGGGAGCTTGCTGGCAATTCAGAGAGCTGCTGATGGGCCAGAGAGTTTTATGGAGCCCTGGAGGAGCTGGGGTCAGAGCACTGAAAGGTCTCCTCCTCCTCCTCCTCAGGTGCACTTTAGTTCTGGATTTCCACCTGGATAGAATTCCTGAAACTTTCTCTCTGTTCAGGATGTGGAGCTGGTGAGGGAGGGATGGGTGCCATGAGAACAGAAACTCCCTGTTGACCTAAACCCCTCATTTTTATAGGGCCAGCAGTGGGGGAATCTGCCTGGTGCTGGTGGGAGCACAAACAACTCTGGATTAGTTTGGGGTTCAAAACCTCTCTTTTCTCCATGTCCAGCTCAATCCCTGCTGGCTCAGTTCAGGCAGATGGATAATGTGGGACAATGTGGGAATAATGTGGGATGGCATGGGAATAATGTGGTATAATATGGGAATAATGTGAGACAGCACAAGAATAGTGTGGGATAACAAGGGAATAGTGTGGGACAGCACAGGAATAACATGGGATAATATGGGAATGGTGATCCCAGCTCCCCTGATTTATTTTCCTGTTTAAAAATGTGTGGTGATACCTGAAGAGGATCTTCCAAAATATCTCAGAGGGCTGGTGCTTGCTACCCATATTTAGTCATAATTTGGATCCATATTTTGGACCCATATTTTATGCTTGACCCATATTTAGCCATACTTTGGACCCATATTCCTGACCCATATTTTGGACCCATATTTACCCATTTTTTCCATATTCTTGACCCATACTTTCCCATATTTACCCATATTCTTTATGCATATTTCCCCATTTTTACCCCTATTCCTGACCCATTTTTACCATTATTCCTGATCCATATTTACCCATTTTCACTCATTCCTGACCTATATTTACCCCTGTTCCTGACCCATATTCACCCATTTTCACCACATTCCTGCCCTTCCTGTGGCAGGGCTGTTGAGATCTACAGGCCACATCTCTCCCTTTAGTTCTTTAAAAAGCTCTGAAACTTTTTCATGCCAAGAATGGAAACGTTGCAGCTCCCTAAGTCAGGGATTTGCTCTCGGTGCTGTGGCGGGGGGGACCAACGTGGCCTTTTTTGTTCCTTTTTTGTTCCTTTTTAACCTTTCTGAGTCTTTACTTCTCCTCCTGTGTGGGAAAGGGGCAGGAGGGAGGGAGGGGGAGCCTCCTGGCCGAGCTCTCAGTGGGAGTCCCTGGCAGATTGAAAATACAAATAATAAGTTCTGACTCTAAGCCCCAATTGCAGACAGCAGCACTCGCTGGGGTTTTGGGGCTGTTTTTCTATTTTAGATCATTATTTTCTGGGTAGGCTCTGGAAAATGCACATTTTGCTGAAGAGCAAAATGAAGTTTGAGAAGCCCCAGGGCTGTGGGTGCTGGGGCTGTTTCAGGGGCAATGTCACACCTGGAATGGAATTATGGCATCATTTAACCAGGCTGGGACACTCTGGGCTCTCAGAATGCTCTTGGATCCCCAGGGAGCCCCAGGAATTGCTGCTGGGATGGTCCCCAGGAGCTGGTCCCAGCCTGGACGTGCTGCTGTGTCCCACCAGGCCCTGGCCTCACTCCCTGCAGCTGGGAGAGGAGGATCCCGTGGGATTCCAGCCCTTCCAGTGGATTTCCTACCCCTGGAGCAGCCAAGATTTCAGTGCTGCACAATTTGTTCCTCACCAGCATCTCCTCTGCCATTCCAGCAGCTTGGGAAGGAGATGGGACAATAAAATACAGGGGAGGAGATGCCCGTGGATGGCTGGATCATCTCCTGCCCCAGGAGGATCCCACAGGAGGATCCCATGGCATTCCAGCCCTTCCAGTGGATTTCCCAGTCCTGGAGCAGCCCAGATTTCAGTGCTGCACAATCTGTCTCTCCCTGGCTTCTCTGTGCCACCCTGGCAGCTCTTGTGGGACCTTGAGGGAGCTGGGACAATAAAATCCAGGGCAGGAGATGCCCAAGGATGGCTGGATCATCTCCTGCCTCCCTGGGGGAAGGGTCAGGGCTGCTGCTGGCCCAGGGATGGGATTTGGGGGCTGCAGGAACCAGCAGTGAGCAAACCCTGATGTAACCAGGGATGCTCAGAATTGATCAGTGAGTGAAGGAGGGATGAGAAAAACTTGTGGTGATGTCAGGGGTGAGCTCAGAGGCCTTGGAGAAGTGCCTCAGATCCAAACGAAACTTCTCTCCTGCTCTTTTAGCTGCCTTGAGAGCTAAAGCAGATTTTATAATCCCAGTGGGTGCTCCTGGATGGATTTGTTCCTGGTGGATGGATTGGAAAACAAAAAGTCCAGGACATTTGGAATAACCAAAATTGGATTTTAGATGGAATTTTATGTGCAAAAGAGCAGGTTCTTGGGAAAGGCTCAGCTGCACCATCCCCATCCCTGTACCCCCGTCCATCCCCCTGAATTCCAAAGGTGTTTTCAGTCCTCCCCAGCCAATTCCCCTTTGTGTTTCAATCCATGAAAATAAATTTATCCTCACCCCTCATCTCGTCCTTTACCTGCCTTTGTGTTGCTTTTCAGAGTCCCAGCATTTGCAGGGATATTCATCTCACCCCAGATTTGGGAGCTTGGGCTCATATTTTGAATTTTTTTTTTTTGTTTCCTGTACTTCTGGCATCAGAAGGAATTTCATGGGAGAGTGCAAATTGCCGAGACAAACAACTTGTTTTGTTTTGAAGGGTTGTTCCAAAGCAGTTTGGTCAGATTTTTCCTGAAAAAAAACCAAAACAAACCCCTCCTTGCTGCAGGCAATTTGGGGCAAAAAAGGGATTCTCCTGTGCAGCAGGAATGTCCCCAAAACCACATGGTGACATTTGATTGATTATAACCTGGATTAATTAACTGGAGAGGAATTCTGTGCAGGGAAAAACAAAAAATCTGGTACCTGGCAAGTGAAGGGGAGGGAAAGGAAATATTTAGAGATCAGACCAAATGGGCTCTGAGGGGCATGGGAGGTCAGAAGAGCAAGACCTGCAGATTTAAACAATTAAATCCAGTATTTATAAAGATACTGCTTTTGAAGCCAAATAAATTGGGATTTTTGGGGTGTTGAACCTGTTTTGTTGATGGTGAGAGCAAAAGATTCTTCTCAGCTGAGGCAAAAATGACATTATTTCACTGCTAATTGTGCTGGACCCATCTGTGGGATTTAATGTGGCTTTAGGGAGTCAGGAGGACCTGGAAGCAAAAAATCCTATGGGAAGTTTTGTTCCTAAATTGCAGAACAAGAATTATTTTTGTTCCCCTGTCCCTGAAGAGAATCCAGGGACACAATTCCCAGGGGATGCTGCCGAGGTCTCTGTGCTCGCTGGGACGTGAGGGGAGGTTTTGGAAACCCCAAACAAAGAGGGTTGGTTCTGTTCTGGCTGTGAGGCAAAAATGTCCCTTGGCTGTTCCTGCCTGGCAGCTCAGCAAGGGCCAGCCTGGGGGGTTTCTGTGGGGTTGTTTGGGACCAGGACAAGAAATGACATTTGTGTGGGGTTTGTGTGGGACCAGGACAGGAAATACCGTTTGTGTGGGGTTTGTGTGGGGTTTGTGTGGGCCTAGAACAAGAAATGCAATTTGTGTGGGGTTTGTGTGGGACCAGGACAAGAAATGACATTTCTGTGGGGTTTGTGTGGGGTTTGTGTGGGACCAGGGCTGCAAATTCCACTTCTCTGGGGTTTCTGTGGGACTAGATCAGGAAATGCCATTTGTATGGGGTTTGTGGGGGACTAGAACAAGAAATGCCATTTGTGTGGGGTTTGTGTGGGCCTAGAACAAGAAATGCAATTTGTGTGGGGTTTGTGTGGGACCAGGGCTGCAAATTCTACTTCTCTGGGGTTTCTGTGGGACTAGATCAGGAAATGCCATTTCTATGGGGTTTGTGGGGTACTAGAACAAGAAATGCCATTTGTGTGGGGTTTGTGGGGGGTTTGTGTGGGCCTAGAACAGAAAATGCCGTTTGTGTGGGCCTAGAACAAGAAATGCAATTTGTGTGGGGTTTGTGTGGGACCAGGGCTGCAAATTCCACTTCTCTGGGGTTTCTCTGGGGTTTCTGTGGGGTTGTGTGGGACTAAAACAAGAAATGCCATTTGTGTGGGACTAGATCAGGAAATGCCATTTCTATGGGGTTTCTGTGGGGTTTGTGTGGGCCTAGAACAAGAAATGCCATTTGTGTGGGGTTTGTGTGGGACTAGATCAGGAAATGCCATTTGTGTGGCATCAGAGCTGCAAACCCCAGTTTTGTGGAGTTTGTGGGGTTCTAGAGCAGGAAATGCCACTTGTGTGGGGTTTGTGTGGGACTAGAACAGGAAATGCCATTTCTGTGGGTTTTTTGTGGGGTTTGTGTGGGATTTGTGTGGCACCAGGGCTGCAAACCCCAGTTCTGTGGAGTCTGTGTGACCCTAGAGCTGTAAATGCCACTTTAGTGGAGTTTGTGTAGGACCAGGGCTGCAAATGCTGCTTGTGTGAGGTTTATGTGGCACCAGGGTAGGAAAAGCCACTTTTGTGGGGTTTGTGTGAGGTTTGTGGGGTTCTAGAACAGGAAATGCCATTTGAGTGGGGTTTCTGTGGGATTTGTATGGCACCAGGGCTGCAAATGTCACTTCTGTGGGATTTCTGTGGGGTTTCTGTGGGGTTTCTGTGACTCCAGAGCTGCAAATGCCAGTTCTGTGGGGTTTATGCTCATGAGGGGCTGCAGGAACAGCTCCTTTCCCTCCTCTTGTAATTCCATGCTCTGATTCCAGCATCCCAAGGATGGAGGATGGGAATAACAGGCCTTTAGGAAAATGGGAATAACCCCAGTGCTCAAAGGAGAACTCACCTGGGGAGGAGCAGAACGTGACTGAACTCCCAGAATATCCCAGAATATGGAAACTCACCTGTCCATGGATCAGGAATGCAGCAAGTTGGGATAAAGCTGCACAAAAAAAATAAATAAAGAAAAAAAAAAATAGGCTGTGGGAATGGGAGGCCTGCACCTGGCAGGGCTGATTTTCCTTTTGCCACAGGAATTTTGGGATGCTGGTCCCTCCTGAGTCCTTCCCAGCACTGGCTCCTGGTGGGATGTCACCCCTTGGGAAGGTTTTCCAAATCTTAGGGTGATATTTCGATCAGGAGGAATGCAAGGAAGCTGCAATCATCCCATATCCATCCTTATCCCAAGATTTCATTTGGGATCTGAGTGCATTTTAAGGCCTGAACCTGTCCCTGAGTTGCCTGTTCTGAAAAATATTGAAAATTCCAAGGGTGATTTTCCCACCTCCCTGCCCATAACAGGTTCCTGTTGTTATTTCTGTCTGTGTTTATCCTTTTTTTTTTCCTAATCCATTTGGATTTTGTTGCTGGAGAAGCTGCTCAGGGCCTGGTGCTGTCTGCAGGAGCCCAGTGCTGGGTCAAATCTGCATTTTAGGCTAAAAATCCTCATTATGGACCAACTTTCCTGGCTGAAAAATCCTGAAATGGACTCGGGAGCAAACGTGGAGGAGGGGGGAGAGGATGGGAATAACCCGGAAAGTTTGAAGTGGAGCATTCTGGAGTGGGAATAAGAGCTGCCCCATATCCATCACTGTCCTGAGCTTTCTTTTGGGATCTGAGAGCATTTTAAGGCCTGAACCCATCCCTGTTCTGAACAAAACTGAAAATTCCAAGGGTGATTTTCTCCCTGCCCATAACAGGTTCCTGTTGCTCCTGTTGTTATTTCTGTCCATGTTTATCCATTTTTTTTCCCCAATCCGTTTGGATTTTGCCACTGGAAAACTGCTCAGGGCCTTGAGCTGTCTGCAGGAGCCCAGCTCTGGCTCAAAATTACATTTTAGCATTAAAAAAAAGCATTAAAATCTTCATTATGGACCAATTTTCCTGGCTGAAAAACCCTAAAATGAGCTCGGTGGTCGGGAGCAAAGGTGGAGCAGGGGGGAGAGGATGTGAATATCCCAGAAAGTTTTGAAGTGGAGCATTCCAGAGTGGGAATAAGAGCTGGAGGTTGAATGTGCAATCACAGCCCCCCTTTGTCTGCGGGCTGTTGATCGGAGAAGCTGCAATCTCGTGGCAATAAATAGATATTTAAGATAAGCTCCGGCGTGTAATTAAAGACTTCTGCCACACGGCCAGATGCGCTGCCTTTATCTTTGTGTAAATGAGAGCGGAGCGGGGCTCTGCCTTCGCTGAGTGCCCAAAAAAAGGGGAAAAAAGGTTCTTTGTCCCAGTTTGCATCCGTTTGCTGCAGGGTGGGAGCGGGGAGGGATTGGGACCGTCCCTTCCCCAGGGAAGCTGGAAATTTCGGGGCTCTAAGGGCTAAAGGGAATTAAATGTGTTTTAAAAGGTGAACCATCAGTCAGGAGCGCTTCTCTGATTTTTCCAGGGTTTTGGGATGGAAATTAGGGGAGGGATGGAAATTCAGGGAGGGAGGGATGTCCCTTCTCAGGGAAACTGGGAACTGTGGTGCTCTAAGGGCTGAAAGGAATTAAATGTATTGATAAAAGGTGAACCATCAACCAGGACAGTTGCCCTGATTTTGCAGTGTTTTGGGATGGAAACTCAAGGAGGGAGGGAGGGAGAGATGGAAATTCAGGGAGGGAGGGATGGGACCATTCCCTCCCCAGGAAAGCTGGAAATTGTGGTGGAAATTTAAGGGCTAAAGGGAATTAAATGGGGTGTTTTCAGTATCGATAAAAGGTGAGCACTCAGCCCTCAGTTTCCCTGATTTTGCAGTGTTTGGGGATGGAAATTCAGGGAGGGAGGGATGGAAGTTCAAGGAGGGAGGAATGGGACAATTCCCTCCCTGGGGAAGCTGGCAATTTCAGTGTTCTGAAGAGATAAAAGGAAATAAATGTGGTGTTGCCACTGTTAATAAAAGGTGTAACCCACAGCCACTGATTTCCCAGTGTTTTGGGATGGGAATTCAGGTGACTCTGCCCCTGCTCTGGGACTCCAGCTTTGTCCTGTCCCACAGGAGGAGTGGGATCACAGCTTTGGGTTTTGCCCCAGCAGCTCCCTAGGAGGGAATTTTGGGATCACTGAGGTTGGAAAAGCCCCCCAGGACAATCACTGCCCACCTTGTCACCAGCCCAGAGCCACATTCTGGTGTTCCTTGGACACTTCCAGGGATGGGGACTCCAAACCTCCCTTGCAGGGTCACATCTGACATTCCAGGGTCACACCCCCCTCTCTGTGTCCCACAGGGCTGGAGCAGGACCCAGAGCACAGAAATCCTGGGAAAATGTGCCCTGGGGTCTTGGGGGGTGTTTGGAACTGCCAGGAAGGGCTCAAAAAATCAAAATCCTCTTGGATCTCTGAACTCTGCAGCTCAGCAGGGGGTTTGTGCGTGGTCCTGGCAAAAAATCCATCCTGGAAGAGCCTTCCTGGCCCTTTTCTGCTCCAGGAACCCCTGGAAAAGGGAAGTTTTGTTCAAGGATTGCCATTGTCATTAGTGGGGTCTAGTTTGAGCTTTTCCAGCACCACCTTGAATTTCAGATCCCCACTTCAGGCTGGAATCCTTAAAAAATGGACAAGAAGTGATGCTGTGTTTTGGGGATAAAAAGAAGTGGGAAGGAGGAGAGGAAAGCAGAATTTCTTTTGGGATTTTTACCCCTGGGGAGTTCCTGCTAGACTCTGGGATGGGATTTATTTGGTATTTCTTGGGTTTATGTACTGCATTTTTGGCTTCTTTTTCTTAACAAGGTGGAATTGTTGGATAAAGTTTTCGAGTCTTTTGTTTTTATGGGATTCCTTTCTTGGTGTTTTACCTTTGTCCTGCCACTCCTCTCCCACTTAGGCCATCCCAAATCCTCTCTAAACTCAGTATTTGTACCTTGATCCTAACTAATTTTGACTTGTAGTAGAATATTTGACTCCTGGATGTTTTTCCCTGTTCCAAACCCCACTAAATGGCAGAGCCAAGCTCCCACCTAACAACCCCACTCTGCTTTTTGGGAAATGGGTTTTTCCAAGGCTAAACCCTTTTAAAACCCTTAAAGCTGCATAAGCAGCTTAAACCCAGCTAAAGCCTGAGATAATTTTAAACAGCTTGTGCCAATATAAAGACTTAGATTATCTTAAATACCTTAAAGAGATCTGCAGCTTTAAGGGAGAATTTGGCCAGATTTGGTTGATTATTTGATTTGGGTGATTTTGGTGTCACCACTGGGTGACTCTGCCCAACCATTGGCTGGGAGACAGAAAATCAGGAAATGTTGGGATTTTTTTTTTTACACTTTGGATATTTGACTGCAAACATGGCAGGAAAATCCAAATTTGCGACCTTAACCCTGCCCTGATGCTCAGCTCAGGATCATCTGTAATTCCTGAACACCTTGGGTTATTTGGGATAAATCCACAGCTGATTTGCAGGAAAAGGGTTTTGTTCCAGCAGGTGAAGATTTTCAGTGCCTGGGCTGCCCTGTGCAGTCTGGATTCTCCTCAATCACTTTTAGAGCTTTGAAAAACCCACCTTCAATGTGGAGTCTTAATCAAACCTCGTTAAAAATGGGAATAAATGGGGGATGGAGTCCAAAATCTGAGGGGGTTTCTGCCCTCTCCTCATTCCACATCCTCCTGGTGTCTGTGTGGGATCTGATCCTTCCATTTTTCAGAGATGGAAAATCAGGATTAATTCAGGCTCAGAGATTTGAAGAGTTTGGGCTATTCCTGAATTAAATCAAGAGTTTCACTCACCTGGAGAGCCAAGTTGTTTCCACAGAAGCATTTTCTGGGAGCTGGCAGAGCAGCAGCCCCTGGAATATTTTCTCCAGGACATAAAATCCCCATCAGGAAAAATTTCCACTTGGAATTCCTCATCTGGGAAAAGGAGCTCAGGACTTCCCTGCTGCTAAAATCTGGGGTGGGATTTGGAGTCTGGGATGGGATTTATCCCTTGGGAGTTCCTGCTGGACTCTGGGATGGGATTTATCCCCTGGACATTCCTGCTCCCCCTCACCCAAACACAGCTCTTGGGGCACAGAACCAGCCTGGGCTGGGATTTTCCTCCAGTCCCACTCCTGGTTTTGGTGCTGTGAGATTTCTGTTTATTGGGAGCACCCTGAAAGAGGGAATTGATGCTGGAGCAAGAGGGCTTTGAGGTGGTGCCTAAAATCCAGAATTAAGCGGAAGATCTCTGCTCTGTTCCTGTGTCGGGACAGACCCAGGTGAACAGGAGGTGAAAATCATAGAAATATAAAAAGGTTTGGGATTGAAGAGACTTTAAAGCTCATCCCATTCCATCCTTGGGACACCTCCCACTGTCCCAGGTGCTCCCAGCCCCAATGTCCAGCCTGGCCTTGGGCACTGCCAGGGATCCAGGGGCAGCCACAGCTGCTCTGGCAATTCCATGGCAGCCCCTGCCCACCCTGCCAGGGAACAATTCCTTGCCAAGATCCCATCCAGCCCTGCCCTGTGGCAGTGGGAGCCATTCCCTGGGTCCTGTCCCTCCCTGCCTTGTCCCCAGTCCCTCTGCAGCTCTCCTGGAGCCCCTTCAGGCCCTGCAAGGGGCTCTGAGCTCTGCCTGGAGCCTTCTCCTCTCCAGGGAGCACCCCCAGCTCTCCCAGCCTGGCTCCAGAGGGGCTCCAGCCCTGCAGCAGCTCCCTGGATCCCTCTGGGCTCTCTGCAGCAGCTCCAGGTGCTGCTGATGTTGGAATTCTGAGCTCTGCAGGTGGGGAATCACCTGAGTGGAGCAGAGAGACAGAATTCCCCCTCCTCTGCTGCCCATGATGCTGGGGATGGATGGACATGCATGGATGGGTGGGAACATGGGGCAGTTCCTGGGAAGGGCTGACCTGGAGCAGGGCTGGAATCTCCATCCACTGGCAACTTCTCCTTCCCATCTATCCTGTGTATCCCTGGAACAGACACGGATCTCTGACATCCCATGGAAACAGAATTTTAGGATTTTAACTGTTTGAATTTGCAAGGAAAGTTGGAAAACTGAGGGGAAATTCGCAGTTTCATTTTCAGATTCCCAGGCCAGGTGTTGGAGCCCTCCCTTGGGTTATTCTCTGTGCAGCTGTTAATGAGTTCTGGGCTCCTGAGTTTTAATCCCCTGATAAATGAATTTGTTATTCATAACATCGCAGGTGAGTGCTCCTTTGGAGGGAATTACTTTCCTTCCTGCCAAGCTCTGAAGTCTTTGAGATTTTATCACATTTAGAGCAAGAAACCTGAGTGGTACCTGTGGAAATATCTGTTGGAAAAACCTGGGATTTTACAAAACAGCTATTTTTATTTCAGAAGTCAATGAATAAATAGCTGGGAGCTGGAAATTCCAATGCAGGCTCCTTGAGCAGGGTGCATCTCTCTCATTAATTAACTCATTAACAAAGTTCCTTTCCTTTCCTGGAACATCCCAAGGGGCTCAGGATGAAGTTTCCTGGGAATGTAAAGCCCGGCTGGGCCAGGGCAGGGAACAGAGCACCTTTCTCAGTTTGATTTTCTTTCCTTTCTCTCTGATTTTCCCAAGCTGTGCCAGGACTGGGTTTGGCCCTGCAGGGCTGGGTCTGCACCTCCAGCCTTGCTCTGCTCAGATTTTTGGGGTGTGGGCACAGCTGGGCTTTGTCCTTTTGCCCCTGAGCTGGGTTTGGGGCTGGTCTGGAGATTTTGGGGCTGCACAGGAACTTTTGGGGCTGGACTGGAACTTTTGGGGCTGGACTGGAGCTTCTTTTCCCTCCAAGGAACCACGAGTTCTTTGGATAAAGGACTTCTTGCTGAACTTTGTTATTTTTATGGGTTTTTCCTCGTGGTTTGCTGGAAGCTCTGAGCTCCACAGAGCCTCTGAGGGGGGCTCAAAGTTAGAAATAGTGAATCTGGTGCGGGTAACGAGGGCAAGGTGGGACTGAGGGGACACTGAGGGCAGAGCTCAGGGATCTGCAGCTCCAATCTCTGCTCCCTGGGACAGGGAAGGGCTGGAGCTGGGCCAGGGCAGGCTCAGGCTGGAGATCAGGGAAAGGTTCTTCCCTCCCCCAGAGGGTGCTGGCACTGCCCAGGCTCCCCAGGGAATGGGCACGGCCCCGAGGCTGCCAGAGCTCCAGGGATGGACAGGGGGGATTGCTGGGCTCCAGCAGCTGGATCACTGATCCCTGTGGATATTCCAGCACATTCCATGGTTTTGTAATTCCAGGTGCCCCCTTTGTCACCTCTCATCTCTCCCCCCCTGTATTCCCTGTGCTGAGAGCAATAGGAAAGAAAACATTTCCTCAAGTCAGTATTAACAGAAGAACAAAGGGAAGAGCTTTTCCCTCCCCCTGCCACATTCCCGGTGCCATCCCAGTCTGGCACCGCTCGGCTGTCCCAGCCCAGCCCCGGTGCTGAGGGTGAGGATGGGTCAGGGGCTGCAGGACACCTGTGCTGGGAGCCCTCCTGTCCCCACCTGGAGCTGGAACAGCAGCAGCAGAGGCAGAGCAGGGATGCCGTGGATGTCACATGGAAAAGGCAGCGCCTGCTGCGCTCCCGGGCCCTTCCTGGCTCTCCCTGTCCTGTCCTGGATCCCTGAAATGCAGCTGGATTGGGAGCAGCAGGAACAACTTCCCAGTGACTGAGGCCTGAATGAAGAGCAGAGAGGGGCTGGAGTCTCCTCCCTGGGGACATTCCAGAGCCACTGGATGCAATGCTGATCTCTGGGACCCTTCCTGTCCCTGCACCCTGGAGATGGAGCAGCAGCAGCAGAGGAGAGCAGGGACCCCATGGATGTCACAGGGAAGGAACCTGCCCAGTGTGGCCATCCAGGAGCACTTTGTCCATCCCATGCCAGCAGCAGGGACTGGCACTGCTGGGGCTGATCCCCTTCCCAGTGACCCCACAGGTCCCTCGTGCCCCCCACCCTCACCAGATCCCCCCCAGCTCTGCCCTGGCAGAGCCTCAGGAGCCTCATTCCATAAATCCATTTATTGCCAGGGCAGTGACACAGGGACAGCCCCGAGCTGGTGCCTGCAGGGAGGGACCCCAAAACACCCCCCTGACTGCTCCCATCCCCACAAACAATCCTAAAATCCCACAGTGCCACTGCTCCAAGGGCTGGGATGTCCCTCCTGAGCCATGGCTGTCCCTGGTGTCCCTCAGCTGTGCCCAGGTCCCTTTGTCATCCCCAGGGTTGGCAGCTCCTGGGCTCCCACCCAGAGCTCAACCTGTGCCCCCCAAACTCCTCAACCCTTTCTTTGAGTTCTGAGTTCAGGATCTTCTCCAGGAAATTCCAGGGAAAATTCCCCAGGAAATGGAGATTCCTTTTGGCTCTTTCTCTCAGTTCTTTCAAAGCACAGCAGCAGCAGTGATTCCATGCAGGATCCCTGAATTGTTTCAAATTAAAGCAGATTTGATTCTGTGCTGGGTGCAATCCTGAGCTCTGGGTGGAGCAGGAGCAGGAGGTGTCAGCAGTGACCCCACAGGTCCTGCCCAGCCTGCCCCACTCAGGGTGTGCCCGGCAGGACTGGGAGCTGCAGGAGAATTCAGGATAAGGGCACAGAGCCTGGGCTGCTGGAAATCTGGGGGACAGAATTGCAGCTTCCCACAGGTAAATTCCAGTGGGACAAACGAGTTCCAGGTCCTTGAGGGAGTCTCAGCATCGCCCTGTTTGGGCTGCCTGGTGACCTCAGAATTTATTTATATTATTTATTTATATTATTTATTTATATTTAAATAGAAATCATACAATAATATAAAATAGTTTTATTAAAATTTTATATTTATTAATTTTATTTATTTATATTTATTACCTTATTTTATATATAATTTTATATTTATAGATATTTTTAATATATTTTAGATAATTTATATTCATATGTAAATGCATTTTTATATAGATTATAAATATTTTTGAATCTGGAATATTCTGGGATGTGCTCCCAGATCCCAGTGAGTCCCTTCCAGCTGGGAATATTCTGGGATGTGCTCCCAGATCCCAGTGAGTCCCTTCCAGCTGGGAATATTCTAGGATGTGCTCCCAGATCCTAGCCAAAGTGTCATGGAGGTGCTGTGGGTGTGGGGAGGGAGCTTTGGAGCTCCCTCAAATCCATCCAGGATTTTTGGATGGGCTGGGAGGGGCCAGGAAACCCCCAGGGCTCCGGCAGCGAGGATCTTTTGTGGATTTGTTGTGGATTTGGGAGGGGATTCACGAGGATTCAGGAGTGAAACTCCTCATCCTCCTTCCCTGGGCGCTCCAGGTTCCTCCAGACTCCCCAGAAAGTTGGGAAAGGTTTTTGGGCTGTGGGGCAGCAGAACATCCCCAGATCACCCCAAGCAGCAGAGCTCCCAGGAAAGCTCCTCCCAGAAAATAAATCTGGAACAAGGAGCCAGAATGGGTAAAAAAGAAAAAAAAACCAAAACCTAAAACAAACAAGAAAAGGTCACAAGGTAACAAAAAATAGGATTGTGAGGAAGGATGGAGCAGGATGGAAAAGGGGAACAATAAAATCCCGTGGGTTTGGTCAGGACATTTCTTAGAGAACAGTAAAAAAAAAAAAATAGCTCAGTTCCCTGGAAACTTCCAATTCTCAGTAAAAGGTTTTTCATCCACACTCATAAATGTGCTTTTTATGTGGATTTTTATTAAAAATGTTCCTTTTAAAACTTTTATTTTCTGGGCATCTTTCTCATAATCTCCCCCTGCTTTTCCATCCCTGCTGGGACATCCTCCAAATATTGCTGCTTATTCCTGAAAATTCTGCAGCATTCCTGGTACCTCACTGAGCTCCCGGCTGTTCCTTTGGGACAGCGTTTGCTGGTGGAGAACAGCACTTAAAAATTAAATAGTAAAAAGAAAAAAGCCTTTTCTTTAGGTTATTTAATGTCTCCAGGTGTTTTTCTGTGTAATTTATCATTTTTTCTCATTTTTCACATGAGATGACAATCCCCCAGAGAAGAATTATGTGTTATTTATTTATTTATACAAAGAATAAAAAATACTTTTATTTTTTTCCCACACGAAGTAGAAGTCAGGAACAAAGGAAAGCACCAAAATTTTGAATTTCTTACTGCAACATCCAAAAAATTCTGTATTTTTAGAGATATTGGTTGGTAAGAGGGAGTAACAGGGAGATTCCCATGGGGTGGTCAAGAAGTGGTTGTGGCTGAAAGGTGGGGATTCGTATTTATATTTATGTAAATATTTATATTTATATGTTTTAATATATTTTCATTTTACTCTATTAATAATAGCTTATTTATTTTAATAATTTATATATATATTTATATAGTTATATATTTTTTAATTTTTTTTTAAATTTTTTAAAATGTAGTTTCTTGCTCCTCCCTCCAAGTTGCCCCGAGCTGCTCTCCTGAGCGAGGCCTCCCCAAAACTCTTCTCTGCAGGGTTTTTCTGGAGCGAGCTGCCCCTCCCTGCCACAGCAGGCAGCAATTCCCGGTTTTTCAGGGATGCAAACGGGGCAGCGCTGGAGCCCGAGGGGTTTTTTGGAATCTTGGGGCTCGAGGCTCCGCAGGACTCGGGGTAGAAACCAACCCTGCGGGAAAACCCCTTTCCCGTCCTCATTTTCCTCTTGGAAAAAAATTCATATTTTGATTTTTCGGCGCCCCGAGCTGCGATTTGCAGGCAGGAGCGGCCGCTTTGAGCGGAGCCTTGCGGGGTTTGTGTGGCCGGGAGCGCTCCTGCCCTGCCGGGGCTTCCCGCACATCCCGCACCCTTCCCGGGACGGGACAGCCCCAAAACCCCCAAAATTCCGCTTTGCTGCAGCAAAAACCAACCCGCGGGGAAAAACACGGGATAAAAATACGGGGTAAAAACACGGGATAAAACCAGAGGTGCTGAGGAGGGGCTGTGCCAGGGGTGCTTGGCTTAGGCCGGGCTGTTCGGGGGTTTTGTTTTCCTTCCGATCCTGGCCCTGGGATGGGCAGAGCTGCCCTTGGTTCCTCCGGCTCTGAGCAGCAGCAGGGACCAGCTGATCCCATCTCCAAGGGGCTGCCCAGCTCCTTCCCTTCCCCTTCCCCTTCCCCTGGGCCAGGGCAGGCTCAGCTGCAGATCAGGGAAAGGTTCTTCCCTCCCCCAGAGGGTGCTGGCACTGCCCAGGCTCCCCAGGGAATGGGCACGGCCCCGAGGCTGCCAGAGCTCCAGGGATGGACAGGGGGGATTGCTGGGGGGTCTGGGCAGGGTTTGGTTTGGGATTGATCATCCCTGTGGGTCCCTTCCCATGCCATGATTCTGTGGGAGTGAGGGAATGCTGAGATGAAGGCTGGGTGAGATGAAGGTTGGGTAAGATGTTTTCTGGGGTTTTGTTTCCTCATCCCACAGCCTGTGCTGGTGCATGGAGACCTTGAGCCTGCTGGGGTTCTCTTCTGTCATCAGGGACTGTGGGATGAGTCAGGTTCCTTTCGGGGCAGGGGAGCAGAGGTGACAGTGAGTGTTCCCATGGCTGGAACAGCTCCTGGATTGGGAATGTTGGGATCCTGTCCTGCACATCCTCCCTACAAAGGTTTTGGAGCACCCACTGCTGCCTCAGCTCTCTCAGCGCAGCTGTGGGGGTGCCTGGCTATGTGTTCCCCATCATTTCATATCAAATCCCAAATGGTTTGGGTTGGAAGGGACCTTAAAGCCCATCTGGGACACCCTCCATAGACCAGGTTGCTCCACCTTGGCCTTGAATATTTCCATGGATGTGTTCACTTCTAGGAAAAGCTGAATTATTTTTGTGCTGGGCTCTCTGGTTTGCAGGGTGTGGGTACAGGCAAGGAATTGTGCATGCTCAGATTTCACCACCCAAAAAATCAGCAAAGAAGCTTTGATGTCTTTAAAATCATGGGCAGGGTTTGCTGCCAGCGTTGTTTGAAGGCAGAAAATCGGTAAAGCTGAGGGTCCCAGTGGTTGGTTGGAGGTATTGGCAGGATTTGGGGTTGGATTTAGTCCCAGGAGCTTCTCACCAGGTGCTGGAATGGTTGGTATGGGGAAACAGAGATTTGGGATAGGGGATAGACTGGGATAAGGATGGATCTGCCAGAGCAATCTCTTCAAGGGGATTTCAAATGGATTTTTTGGGATTGAGAGAGGGAGGTCAGGAATCCCCAGCCCTGCTGGCACAAGGGTGGGGCTCACAGGGGCTCTGCAGCAGGTCCAGGCTCGGGGACACAGCGGGAAGGAGTGAAGGGATTTGGGGAGAGAAGGACACAGCCAGGACTGACGGAAATTCCTGCTCCAAAGTCCCATGGGACAGTCCTGGATGGGGCCAGGCTCTGCTCAGGTGAGGCTGTCCCAAGTGTGGCTGTCCCAGGTGAGGCTGTCTCAGGCTGTCTCAGGCTCTGCTTTCCCCGCACGTGTTTCCCTTGGCTCCCGGTTGTGCCTCCCCTTGCTGAGCAGAATTCCCCTCAGGGCTGGGCTCAGGTGTCTTTTCCCTGGAATCACTGTAGGATTGCTGGGATCTGCAGCCCTAATTCCACTTTCCCTGCCTGGATACCCATCAGTGGCTCCTTTCACAGCCTGGGTGGGTGCACAAATCCTGCTCTTTTCTTTTGGGATAACCCCTGAGGAACCAAAGCTGAGCTGGCACTGGGGGAGCAGAAGCCAGAGCTGTTTGCAATCCCTGTTTTCCATGTGCTGGGAAGTGGGAGGCTCATCCCTGGCTGAGGGCATGTGGCTCTAATTTTGGGGCTGAGCATTTCTCCCTCCACACGTGGGAGCAGCTCCTTTCCATCTGCCTGGATGTCCTTCCCTTGTCTGGATATCCTTATCCTATCTGGGTATCCTTATCCTATCTGGGTATCCTTATCCTATCTGGGTATCCTTATCCTTCCCCAGCTCTGCACATCTGGGGCTCTGAACCTCAAGGAAATCCCTCCCTGGCATTTTTCCAGCTGCAGCCACCAGCCAGGAGCTTTAGCAGCACGTTTCCCTGTCAGTGCCTGTTGGGATTTTGGTTGGTGAGGGAGAAGGGCCTCCCTGATGCCAGGATTTGGCCCCAGCACTGCTCCCAGAGCCTGACTTCCAGGGATATTCCAGGGACACCACCATGCCAGGGGCTCTCAGGCTCCCTCCTCCTCCCTTTGAGGGGAATTGAAGTCCAGTTCGCATCTCATTTTTAAAGAGTTCAGAAAAAGGAAATATCCCCCTTTGAAGCATCCTTCATCCATTTCCTTTGGATTTTCCCAGCCAGGGAGGGATGAACCTGGAGCTGGAGGTGCAGAGCAGCTCAGGAGTGGCTCTTGCCTCAGCTCACACTCAGATTAATTCTGATCCTTTTGGTTTCCTGGCCTGCAGCCACCAGGAAAATCCACCTTCAGTGGTTGGACTCAAGGTCTTTCCCAGCCTCAGTGATTCCATAATTCCATGATTCCAGAGGGGTGGTGTCTCATTCTAAGCCGTGGCTGCCAGCTGCAGTATTTGGCACTGAGCGTGTCACTGTCCCCCTCCCTCAGGCAGCTGCTCACATCTGTAACAGCTGTGTCTGATCCCAGATCCCACAAACACCTCCCAAATCCCTAAACCCACACCCATGAGCATGGGGGACTCAGAGTGAATAATTCCCCAGAGCCCCGATGCTGAACGCTCTGCTCTGAGCTCGAGGCTTTTCCTCCTTTCCATCACACGCCTGATGAAAACATCTCAGAACTGCTCTTGCTCCAAGCAGGAATCCAAGGGAAACACCAGGAGGGATGTGCAGGGAAGATCAAACTCGCAGCTCTGTGATCCCTGCAGGGATGGAGGGACAGGACCCAGGGAATGGCTCCCACTGCCACAGGGCAGGGCTGGATGGGATCTTGGCAAGGAATTGTTCCCTGGCAGGGTGGGCAGGGGCTGCCCCTGGATCCCTGGCAGTGTCCAAGGCACATTTTGCCTTTAAAACCTTCAAGGATACTGCAACCCCCATGTTTAAATCAGCTTGGAACCACCGGCCCAGAGGGGACTGTGGGCCAGGGTGAGGTCACTGTGACGATGTCCCGGTGTTCCAGGCAGGGGGGAGATGGGATGGGATCACCATCACCAGCACTCAGCCTGGAGGGCCTGCCCAGGGAGATGAAGGAATCCAGCAGGGAGAGATCCCCTCTTTGGGCAGCTCCTGCCTCTTCCCAGCCCAGCTGATCCCTGCTTTTATGAACTCCTTGACTGAGGCTCTGAGGAGCTGCTTGGCACATTCCGAGCTGGAGTTTGGTGCCAGATTTTTTTGTCACCCAGAACTGTGGGAAAACAAAAAAATCCTCTCCAACAGCATTTGTAGTGTTAGAAAATCGAGCATTGCTTTATTCTGGCCAGGATGTGCAACAGAAATCATTTCATCCTCACATTGCTGGGTTGTGCAGGGAAAATCATCCCATCCCACGTGGGATTTTTCCCATGTTTATCCATGAAAAACCCAGAGAAATTCTCATTCATTGGTCCCAAATTACCCAGCTCTTAGTATTTGGTTTCCCATTGGTTATTGATCCCTTCAGTGCTGATCAGGTTCTCATTCTTTGGTCTCTTATCAATCTTTTCCCAGTCCCGGTGACTTGGCCACACCAGGGGTGATATTTGAGGGTAATGTTTGTTAATTGCTGCTAATTATCATTATCTCCTGCACATCCTCTGGCTACTCCCAATCTCTTGATGCTCAGTTTATCAGGACTTACCTGATCATCAGAACCTTTTAAAATAAAAGGTTAAAAATTCAATTCCCTCCTCCCAGGGTGAAGATGAAGAAACCCCTGACTAAAATGAGTTAAAATACAACTTTGGAAGTTGTGTCGTTTCCAACAGACTCGTAAATGGCTTCTCCCAGGTGTTATAAAAATCTGGGAGCCTCCTCCAGGGTGGAACTTTAATTTGGATGCAGCTGGAGGGGGGCAGGAGCGTCACCGAGGGGACATCGCTGCCCTGTGACCGGCTGTGACATCAGAGCAGGAATTGGGGCTCCGGGCCAGCTCCCACGCTGTTCCACGAGCCCTGCGCTTGCCAGACATCCGTGTAAGCTGAGATTCCCTGGATTCCAGGCTGCAGCTCGGGTGGGAAGCACAGGGGATGTTGTCCTTCCTGTATTCCAGGGGGAGAAATCCCTCTGGCACCCGCCCCTCCCGCCGCTGGATTTCACAGAATCTTCATTGTCACCTAAAATTCGGGTTTGGCCATCCAGCTGCAATGACAAAACTTGATTTTTCCCTTTTATCATCTCTGCTTTGTTAAGCTGGCCAAAGGCCAGCCCTGCTCAGGTGGAAGGTCCTGGTGACACCCATCAGGTTACAAATTCATTAAATAACGTAATTAAAGATGAGATGAACCCAGTCACCCCCAGTGCTCAGGGACAGATCCTCCAGCAGATTTCTCACAACTTGGGAGATCGCTGGCAGTGTTTGGTGCTGGCACATGGAGGAATTCCCAGCGAGGAGAGCAGCTCTTGGGGAATTAGGGACAAGGAAAATCTGGGAGAGGTGCCCCCAAAACCCGCTGTGGGTTGATGTGGAGGAGTCTGAGGAATTCCCTGAGGAGATAATCAGCCAGGACCAGGGAAGGGAGGAGAAGCCCTGGGGAATCTCGGCTGCTGTTCGAGAAAATTCCGGATTCTCAGGTCAGGGAGATGAATTCAAATGAGGATAAACGTGACGAGCAGCGATTACAGAGAGGAGAGCGGAGCAATTTCCTCAGCCAGAGCAGATTAAGGGCCCATCAGCTCATCCTAATGAGGGCCAGCCCCGAGCGGGGCTCCCAGCCCGCAGCGCTGAATGGGTAATGACAGAGCTGAACCTGGGATTTGTCAAATCCGCTGTAAAAATCCTCACACCGACGTTAAATACAAACAATTATTGATGACTTCGGAGCCGCTGGGAGCGCAGAGCAGGGGCTGGAGTGGGAGGGTCCTGGGGCACAGAGTCCCCACAGCTGCTGGGACATTGTTTGGAGAAGGAGACGCTTCTCCGTAGGGATGTCCTTAATCAGGATCTTAATTCTGGAGTTTTCTCAGCGCATTTGTCCCTGAATTTCAGCGGAGAGCTGTGTGGGCTTTGCCTCCCCAGCCCTGTGCCTGTCACAAATCAGTGAATACAGAGCAGGAGCTGCTCATTGATGATGTGTGGCTATTTCTCTGTTTTATATTTGGAATTTCCTCATTGGAATTCCCCTCCTGCATGGGTGGGAGTGGGGGCTGCAGCTCTGGGGAGCTGTGGTCAGCTCTTTGCTCACCCCCAGACTTTGCCCAGTGCAGGAGAGGTGCAAACCTTCCCTGTGCCAGCCGTGGGAGCCCTGGGGCAGTGGGAGAAGGGAACGTGCAGAGTCAATAATTAAATGTGGGATTTGGTGCTGATTTCCCTTGTTTGCCTCAGGAATAACACCGAGATCCCTTCCAGCCCCTGCTCTGAGCTCTGACCTCCAGGAGCCCCTGCACAGGCCAGATCCATGGGGCTGCTGCAGAAAACCCTGGGAATGCTCCTGTCCCAGCTGATCCTGGGATCTCTGCAGGGATTTGTCCCCTCTGTATGGAATAATGGAATTATGGAATCATGGAATGATTTGGATTGAAGGACCTCAAATCCAGTGCCACCCCAGGGACACCTCCCACTGTCCCAGGTGCTCCCAGCCCCAATGCCCAGCCTGGCCTTGGGCACTGCCAGGGATCCAGGGGCAGCCACAGCTGCTCTGGCAATTCCATGGCAGCCCCTGCCCACCCTGCCAGGGAACAATTCCTTGCCAAATTCCATCTGAATCTCTCATCTTTTAATTTAAACCCATTCCCCCTGTCCTGTCACCCTCTGCCCACAGAAGAAGTCTCTCTGCCTCTTTTTAATCTGCTCCCTTTAAGTCCTGCTTAAGTAAAAAGCTGAGCTCAACTCCTTCACTTTTTCACCAGTTGCGTTTAGAAAGAATTACGTTGTGTAAGAATTGCCTTGTTTTGGAAAAATGAGAGAACACGCAGCAGTTGGAGGTTTTGGGAATGCTGCACGCTGGAGCCTCTCCTGTTCTCCATTCAGTATCAGGATTTAGGGATGCCAAATACGCGCAATTCCTGATTTTCTGCGCTGCCGGGAGCTCCGGGCGAGCCCCAGTTGCTGCCCCGTTATCAGGGCGGAGATCAAAGCGCATCATTTGAAGAACAAATGCTGTAAATACCTGGAATTTGTGCTCTGACTCTTTTTGGGAGAGGGGATTGCCGCAACAAGCTCGAGCTAATCCCGGGATTTGGCAGCGAGAGCTGCGAGGTGACGCTACCTGAGGAGTGAGGAATTGCAGGATCCAGCCTGTTTTTGTCAGGAATTCCTCAGGATCTGGGAATATCCTCAGGATTCTGCCCTGAGTCACGCTTCTTTTCATCTTCCTTATTGTGATTTATTTTTATTTCGTTTTCTGAGTGATTTATTTTTTCCTGCTCCGGGTTTATTTTTAGCATCTGGTGAAAAGCTGCACACCTTGAAAAGGAAAAGCTGCGGGAGAGGCTGATTCCTCGGGCTCACCTGGTTTTAGAAAGGCATTTCTGTCACTCTGCAGCACCTTGCTCCGTGCCAATTGTCCCTGAAGTGTCCCTTTGTCCTTTTAGCGCAGTCAGGAACTGCAGGCAGAGCATGGGGAGCCCTCTGAGAACTTTCTCCCATCCCATTCAACACCCAAATCTTTATTTTCCATAATTTAAGAGTTACACCTTTAGTTCAGGTTAACCAATGCAGCACTAAATAAGAGATGAGCACAGCCGGGGTGGATTCAGAGGTGTAGCAGCCATGAATAAAACTGAAATTCTTTGCTGTTTTAATATCCTGAAATCCTGTGCCCTCTCTGGAAATTACAGGTTGATTAATTCAGACCTGTTAATGAAACAGTGCAGGGTAAAGCCCACCCTGAGGAGAGAAATGACCACACAGAAACAGTTTCTGTGGATCTTGTGAGCAATTTAAAGGCATTTTTTTCCCCTTTAAACCTCCAGGGATGCTGCAACCCTGATGTTTTAATTAGTTTGGAACAATTTGACTTGAATATGGTGGAGGTGGTTGTTAGGGCGCGTCCACAAGGAGGTTTTTTATTTTATCATTGGTTTCTGAATTTAAAATTGATATTCTCTGCCTGTGTTCTTCACCCTGTGGGGTGCAGGAACAGAAACTTCATCATCTGCAGCAGAGTCAGGATTGGACTGGGTGATCCTTGTGGGTCCCTCCCAATTCAGTTTATTCTGAGATTTTCCAACAGTTTAAATTACCTGGTTTGGGGTCTGGGGTTTGGGGTTTTCTGTGCCAGCTGCTGGGAGAACTTCTGTGTGTCTTGATGGACCATGAAAACACTTCTTTATCAAAAGCAAATGCGATAATTTTCAGTGTTTCCACATTTTTTTCTTTAGGGAAAAAGAAATTAAAAGCTGGACATCGCTGACACCCTCAGCCCTCGGGGAATGCCAGGCTGTGACCTCTCACTTTTCCTTTTCCAGAGGGATTTGGAGGCTGGAAGGGAAAAACTCCCTCCCTTTGCACCTTCCCCGTGTGGCAGATGGGGAAAAGGTGAAAAGCCACGAGCTCTGCTCTCGCTGCCCTCCCAGGAGCAGCCATTTGGCTGCTGCTTATCCCAGATTCTCCAGCAGGAAAAGTCACAAATCCTGCAGAATTCCCAGCTCGAGGAGCAGCTGGCTCTGAGTCCAACAGGTGGGGCTGGAAACGGAGCTGGGAGGAGAGGAGAGGCTGGGGAGGATTTGTCCTTTGCTGGATCCAGCCCCAAATACCAGGAATTCCCAGCAGCGTCCCTGACATATCGGGGTGGATTCCCAGGGGTGCAGTGGGAAAAGTTCTCTCTGAGTTCATTGCAGTCAGGTGTATCTTTGGAAGTCAGAAATCTGGAATTTCTCACTGGCTCCAAGCAAACAGGAAAGGGATAAAAAAAAGCTCCAGGTTCAAGGGAGAGTGTGGAGGTGTCCTGTGGGTCACCATGCCCGGGGACATCACCCACTGGGAGATCCCAGAGGGACACAAAGCCATGGAATTCCAGAGGGAACTAAAATTCCATCCCATCCCACCCCAAGGACACCTCCCACTGTCCCAGGTGCTCCCAGCCCCAATGTCACAGGAAGGAGGAGTCCAAGTGAGAGTCCTTTTCAAGGCAAATGTGACAGGAATTCTTTCCTTCCCGTTTGGGGGTGATTATGTTGGGAAAGGAATTTCAGCTGGTGATGTGAAGAGTGCAAGAGCCAAGCAGTGATCAAAATATCTGGGAATCCTGGAATGGTTTGGGATGGGAGGGATCCTGAAATCCCACCCAGTGCCAGCCCAGGGACACCTCCCACTGTCCCAGGTGCTCCCAGCCCCAATGTCCAGCCTGGCCTTGGGCACTGCCAGGGATCCAGGGGCAGCCACAGCTGCTCTGGCAATTCCATGGCAGCCCCTGCCCACCCTGCCAGGGAACAATTCCAGGATCTGACCGACCCTCGTGTGCTGAAGGCAATTGTGGATGATGGAATTTTCATCCCTTCCCCCTCCTCCTCCCCACTTGTCACAGCCGGGGCTCTGTCACCTCCCTGGGTGTCACTGCTGGCCTTGGAGACATCCCAGCCTCTCCAGAACACTGGATTTTGGGGAAAATCCCTGTTTATCCAGCAAAGACCCCAGCTTGTACCCGACCTGCTCAGTAAAAGAGCCAGGGAGATTTTTTATTTTTTTACCATGATCCCAAATAATTTGTGATCCCAAGGCTCTGGCCCTTGTGGGTGCACTGCCCTTGTTCTATTCCCAGGTTTCCCCAGGATTTGGCATTTTTCCCTCAAAACTCTTCCAGATGAGCCCAAGCAGCTGCATCCCTGCTTTGAGGTGGATATTTTTCCCTTAGGTTTAGAGACTTAATTTGGAAATTTGGAATAAACATTTATTTTTAATAAATAATAAATAAATAACAAATAAATACAATTAAATAATTGAAATAAATATTTCCTTTTGATGTTAATTTAAAAAATAATAATATTAATATTTTAAATACTATTTTGGAAATATTTCTGAGGATTTTTTGTAAATTCATGTGTCCCTCCAGTATCTTCAACAGCACCAGGCTGCTCCTGAAACCTTTTCCACCCAAAACTGGCTTTAGATCTTGCAAAAAACATCCAGATTGTTCAAAAATTTCCCTAATCCCGGCTAATGAAACACATCCTGGCTCATTTCCAGGCTGTGCAATCAGTTGGTCCAAGAGGACAAACAAATCTGGATCGTGAGTGGTTTTTAGAGTTTAAACCACGGTGAAAATATTAAAAAAGGAATAAAAATGAATCTGTGCCCCCCCAGAGCTGAGGTGTGACCCATCCTGGGGTCTGGCAAGGTTGGAGCTCCCAGACAGGAGAACTTTTCAAAGGAGCACACATGGATCCCACCTCTCTTTTGGGATTAATATTTCCTGAGTGCTTTTCCTTTCAAGTGGTTCTGTTTGCAGCGGGGCCTTGTTCGAATTAAAGAGGCTTCCCGAGCCTTTCAACCCAGCAGGTGTCCAAAGGGGGAAAATTCCCTTTGAAGAATCCCAGGGTTCCAAAAAAAAAAAGGGAAAAAAGAGTCCCAGAGTTTAAAAAAAAAAAAAAGAAAAGAAAAAAAGGAATGAGAAGAGCAGCAAATGGTGGCTCAGGCAGGCTGGGAATCCTCATTTTCCAGGGAAAGAGGGATTTGCAGGCAGATTTGGGAATGTTTGTGGGGTCTGGGTCAATCTCTGTGGTGTCACCAGGGATTTTTTTGGGGGTAGTTGTGGTGTAGTGTCCTAGTTTGGAGGACAGGTGTCTGCTGAGAAAGGCAGGAGCCTCTCTTCGAAAATGGAGAATGTAAACCCCCTCCCTCCAAATTATTATCATTTTGAAATCAAGGGGCTCTCAGGCAAAGATATGGGAATTAGGAATAACAGTTCTTTACTAGGGAAATTAAAATAGAAATACAGTACTACAAAGAACAAACCCCAAACCCTGACACAGTCAGAGTACAACCTGACACCCGTCAGTCAGGCAGGGTGTTGGCAGCAGTCCCATCCCATGGTGGCTGCATCCTCCTGCAGTGACAGATGTGGCTCAGCTGGAGCAGTGCTCCTGTACAAGGTGCAGTTTCCTCCCAAGCTCCAGTGGGGATGTGGAGCAATCCCGTTTCCCTCTGGAGTCCAGTGGAGAAAGGGGCTCCCTTAGTGTCCCAAAACCTCTGTTTTTATCTTGGTAAGAAATGTTGGGCTCTTCCCCCTGGCTGGAGCAACTCCCAATGGGATGCAGTAATTTTATCAGTCCCACAGTGGGACTCAATGGCCATGAGCAGAAAATGACTGGCTGGAGGAAGGATGGGTTGTGAAAAGATAAAGAACACTGCCCCAGCTGGTTTCAATGGATGCCCATTAGCAGAATATCTCCCACGGAGATAAGGATCACTGCCCCACCCTGAACAGATGGTGATAGAACAGATACCTTTTATCACACCCTGTATTGTAACCCAAGACATGTAGGAATGGGAGAGAGGATGGAGAGCAGATGGAAAAAGGAGGTGGCACAAGGGGTGGGGACACCTGGCAGGGCTGGTGGCCTGGGAAGGGAGGGAAAAAGGGGTGAGAATCCCTAAAAACAGCAGCTTGGTTTTAATTAATCAGTTTAGTTGGGACTTCATGTCCCTTGGACACAGAGGGGTCTGCACACTGTTGGTTTGGATGAGATGTGGAGGGATTTGGGGATGAAATTCAGGGGTTTGGGGATGAAATAAAAGGAATTTTTGAAGGAATGCCATGATTTTGGAATTGGAGCACAGTGATTTTGGGATGAGACAGTGATTTCCTGATGAAAGGAGGTGATTTGGGGATGAAATGTGATTTTTGAGGTGAAAAGTGGTGATTTTGGGATGGAACACAGTGAATTTGGGATGAAATGCTGGGATTTTGGGATGAAATGCTGGGATTTTGGGATGGATCACAGTGATTTTTGGCATGAAACAGTGATTTTGGGATGAAATGCATCAATTTTGGCATGAAATATAATGATTTTGGGATGATGGAGGGATTTCCTGATGGAATGCAGGGAGACTTTGGGATGGAAGTCAGCGGTTTGGGGATGTCATGCAGGGATTTGGGGATGAAATGCAGGGATGTTGTGAGTGAACGAGTGATTTTGGGATGGAACACTGATTTTGGGATGGAATGCAACAATTTTGGGATGGTTCATAGTGATTTTTGGCATGAAACAGTGATTTTGGGATGGAACTCGGTGGTTTTGGGATGAGATGCAGGGATTTGGGATGAAATGCAGTGAAGTCGTGAGTGAACAAGTGATTTTGGGATGAAATTAAAGGGTTTTGGGATGATGGAGGGATTTTAGGATGACATGCAGGGATTTTGGGATGACATGCAAGGATTTCCTGATGAAATGCAGGGATTTGGGAAGGAACTCCATGGTTTTGGGATGAAATGCTGGGATTTTGGGATGAGATGCAGGGATTTGGGATGGAACTTGGTGGTTGTGGGGTGACATGCAGGGATTTTGGGATGACATGCAGGGATTTTAGGTTGGAACTCAGTGGGTTTGGGATAACATGCAGGGATTTCCTGATGAAATGCAGGGATTTGGGATGGAACTCAGTGGTTTTGGGATAACATGCAGGGATTTCCCAATGAAATGCAGGGATTTTAGGATGACATGCAGGGATTTGAGATAGAACTCGGTGGTTTTGGGGTTAAATGCAGGGATTTGGGATGACATGAAGGGATTTAGGATGGAACTCAGTGGTTTTGGGATGACATGCAGGGATCCCCCTCTCACACTGACCTCACTCCCCCTGCCCTCCCCACCCGACCCTCAGGGCTGGGCCATTCTGCTGTTTCCAAGGACAATACCCCAAGAGTTTTACCCTGCTCCTACAGGAATTAGGAAACGCTTCACTGTCCAAGTGCCCAGAGCGCTCTGGCTGCTCCCCCAACCCTGCGGGAGGCTCCGGGGGTGTTTGCAGCTCCTGGATCCCCCTGGAGCATCCCGGGTGGAGCAGAGGAGCAGATCTGGGCAGGGCTGCGTGGGGAGGGTCCCTGGGCTGACACAGGGGGGTCAGGAGAGCCCCCCCAGCTTCCCTGATGTTCCCACGGGAATCATGGGATGGTTCAGGTTGGGGTCACCCCTAACCCATCCCTGTGTCCATGGGTGCTCCGAGCTCCAGCTGCAAGGGAAAGAAATGGTTGGAAAGCTCCCAAATCCCACCCTGGTCTCCGTAATTGCCCAGGAGCTTCGATGCGCTTTTTAATCCCTGCAAACCTTCCCTGGAAAGCAGCTTAGAGGGTTATTTGTAGCCTGTCATTAGCTGATTAACACAATGCTGATTGATGGCGAGCAGCTGATCCCAAAAAGCTGCGGGGATAACCTGGGGAAGGGCAGGTGTGGCCTTTAGGGGCCAGCAATTCTCTGCCAGCGATTAAACACCTCCAGAGCCCCCAAACTGCGCTCAGAACGAACCTGGGTAATTCCAGCTGTTCCCTTGGTTCTTTTCTCTGTGTTCTCTCTGTTTTTCCCTCCTACCTTGTGCTAAATGTGCAGCCAAAACTCTCCTGGGGGGTTTGAAGGTGGAAGGTGAGCTGGTAGGATTGATCAGTTATAGGTGAGCTGATCAACTATAGGGGAATTGATAAATGACAGATGAACTGAACAATTACAGATTAATTGATAAATTATAGGTGAATTGATAAATTACAGGTGAGCTCATCAATTACAGATGAATTGATAAATTACAGGTGAACTGAACAATTACAAATGAATTGATAAATTATAGGGAAATTAATAAATTACAGGTGAATTGATAAATTACAGGTGAGCTTATCAATTACAGATGAATTGATAAATTGCTGATGAACTGATCAATGGCAGATGAACTGATAAATTATAGATATGCTGCTCAATTACAGATGAATTGATAAATTGAAAATTAACTGATAAATTATAGATACACCACTCAATTACAGATGAGCTGAGGGCTCCTCTAAAGTAAAAACATTCAGGGCAGGAGCTGGGAAAGTATTGGGGAAATAGAAACAAATGGGAAGTTTGGGGGTGATGTTTTGTGTGGGAGACACCTCAGTGTGGAATCCTGGAATGTGTTGAGTGGGAAGGGACCCACAGGGATGATCACTCCCAAACCCAAACCCTGCCCAGCCCCCCCAGCAATCCCCCCTGTCCATCCCTGGAGCTCTGGCAGCCTCGGGGCCGTGCCCATTCCCTGGGGAGCCTGGGCAGTGCCAGCACCTCTGGGGGAGGGAAGAATCTTTCCCTGATATTAGTAGGAAAAGAACTAAAGAAACCAATTTTGGCTTGAGCTGAAATTACCCCAGAGCATTTCAAGACCCACTTGTGCACAGCCCCATGGAGAAGGTGCCCCCTCCACTGGTTCACAACTGGGAAAGGAGTTCAGGGTTTGGATTTGGGATCCCAATCCCCTCCCTTTCCCATCCCTCCTCCTCCATCTGGAATGCACCCAGAGGATGTAAATTGTCCTTAACCCTCTCCAGATGCTCGATCAAAGGTGCAGAGGGAGCGCCCAGGTTAAAGGCCAGGAAGGGAAGCAGATGTTCAGCTGAGGTGCCAGAGGCACCCTGGCCTTGGCTGACGGGATTTGTAGCTGGGATGCACCACTGGGAGCAGGAATTCCAGAGGGAAAAATGGATTCCTTCACTGTGGGACTTGGGATGCTGTGACAGCACAATTTGCTCTGCTTGAGTTCTTTTTTTGTCTGGGGAGGTGTTGGGATTAATTTTGTTTGGTTTTGGTCAGATCTGGAAGTTCAGTCTCAGGAGTGGGGCTGTGTTTGCTCTCACAGCCCTCAGGTTTTGGTGGCTCCAGGAATCCCTGTCTGCCATTCCCTGTGTCCTGTCCCTGCCTGCCTTGTCCCCAGTCCCTCTGCAGCTCTCCTGGAGCCCCTTCAGGCCCTGCAAGGGGCTCTGAGCTCTGCCTGGAGCCTTCTCCTCTCCAGGGAGCACCCCCAGCTCTCCCAGCCTGGCTCCAGAGGGGCTCCAGCCCTGCAGCAGCTCCCTGGATCCCTCTGGGCTCTCTCCAGCAGCTCCAGGTGCTGCTGCTGTTGGAATTCCGAGCTCTGCAGGTGAGGAATCACCTGAGTGGGGCAGAGGGACAGAACTCCCCTTTTCCTGCTGTCCATTTTGCTGGATTTTATTGGATTTCTGTCCCCCAAAATGGGAATGGTTTCCTTGGAGGGTGCCCAGGTTCCAGGAGCTGCCAGAGGATTTTGTGCTGCCCTCGGGCTCCCTGTGCCCGATGCTCCAGTGAGATCCAGGAGCCTGCCCAGGCTGGATGATTTTGGTGTGGGCTGGGTAGATTTAATTATAATTCCATTTATTTAAAGATTTATGTATCTCTCAGTGCCCAACTGACAGCCCTTTGTGGGGACAAGCTCTTCCTTGGAATATGGCAAATATGGAATATTCCATTTTGGAATATGACATTTTGCAAAGCTAATACCTGCAATTTTATATTTATATATATATGTTTATACATATATATTTCCATGATATTCCTATCTGTGTGATTGCCCTGATGGAGCACTCTGCAGATTAGTGGGAAATGCACTTATCCGCTCTTGAGAAGCTGCCACTTTTCAGCCCAGCTGTTTTTTAATTAAACAGAAATCTGAAGTGCAGCTGTTCATTCCAAAGATGCTTTTTCCTTCCCTGCAGAACACAGCATTTTCCACTGGTGGGGCCTGGAGCTCAGTGCAAAAAGGAAATTTTTAATAAAATCCCATTTAAATTCTTATCTAATTTTCAAATGAATGGTACAGCTGAAGGTGAGCTGAGTTTGGGAACTGTTAGCAAAGGTGAGATGAGGTTTTTTGGGATGGGGAGAGGATTTATTTTGGTGCTTTAAAAATCTTTTGTTGCTTTAAAAAGAAAAAAAAAGTGTTTTTATGTGTTCAGCTGTGTCTTGATTTGAGGCTTTCCAGAAGCTTGAAGGGCCAGCAGTTTTACAGGAGTCATTTGGAGGGTCTGGGAGTAAATCAGGAATTGCTGTGATGCTAAAAATCACGGGACTGAAAATTCCATGGTTCAACCCCAGTTTTATCCCACTGACCCTGAATGACATGAGCTACAGCAGTGGAGGCTGCTGGTCACTGCTGGAGCCAGGAGTGGGTTGGGAGAGGACTTATTTCGGCCAGCAGTGCCATTCCAAGCATGTGTTGATGTTGACTCTTTGCTCTGAGGTAGAGCTGGGGTGTCCCCATCCTTTGGGACTGACCCATTGGGTTTCCCTCCTTGCTGCTCCTGTTCCATCCCCAGATGTGCTGGAGGAATTCTGGTTCCCTCCCCAACACTCCTGCTGGGACACAGGCTCAGACAAGCCCTGCAAGTGCTGGAAAAGTGCAAACAGTCCCTGGGCACCTCCATTTCCTGCTCCTTGGGGAATGTCCTGGTTTGGAGGACAGGTGTCTGCTAAGGAGGGCAGGAGCCTCTCTTGAAATGGAAAATGTAACCCCCTCCCTCCAAATTATTATAATTTTGAAATCAAGGGGCTCTCAGGCAAAGATATGGGAGTAAGAATAACAGTTCTTTACTAGGGAAATTAAAATAGAAATACAGCACTACAAAGAACAAACCCCAAACCCTGACACAGTCAGAGTACAAGCTGACACCCGTCAGTCAGGCAGGGTGTTGGCAGCAGTCCCATCCCATGGTGGCTGCATCCTCCTGCAGTGACAGATGTGGCTCAGTTGGAGCAGTGCTCCTGTACAAGGTGCAGTTTCCTCCCAAGCTCCAGTGGTGATGTGGAAAGGTCTGGTTTTCCTCTGGGATCCAGTGGGAAAAGGCTGCTCTGATGTTCCAAATCTCAGTTTTTATCCAGGTGGGAAATGTTTGGGTGGAGCATCTCCCCATGGGATGATGGAATTTTATCAGCCATGCACTGGGACTCAGTGGCCATGGACAGGAGAGATCTCCTGGAGAGAGGATGGGGTGGGAAAGATAAAGAACACTGCCCCAGCTGGTTTTTAACAGATGGGAATAGAATACACACTTTTGGTCACATCCTGTATTGCAACTTAAGGCAGCATTCCATATTTCTGGGAGCTGAGCAAACTCCTGGAGGGCTCCCACTCGATGGGTTCCAAACATCCAAGTGTTCCAGAAAAATCCCTCATTAAAACATTTCAACTCTTGGCATTTTCTTCTGCTGGGCAACTGGAGATGGGACAAGGGGAAATGGCCTCAAGTTGCACCAGGGGAGGGTCAGGGTGGAAATAAGGAAAATTTCTTTACTCAAAGCAATGCAATATTCACCTCAGAGCAATGCTGGAGTCACCATCCCTGGAAATGTCCCAAACCCAAGCAGATGTGGCACTTGGAGTTGTGGTTTGGTGCCGCGGTGGGATTCATCAAAGATTGGACTTGATGTTCTTGGAGTTCTTCCCAGCATTGATGATCCCATGGATTTTTTTTGCAGTAAATCCAACTGGATGGAGCAGGGTCCATTTGAGACCCCCCTGGTCTGGCAGAGACCTCTGGGCTACAAACAATAAACCAAGAAAACACCTTTTGATGCAGAATCACCCCAAAACACTGAGAATTGCACAGATTCTTTTTACTGGGATGATGGAAAACCCTCAGCAAGGTCTTGAACTGGTTTGACTTTGGATATTTGCTGGATGTTTAAAACAGATCCAGGGCGTCCCAGGTGTGTCTGAGCTTGGTTTTGTGCTGTGCCAGGATGGAGCATTCCAGCTTTGGGGCAGAATGTGGAAGCAGAACCCAGGGAGTTTGAATCCATTAATTAGAAATGATTTGTGGATTCCTGGTGGGAAATCTGTGAGCAGATGAGTGGGGTGTGTTGGCAGGGACCTGGAAAAAATGAGTCAGACTTCAGGCACAGTGGCCTTGCCACGTCTGATTCCTGCTGAAAATCCCACGGGTGAATGAAACTTCTACTCCATGCTTTCCTTCTCACTCCTGGTTTTCCACAATGATTTTCTGGATGGTTCCAGATTCCCCCAGTGCTATTCCCCACTCGAAAATGCATGGGGTGGTTACAGCCTTGCAAGACCTTGTTAGACAGGTTTGGGCTTTCCCAGGGTGCCCAGAGCAGCTGTGGCTGCCCCTGGATCCCTGGCAGTGCCCAAGGCCAGGCTGGACATTGGGGCTGGGAGCACCTGGGACAGTGGCAGGTGTCCCTGCCATGGCTGGGGGGGGATGAGATGAGCTTTAAGGTCTCTCCCAACCAAAACCATTCCATGATTCTGCAATTCCTTTGCATTATTCCCACATTTAGCTGCCATGTGAGCATTTGGAGATGAACGTCCCCCTGCACGGTGTCCCCAGCTCTGTCCCTGGAGAAATGCAGCACAGGCAGCAATGCAGGGGCATGGATGGTGTCAGTGCTCCAGGGACAAAGCATCACCCATGCTGGTGACACTGTCCATGCCTTGGACACAATGCTCATGGCCTGGGAGTGCTGGTTCTGGTGTTCCTGTGCCAGGAGGGCCAGGATGCCTTGGATTCACCAGCACATTGTCCCCAGGGATGCCTTGGACTGGCTGCCTAGAACAGAGACTGGACCAGGTTAAGAGAATAAAGTGGGAATTTATTAAAAGCCTTCAGTAGATAAACCTTGGGCAGCCAAAGCCTCTGAGGGGCTACACCCAAGGTGGACAGTAGTCAGGAGTTTTTCAGACAATTATAAGTTTGGTCAATTTACTTATCAGGGGTTAATCCTCCAATTACAGCTTCAGGTAATGAAGTCATTTACCCCCAGTTTGTTCCCCCCAAAACTCATTTCTGTTTATACTTTTGAGGCCTGAGGCTGCAGGGTGTCCCTGAATCTCAGCCTAGAGAGGGATTGCTTTGTCTGACCAACACATGAAGACAGCAGCTGACACTCTGTGTGGAGATTAGAGCTATGCACTAATGCAGTACAGGATGGGAAGCAAATAAAGGCCAAAATCCTAGGGCATGACCAGCAGTGATGGGATGCAGGCAGAATTTGCCTTTGGATTCCAGCTGGGACACTCCCCTGGATCACAGAACACCAGAGCTGCCTCGGGCACTGCACCAGCCATGGCTCAAAGGTGAAAATCCCAAGGTCTTATTCCTAATGCATCCAAAGCCAGGCTGCTCCCTGCAGCTGGAGCACTGAGGGCTCGTCCTGGGCACCTTGGGCACCAACGTGCTCAGCTCTGTCTCCTTCCCCTCTCCTTTTGTGCCTGCAGAGCCATTCCTGAATGGAATGTCAGCTCATTAAACCTGCAGCTCTGTATTTTTTTTTATTTTTTCTTTTTAAGGTGAGAGGGAGGCAGAGGATTTGCTGGAGTTTATTTGACCTAGTTAAGGGGAATATCAGCTCGCCTCAGGCAGGTAATTAATTTGTCCACACTTCCCCTGCTGCCGGCGTGGTGCCGCTGCCAGGCTCTCCTGCAGGTGAGGATGAGCTCTGCAGCTCCCACAGATCCTGCCTGGATTTGCAGCTGCCGGTGTAGGAGAGGAGCAGCAGCAGGAGAGCTGCAGATGGTGCTGGTGGGGATGATGGAAATCTGCCCCTGTGCCTTTGGCAGGAGCTGCTGCTCTGTGCCACTTCCAGAGGGCTGCCAGGGCTGTGTTCGGGGCACTTCTGCCTCCAGAGGAGGATCCTGGCAAATCCCTTCTGTGCTGCTCGTCCCCAGCTCCCAGGAGATCAGCCTGGGGTGATGGGGATGCTCCCTGTCCCTGCTCCTGGGACAGGTCATTTATCCCAAGGTGACACCAAGCCCATCCCCTGCTCAAATTCCTTCTGCATGGCTCAGCCCCAGCTGTTCCTGTCCCCAAGGTGACACCAAGGTGACACCAACCCCACAGCTGCTTCTCTCAGGCTCCTTCTGTGCTGTTCAGCCCCAGCTCCCTGCTCCTGTCCCCAAGGTGACACCAACCCCACCCCCTGCCCCTTGCAAACTCCTTCTGTGCTGCTCATTCCCAACTCACCAGGAGCACACCTGGGGTGACATGGTGGGGTTGGTCCCTGTTCCTGTCCCCACTTGGGACAGGTGACACTGAGGTGACACCAACCCCATCCCCTGCTCCTTTCAGATTCCTTCTGCTCAGCCCCAGCTCCCTGTTCCTGTCCCCGTGGCCAGGACAGGTGACACCGAGGTGACACTGAGGTGCCACCAACCCCAGGTCCTGCTCCTGGGACACAAACCCCTCCTCCCCCAGCCCCCAGAGCTGGGGATTTTGTCCCTGCTGCCTGTCCTGCTCCAGGCTCTGCATTTTGGCAGCTCAGTCCTGCACCTTGGGGCTTCATTTTTAGCAGAGCATTGGAGGAGTTGGGCACAGGGCCAAGCCACAATGGCAGAGAGGTGACAGTCACCCTTCCAATGACAATCACTTGGTTTCAGGCTCAGAATCAAATTTGTGGAGTCCAGCTGGCTGGGGGGAAAGGCAGATTTTTACTATTTCAGTTTTGTAGGAAATTCTTGTTTGCCCAAACTGCAGTGGTTCTCACAGGTGTGGAATCATCAGTTCCCTGAATTCATTCATCCCACTCTTCCCTCTCCCCCCACTGGAACAGAGGGGTGTTCAGCAGGTTAAAAAGTCCCTGAAGGTTTTTTTTAAAACCTGGAAGTCTTGAACTGACAGAAAAACAAACCCCAAACTCTTGTCTGGTTTAAGTGGTAGCATTAAAAGAAATAGAAAAGAAAATAGATTTTTTTTTCTTGGTAGCTATGAGGACCTCTGACGGAGAAGATCAAATTTAATGAGAAATCATTAAGAGGGGTAAATAATATAAAGCTGAAACTTCTGTGACCTGACCCAGCAGGAAAAGGTGTTCTGTGAGGTTTTTTTGATTTTTTTTCATTGTTTGTTTTTCTGGGTTTTCCTTGTTACTGATGGTCTGTTACTGGAAACAGGCTAAAGGAAATGGAGATACCACCAATAAAAAATTAGGAAATCAATGAATCAGATGCAAGAAAAGAACAGTTAGGGCACCCCACTTCCAGCTGGGAGCAGCATCCCTTGGTCAGCAGTTCAGGGGCTTTGTCCCATTTGAAATGATTGGAATTGCAGATATTTTGTCACAAATTCTTTGGTGATCCAGAACCCCAAGAGAAGGAGAGATCACAGAATCATGGAATGGTTTGGATTGGAATGGTTCTTAAAATCCCTTTTTGTGGCTGTGCAGGGCCCCTTTTCACTGCCCCAGGTTGTTCCATCCAACCTGGCCTTGCACACCGATGATTTTCCTGGTGTTCATTTTAAGTTTCAGCTCCAGGGTAATGGGAACAGAGATATTTTTTATCCCACCTCCCTGGAACATTTTTTTTCCTTAGTGAAAAAAAAAAAAAATCTTAAAAAAATGCAGAATCATTTTTTAAAGTGGAGAATAAGCTGGAATAAAGAGAATCCTTTGATTTATGTGGTAATGCCAAAAAACCTAATGGACATTAGAGGACAGGGAATATTTGTTTAATGCACCGTTGGATCGTTCAGTGTCGATGCTGGGAAGCACAGAGCTGTTTTTCGGGAATTTGCTGTGTTTTGGGGAAAAGCAGCGTTGTTGCTGGAAAAGAGAAGGGGTTTGGGAAGCGTCGGGAAAGGCAGGAGTGGGGAGATGTCCCGGAGAATGCACAGAGAGGGGTCACACCCGGCAATCGGGAATGATGGATTAACAGGAGCTGAGCAGGGATCCCGGAGAGCTCTGAGCCCTGCAGCCTTGGGGGCATGAAGAGGTTTTAGGCTGTGCCCCCCAGAACAGACATTTCCCGGGGGGTTCCAGCATTCCCAACCCATCCCTGCAGCAGCAGGAGGGGAATTCCAGGCGCGCCTCCGTCCCGGGAATGGGCTCGGGATCTGCCGGGGCAGGCGCTGCTCCCCGAGCTCCTTCAGCCTTTTTGGGGAGCTCATTCTTTGCTTTTGTCCTGCCCCAAAATCCAGCCCAGCGCTGTTGTGGCTGCTCAGCCCCCGCTGGTGTTGGAGCCTTTTTGGCACCGGGAGCTGCAGGAGGATGAATTCCCCCGGTTCAGAATTACCATATTCATGGGCTCGGATTTCTGAATCACTGCTTCTCACTCCGGGTTGTGTCAGCAGCGTTCCCTTCCCTCCCAACACCCCCTTCCCTACATCAAACCCTTGTTTCCAAACAACTGGCAGCCTTAGGATGAGGGGGAAAAATAAAGGGAAAAAAATGAGGCACAGTCTAGAACTCATGGAAAAGGTTTGGAAGCTGTGAGGTTTTGAGCATGAAGCAGTTTGGGATTTAGGGGTGATTATTTATTTACTCATTGGCGTGTTAGCTCAAGGGTTTTGAGGATTTAGGGTCAAGTTTTCTTGGGACCAGGGCTGTTAAAGTAGAGTGGAATTCTTCCAGAGTTGCAGGAATGGAACGAGCCTTTAAGGGAAGCAGTGCTGGGATGTTCTGGGGAAACGCTGAGTTTGCAGCTTTCAGATCAGTCTCAGACAGAGCAGCCCGGGCACCATTGGGATGTGATCCCTGTGCTGGAATGGGATCCCTGTGGTGTGATCCCTGCACTGGGATGTGATCCCTGTCACTGAGATATGATCCCTGCACTGGGATCGCTGTGCCTGTGTCCTGCTCAGGGAGATCCTGCAGGATTTCACCCCTGGCTGGAGGGAATCAGGAAGGGAGGAGTTACCACGTTCTGCATCTTGCTGTGAATGTGGCAGGGGTGTGCTGGTGATGGAATCACTCATTGCTGTGCACACACAGGTGTCTGTGTCCTCCTTCCACAGAATCATGGAATTAGGGAATGCTTTGGGTTGGGAGGAACCTTAAATCCCACCCAGTGCCACCCCAGGGACACCTCCCACTGTCCCAGGTGCTCCCAGCCCCAATGTCCAGCCTGGCCTTGGGCACTGCCAGGGATCCAGGGGCAGCCACAGCTGCTCTGGCAATTCCATGGCAGCCCCTGCCCACCCTGCCAGGGAACAATTCCTTGCCAAGATCCCATCCAGCCCTGCCCTGTGGCAGTGGGAGCCATTCCCTGGGTCCTGTCCCTCCCTGCCTTGTCCCCAGTCCCTCTGCAGCTCTCCTGGAGCCCCTTCAGGCCCTGCAAGGGGCTCTGAGCTCTGCCTGGAGCCTTCTCCTCTCCAGGGGAGCACCCCCAGCTCTCACTCTACCCAAGCCTCTGCGGAGATGGGACATGATGGAATTGCACACCCACCATTCCCATTTATCCCAGTGTGATCCCGTGGCTCAGACAGGGACAGAGGGGGTGGGACAGCCCCGAGGGATGAGATCCAGAGACAAACCCCAGTGGGGCTGGGTGGAGAGGCTGCTCAGGGGCACAGAGCTCTCACTCCACCTTGTAAAAGTCTGTAGGGGCTCAGCTGTAAAGGGTTTGTAGGGACTCAGCTCAGGGTGTGAAATGCCCGGTCCTGGGGGGTTCTGAGTTCAGATCCTCTGGTTTGGGGGCTGTGCTTGAAATCCCTGCAGGATCATTGGGAATGCTCTCGGTGCTGGGGGAAGCCGTGGGGCTGCAGCAGAGTGAACTCACCGTGAACTGTGAGCGTGGGCTGGGCTCAGCCCCCGGGCTCTTTCAAATCCTGGGCTGAAAAGGAGCCTGTGTGTTCCAGGGGCAGCAGGGGCCAGCTCTGGCCATTTCTGTCACAGCCATGCCTCGATTGCTGTCACAGCCCTGTCCCTGTCACAGCCCTGTCCCTGTCACAGCCATGCCTCGATCGCTGTCACCGCCCTATCCCTGTCCCTGTCACAGCCCTGTCCCAGCCCTTTCCTGATCCCTGTCACAGCCCTGTCTCTGTCACAGCCCTGTCCCTACCCGTGTAACACCATGCCTTGATCCCTGTCATAGCCCTTTCCTGATCCCTGTCACAGCCCTGTCCTGGTCCTGTCCCTGTCCCAATCCCTGTCACAGCCCTGTCTGTCACAGCCCTGTCTTTGTCACAGCCCTGTCCCGATCCCTGTTTAGAGAGAGCTAAATGTTACAAACCAGGCTGAACTTTCCTGCTGAACCCTTCAACCTCCTCTTCCTGCTCACAGCAAAAAGCAGGAGAGTGTGATTAAAACAAATCCTAAATTCAGGGCTGAAAGCACCTTAAAATCCAAGCCAAGTCTCTGCTGCTGCTCTGGGAATTGCTGTACAGCTGAAAGGCAGCCCTGCATCACCTGGGGTGGGTGACAGTGCCAAGGCCTGGCTTTGGGGACATCAGTGTGACCTGGAATGTTTGGGATGTCCCTCAGCACCAGTAGGAGCAGAGCCCTGTGGGCCCAGCCCAGGGATGGGATCAGGGCTGGGATCCCACAAGGAGCAGGGATGGGAGCAGGATGGGATCCCACAAGGAGCAGGGATGGGAGCAGGGTTTGGATCAGGGCTGGGATCCCACAAGGAGCAGGGATGGGATCCCACAAGGAGCAGGGATAGCATCCCACAAGGAGCAGAGATGGGAGCAGGGATGGGATCCCACAAGGAGCAGGGATGGGATCCCACAAGGAGCAGGCTTGGTGGCAATCATGCGAGTTCGCTTTGTGCTGCTCAGGCATTTCCCAGACACTTCACAGCACAGCTCTGAAGCGCGTTTTCCTGTTAATTGGCCTAATTAGGCAGGGAGAGAAGGCATCTCACGAGCAGGACTAACAGCCGAGAAATGGCTTTTCATTTGGAGCCCTGTAGCTGCTGCTCCCGCCTGGAATTACCCGGGAGAACTCCGATTTTCCAGCTGTCACAAACCCGCGCCAAGTCACGACCGGAGCCATCCAAAAACAGAAGTCATTTGGGAGAATCCGAGCCTTAATCTCGAGTTTAATCCCCTTGTGTAAGGCACACAGCGCTGCTCACCCACCCACGGCTTCGGGCTTTAATCCGGGCTCTTCCCGGCCCCGATTTGTGGCGGCTCCAGCACTCGAAACCCTTGAAAAGCAAAAATTCCCGCGGCCACTTCATCCCCGAGCGCCGCTTGGCGCTTTTGTGCCGCCGATAACCCGGGGGAAGCCGGGGGATTATCCGGAGTGCTCTGAAAACAAGAGCGGCTGTCTCCTCTCGGCAAAGGAAAAAGGATTAACTCCTTGCTGGAAGCAAATTAATTCAGCCAAAACATCATCAGCTCACCTCCAGCAGGTCACCGAGGGCTGATGAAGTGGCTCAGTGGCTCTATGACCCCGCTGCTCCTTTTTTTTTTTTTTTTGTGTGTCTGGAAATAAAATTCTGCTGGCCCATACTAAGATTTTTGGGCTGAGCAAGCCCTGGGATCTGGGCTTGCTTTTAAAAATTAAAATAATAATTAAGAAGGAATGAATTGGGTTGGGTTTTCTCAGGCCATCTTGAGGTGGCAACAATATTTATATTCCTGCCAAAGCGCTGCTCCCTGGAAAATCGACAGGAATTTTCTTTCCCTGCCCTTGGGAAGGCCTGGGGTTTGGAGAGGGCTTTGCTGATGGGTTTGAAGGTCTGAGGAATGCAGAAATTCCCCACAAAGGATCAGCCTGGCTGTTCTGTGGTGTGCTCAGCTTCCCCAAGGAAATCCCATCCAAACATTTGCTGCCAGCACCATCCCGTGAGCTCCCACAGCCCAGCATGAGATTGCTGGGGGGAACAAACCCTTTGCTCCTTGGGTTATTCTGAATTTTATTCCCTTTTTTCCCAGCCCCGTGCCAGGGCAGGAGGTTTTTCCTTGGAGTCAGGAGTGGCTCAGTCCATGGGGTCCGGTGGATTTTGGGGCTGTGAACACAAAACTGCCCCGGGGTCATGGAACACCCCAGGGAGGGGAAGGGCTTTGGATCCTCCCCAGCTCGGGAATTCCAGGCTGGAATTCCAAAACTGGAATTGCAAAACTCGGGAATTCCAAAGCTTGGGAACTGCAGGCTGGATTCCCAAAGCTAGAATTGCAAAGCTCGGGAATTCCAGGCTGGAATTCCAAAACTAGATTTATAAAGCTCGGTATTTCCAGGCTGGAATCCCAAAGCCTGGAGGCTCCAGGGTCGCTGCAGGGCTGTTTGAAGGGAAAAATGGGAATTGGCACCACCAGGGAAGGGGATCCAGTGGAGAATCCGAGTTAGGAGTTGTGAAATTGGCTTTTAGTTTGCAGTTCATGCACTGAATCAGACATAAAACATAGACATATAGGGGTGTTTGATAGATATAATTTCATATTTATAATATAAATTTATTTATATTATATAGTATATTTTATAATTATACAAGATAATATATATTTCTATACTATACTGTGATACTATATATTCTATATTAGTATATTATTACATAATAATTTTAAAAAATACTATATGATATAGTATAGTTGATTGTACTATATAATATACAATATATAATACGAACGTTTTCTTTCTTACAGCATACTGCTATAAATAACATATCCGTAAGTTATATAAATATTAATATTAATATATATTTTTAAATATAAAAATAAATAATAATAGTGATGTATGAGTGTACAATGTATCTATGCTGTATAATACATGTATACATGTACCAAATAGTCCATAATTAAATATTTTAAAATAATAGATAATATAATATATATCATATATTATATATTTAATCCTATATAATATTTAACATGCCGTTAAAATTACATGTATTTTACATATTATATTACATTTAGAAATAATATGGAATAATATATAAAAATAAATAGATAAAGAAATAAAAACAACATATGAAAATAAATAAAAAATAGATTAAAATGAATGAATAAATGAATGAATAAAATAGATTAAAATAAATAAATAAAGAAATGGAACCCCGGGATCACTGAGGTTAGAAAAGCCCTCCAAGGTCCCCAAGTCCCCCTTGTGCCCTTTGCCCTCCTTGTCCCCAGCCCAGAGCTCTCAGTGCCACATCCAGGAATTCCTGGAACACCCCCAGGGATGGGCACTCCAAACCCCCTGGGCAGTTCCAATCCCTGAGCTCCCTTTCCATGGGGAAATTCCTGCTGGTGCCACCCTGAGCCTGAGCTGTCCCTTCCCCTCCTGTCCCTGTCCCTGTCGCTGTCCCTGCTCTCCCCTTTTCCCAGCACTGTTGGGATGAGCCTGGGCTGGAGCAGAACCCGGGGCTGCTCCGATCCCCTTCAGCCCGGAGTTTTGGGCACATCCCTGGGCATTTCCACACCCAGCCCCTTTCCAGCCGTGCCTTTGCTCCCTGCTTTTGGCATTTCGGGAAGGACACGGACTCGGGCTGGGGGAGGGAAATGAGCTCCAAGCAATCAAACCCCAAATCTGGCTGCAAAACAAACACAAAGCAGTTTTAAAAAAAGAGGGAGATTTGCAGACCCTGCCCAGATGGTCACCGCAGGGTCCCGCGGGGAGCAGGGATGGGAAGCAGGGAAATGAGGGGATTTTAATTCCTGCAATCATCACCACCCTGTCAGCTCGGCGCTGGGGAGAACAATCGGCAGCTGACTCTGATGGGACATTTCGCGGTTGCCATTGGAAACGTTCGCGGCTCCTTCCAAAAACCCCGAGCCGGGGGAAGGATGCGAACGCCGAGTGTTGAGCACGAGATTCCTGCTCGCTTTCCAGCAGGGATTTGTTGGGTTTGATTTTTTTTTTTTTTCCTTCCCTCTGGGGGTCATCTGAGGATAAAACCAGACAATGATTGATCAGGGGCAAAGTGGCTCCATCTGGCTCGGGGATCCGAATGTTTTGCGCCGCTTTCCCAGGTAGTTTTCCCTGTTAAAGAGCTCAATTCTATCCCTAAAATAGAATTTTAGATTTGTGAGAGAGGCTGAAAATCCCCCGTGGTTTCAGCAGAGCTCCGTGGTAGTGATACAGAAACATTTTTAATTGCAACCCTCTGCTCTTAGCAGCCTTTCATCCACGTGTTCCGTTTTTTCTGCATCCTTAAAAGACTCCTCTTGGATGTCTTGTGGCAGAAATGACTCATCTCACCTGACACGAGGAGGGAGAAAACCGGAGCCTGCTTTTTTCCCTTCCTCCTTTCCTTCTGATCTCGGAATTTATAATTCCTGGGCTGTGTTTAAAGCCTCAGCATCCCCTCAATTACAGCGTGGGGAGAAGAAAACAACCCCGGGCTGGGCTGGGGGAGAGGAGCGGGAGGAAGGACAAGGCAGTGGGGTCTGCCAGGGGTTTGGGGCTGCTCGGGGGGTTTAGGGTCAGGTTTGGGTTTGTCCATCGGTTTATAACCCTCAAGTGCCCTCTGTGCCAAGAAAACCCACAGGGGAGGGAAGGGAAGGAGAAAAGGGAGAGGAAAAGAGAAAGGAAAAAGAGAGAGGAAGAAGGAGAGGAAAAGAGAAAGGAGAAGGGGAGAGGAAAAGGAAAGGGGAGAGGGGAACAGAAAAAAGGAAGGAAAAGGGTGTGTTTAGAATTCATCCATACATTTCCTCCAAAACTCCAAGCATTGGAGGTCACTTGGAGGGAATCACAATGAGCTGGAGCTCGAAGGGACCTTTAAGGGTCATTGAGTGCAGCCCCCTAAGGAGCAGGGACACCTTCCCTGAACCCCAAACCAGGCTCTCAGAGCCTCGTCCAACTTGGCCTTGGATTTTTCCAGGGATGGGACATCCACAGCTGCTCAGGGCACTCAGTGTCTGCCCACCCTCACAGGAAAAAACTCTCCCTTGGGTATTTCCAGGTTTGGGGCATCCTGTGCCAGCCTTTGACCACCCTCATTGTAAAAAAAAAATTCTTTTCACCAAATCCCCCCAAACTGCTCCTGTGTCCCCCACCCTCCCACAGCTCAAGCTGCTGGCAGACAAAATGTGCATTTTTATTTCTTCCCCCCTTTCACCTGACATCTTTTGGTTCGCGTTCCTGTGGCCTGAGTGCTGAAATAAAGCCCCAAATCCCAAAATATCCCTTTCCTGGCGGTGACCTCACCTCCGCTGCGGTGGCAGCGGCACCTCCGGGGGGACATTCAGCCTTTGCATGCCCGAATAACCCCAGGGTTTCAAATTTCTCCTCCTCCCTCTCCCGAGTGCCTCAGAATTATCCCCCAGCCCTTCAGATTTTGGCTGAGTCAGGCTGGTTGGGAGGGAAATGTTGGAATATTCAGGGGAAGGCTGGGGTTAATTAGTGCTTTATGTAATTAGTGCTCTGTAAGTGCTGGGGGTTGTTTTCTGGCCTGGGGGATGTCTTGGGATGCTCCAGCTCCTCTTGCTGGGAGCAGCCAAAGTCCAGCTGGGAATTGTCACAGGCCACCCCTGTCCCCAGAGTAGGTCTGCAGTGGCTTTGTAGCAGCTTTTTGTTGGAATTTGGGATTGATTCCATCAATTAGACTTCCAGAATTGGAATTTGGGGTGGATTCCATCCCTTGGAATTCCAGAATTGGGATTTGGGATGGATTCCATCCCTTGGAATTCCAGAATTGGAATTTGGGGTGGATTCCATCCCCTTGAATTACAGAATTGGAATTCAGGGTGGATTACATCCCTTTGAATTCCAGAATTGGGATTTGGGATGGATTCCATCCCTTTGAAGTCCAGAACTGGAATTCAGGATTGATTCCATTCCTTTGAATTCCAAAACTGGATTTTGGGGTGGATTCCATCCCTTTGAGTTCCAGAACTGGAGTTCAGGATGCATTCCTGGAGCACTCCCATTCCTTGCTGAGCTCAAGGCTTGGAAAAGCCACCTGGAATCTCCAGGTGGGGGAGAGGGAGCAGGGCCACTGCTCTCAGAGAATTTATTTTCTGTAATTATTGTATTATTTCTTTTCTGTAGTTATTGTATTATTTCTTTTATCTAATTATTGTATTATTTTTCTGTAGTTACTGTATTATTTCTTTTCTGTAATTCTTGATGTAATCACCAAATTGGAGAATGGGAAATTGAAATAATCTGGGACATCTTTCTGTGGGAAAAGCCACCAAGTCACACCTGTGGCTGTCACCAAAGCTGCAGGAAAACAAAAAATCCTCTCCAACAGCATTTGTAGTGTTAGAAAATCGAGCATTGCTTTATTCTGGCCAGGATGTGCAACAGAAATAATTTCATCCTCACTTTGCTGGGTTGTGCAGGGAAAATCATCCCATCCCACGTGGGATTTTTCCCATATTTATCCATGAAAAACCCAGAGAAATTCTCATTCATTGGTCCCAAATAATCCAGTTCTTAGTGTTTGGGTTCCTATTGATCATTCACAGTTTAGGTTTTCATTTTATTTTGTATTTAATTTAATTTTGGGCTGCTCCTAACCAGGAAATATTTGGGAAAAGAGCGCAAAGAGCTGTTGTTAATCTCTGCCAGAAGTTCCTAAATTCTGCATAAATTTACTCTGGGCTTGCAAGAAAAGCTTCTGTGAAGAGTTAAACTCCTCAGCCCTCATCTGGGGAACAAATCCTTTGAGAAAAATCTTCAATTCCCTCCCCACTGGGCAAAGACAAACAAAATTAGATTAAAATTAGACTAAAATTAGATAAAAATTTTAAAAATTTGATTAATTTCCAAGCCTTGGAGTGGGATATCCTGGAATAGTTGAGCCAGATCCACAGGATAATTTTGGCTCTTTGCACCTCTGGCAGTGATTAAGGACTTTATCAACGACAGCTTATTTATAATTTATTTATTTAAATGGATTAAAATTATTTATTTCATTATTAAAAATAAAAATTTCTATAACATTTATTTATTTCAATTTAAAAGCTCTGGGGCTGTTTTCTTTCAGGGCTGTTCTCCTTCATTCCCACTGCTCCTGGATGTGCCAGGCTGAATTTATCCTGGAGTGGTGTCCAGGATTTTCCCTGATAATCCTGCCCTGATTTCTGTCGGATTTTTCCATGGAATTTCTGCTCTGAGCCCCATTTTGCCCCTTTGATTTGCACTTTTTAAATGGAGTGGCTCCTTTCAGTTTATTTCAGAAGTACCAGCACCTCAAAATGCAGCATCCATTTCGATTAAAGGTTTAAATTTTAAATTAAAGGCTCAAATTAAAGGTTTGGAAGAAAAAAAAAAAAAAGAAAAGAAAAGGAAAAAAAGACTTGTTTTCTGTTCTCCAGTTCTCCAGGTGGGAACAGAGAGAGGCCTCTCTGCTCATCACAGAATCTCTTCAGAGTCAATTTATACAAAATTTGGGGATTTCTGGCAGAGATTAATAACAGCTCTTTGCGCTGTTTTCCCAAATATTTCATGGTTAGGAGCAACAGAAAATTAGATAAAATAAAAAATAAAATGAAAGCTGAAATTAAAATAATTGGAGTTACCTGTAGGGAGTAACTCATGGAGTCAGGAACATAGACCTGGCCAGGAGGCTTTTCTAGAAACAATTATTAAATGTGAACATGTTGAAATGTCCTTTATCCTCTCATTTTGGGGGATCTGGCTGGGGCTGAAGAAGAGGATGAGCAGAGAGGTGAGAGAGAGGAAAAAAAGAGGGAAGATGATACTGAGATGCTCATTTGTCTTTATTTGTCTAATTAACTCCTGGCTAATGAGGAGCAGAACAGATTTTGTTTCTCTCTCTCTGGGTTGCTCCAAGGGAGCCTGGTGGTTGCTCCCAGGGGATTTAGGCTGGATCTTCTTGGGAAAACAGGAGCCAAGGCAAGGAAAATGCAAATTCCTTCAGGGCAGCGCCAGGCCTGGCAGGGTTTGTGTCCCCTGGTGCCACTTGGGGTGTGGGGGACTTGAGTTTGTGTCCCCTGGTGTCACTGGAGGTGTGACACTTGAATTTGTGTCCCCTGGTGCCACTGAAGGTGTGGGGGAATTGAGATTTTGGAGTTCAGAGCTTCTGGGAAGTTCCAGAGCTCACCTTGAGCACTCAGGAAAACTCCTCGGTGTTCAAAGGGAAAATGAGAAGTGTCACTGTGTGAAACTCTTTTCTCATATTTGACTTCACTGAAATGATATTTGTGAAATTTCATTTCACTGCTCTCAGATTTCTGTGGTGGCAGAGGCATCATCAGGGGTTTGCCAGATTTTCAATGAATGAACCCTAAGAAATATTTGCTAATGACCCTCAGAATGATTTGCTAATCAGTAGAGATCCCTGGGGCTGGGCACAGGCTGCTGTCCCAGAAGAGCTCTGCAGCCTCTGCTGGGAGGAGAATTCCCTCTGAATCCTTTGGATGCTGGAGAACGGACCCGTGGCAGGTCCTTGTTTGTGATCAGGACCTTCCAGAGTTTTGGAGAGGCCAGGAATGTTTGGGGTTTGTTTTGAGGGTTTTGCCAAGCAGAGGTTGTGATGCTCCAGGAGAGGCCCTGCACAAGCACAGAGGCTCCAAATCCACCGTGATTCTTTGATTTGAGCAGCTTTTTGTACTTTCTGATAAAACTCAATGGCAATGCAGGGAAAAGTGCTGAAATTGCTGCAAAGTGTTTGGTTTTTAACTTTTTATAACTTTTTGAACGCTCATACTTTGCTTTGGAGCTGTCCCTGGCTGAGCCCTTTGATGAATGTGTCAGTTCCCATTTGCAGATCACCCATTTCTGAATTCACCCAGCAGGGCTGGAGCATCCAATTCCATCCTGTGTCCTGTGCCACAGGGCTGCTGTGTCCCCGAGGAGCTGCCAGGCTGGGACAGTCTGGGTCAGTGCCAGGGCTTATCAGGGAAAATTAGCAACTTGTTCACAGCCTGGACAGCAGCAACTCTCCTCTCCTCTTTTTTTCCTTTTCCTTTTTTTTCCTCCATCACTTCAGGGACTGAACAATCCCCGTGGGAAGGGTTTTTTGGAATAGCACAGCCTCCAGAATTCCATGGTGAGTGGGTTTTGTGGGGCCAGGGGGCACCTGAGGAGTGTGAACAGAGGGACAGGATGGACCCGAGCAGGGAAAGGGTCAGGAGCCACAATCTCCACGTGCCCCCAGCAGGACCTGGGACAGTCCGGCCCTTGGATGCCTCCTGATGGATTTACTGGCAGGGAATGGCTGAGTTTTGTGGAAAACTGTGGGAATTCAGCTCCAAGGATGGGTTTGCATCAGCAGAGCTGGGGAGGGAGGATGTCCCCAGTCCCAGGTGTGGGTGCCAGTCAGGCTATGCCTCCCACATCAGGCAAATCATGGAATGTCTTGAGCAGGGATCATGGATTATCATGGATTGCAGCTGCTGGAGCCCAGCAATCCCCCCTGTCCATCCCTGGAGCTCTGGCAGCCTCGGGGCCGTGCCCATTCCCTGGGGAGCCTGGGCAGTGCCAGCACCCTCTGGGGGAGGGAAGAACCTTTCCCTGATCTCCAGCCTGAGCCTGCCCTGGCCCAGCTCCAGCCCTTCCCTGTCCCTGTCCCTGTCCCAGGGAGCAGAGATGGGAGCTGCAGGGATGCAGGGTCCTGCAGGTGACTCCAGCCTGTCCTACAGCCCTGTGGCCCCGATTCATTGGGCTGGAATCCATCCCTGCTGTGTCCAGAGGGACGGGAACACAACTCTGTGTGTGAGAGCTCAAACCCAGCAGAAAACACCAAACCCCATCTCTGCAGTGCCTGAGCCCCCTCCTGTGTAATCCTGGCCACTTCCAGGCACTTTTCCATCCTGTGCTGGCACCACAGGTGTCCTTGGATGCCCAGGAAGGGCCTGATGCTCCAAATCCACGGCAGATCTGCTGATGTGGCTGCCGTGCCTTCCTCCTTCCCCTGCATTTCCCTGGGCTTGTTTTGGCTTCTCTCATTTCTTTCAATTTTTTCTCAATTTATTTCCTCCTCTCCTTGTGACAGAAATCCCAAAGTTCTGGCAGATGCAGGGTGCAGAAGGGTTCAGGTTTGCTCCCTCTGCTGCTCCAAGAGATGAAAATAAAAGGCAGGAAGGGGTGAATGGAATCTACAGGGGTTCAGCGTTCAGTCTGGCTGAAGACTTCTGCCTTCTCCAAGTTTCTCCTGATTTTCCAGTTTTTCCTGGCCATGGACCTGACCTCCTGCTCACTTTTCCCATTCTCTGTTCATCCTCTCATGCTGTTAAATCTGGCCCAGGGCAGTGTGGAAATCAGATCCCCTGAATTCCCTCCCAGCAAGAGACCTGCCCGAGCTGTCCCAGGGCTGCCCATCCATCCTTTCCCTCCCAGTTTTCCAGCTGTCCCAGCCATTCCCGGCCTGCCAGGGCTGTCCTGTGCTGCGGGATGTGCCTGGAATTCTTCTCCAGCTGGAATTCCTCTCCAGCTGGAACTCCTCGTGCTGCAGGGTGAGAGATTTAAAGGCTGTTTGAAGATTTGTTTCCTACTGAAGCTGATCCAAACGGACAAACCAGGCTGGGGAAAGCTCCAATCCTGGATTTTTAGCCCGGAGAGGAGGGATGAGATCTCATTCCCTGCGCTGGGAAGGACAGCCCTGGCTCCCAGGAGTGACCTCGAGCTGTCACCTCCTGGGGGTGTCCCAGCCCAAAGCCATCACTCCGTGATTTCTGTGCATGGAATGAGCGGTGCCAGGGGGGAAAAAAAATCAGTAAAAACCCGTCCTACTTGTGTCCCAGAGTCTGGGGTTTTGCCTGTCCAAGGTGGGGACACTTTTTTGTGTCCCCCATGAGCACACCCAGCCGTGCTGGGCTTTCCCAGGTGTTGATTTTCCAGGGATTTTTAGATTCCTGCCCCACAGCCTCTCCCACCTGTGCCTCATTCCCTGCATAATGAACCAGCGGGCTCGTTAATTGCCCTGTGTTAATTCGGGCTGTGAATGGGAATAGGAAGGGTTCCTTTCAGAGCCCGGAGCTCTTTGTTTGGTGCCCGGTGCCCGCGGGCGCTGTGGCCGTGCCTGGGCTGGAGCTGAGCTCCCTCCCCTCATCCCCATCCATCCCTGCCTCAAAACCAGCCCTGGATCCGTTTCCTCCTTTTCCACCAGAGTGTTTGACAATTTTTCCTGCTGCTCTCCCCTCGTTGTTGTTGTTTCTCCATCTGTCTGTCATTCCGGGGAGCTGTGCTGGCTTTAATTAATGAGGATTGTTGTTGGATTTGCGCTCATTATTCCTTCAGGAACGGGGCTTTATTTCTCCTCTTGGGTTTCTATTTGGAGCTGGCCTTTTCCAGCACAAAACCCGCTCAGTTTAAAGGGGATTATTGGGGTTGGGAGCGAGCACTTGCACTCAGCCTAGACAGTGCTTGCTTTAATTCCGAATTTTTACTTTACTTTTGGTTGAAATCTTCATTTTTTACTTAGGGAATGACTAGGTGTAGAGCAAGGAGATTTGGGGTGGGTTAAATCACAGCACTGGTGAGTAAATCTGGGGTTTAGGGGAGTTTTAGGTACGTGTGAAGGACACAGGGAGAGATCCATGGCATGGCAAAGGTCCAGGATTTGCACAGTGGATTTGCACTGAACCCCACACTGGAGCCTTTGGGATTTGCCTGGAGAGCTGTGGGACCATGGGGTGCTCATGGAGCTCAGGATCCCGGGCTGGACAGCTGGAGCAGGCGCCACAGATGTGTCCCTGCATCCTGCCCCTGTGCTCTGAGTGCCTGAAAATCCCCTTAAAACCAGGCTTAAAATCCCCTTAAAACCAGGCTTAGTCCCCAGTGCTGGGTTTGGTCCAGCTCAGAGCTCCCTGTCCTACACCCAGCATCATTCCCAGCTGGGGGAGGAAGGATTTGGTTTGGGATTTTCCTTTGGGTGCCTCTGGGACACCCAGCCCTGGTTAATTCAACCCCAGAGGTGCTGTGGGTGCTGCCCCAAACCCCTGAGTGAGCTCAGCCTAACTGGAGCAGACCCAGCACTGGAGTGGCCGCTGGGCTGGGGTTTTGCTGCTCCTGCCCAGGCTCTGACTCACAGATTTCTGCACTTACTGGAAACCCAGCTTGGTGTTGCAACATTGAATAAAACCCTCAGCCAAACCAAAATATTGACAAATGCTTCAATACAGAAGGGAAAAAATTGCAGCTGAGGAATTGGGGCTGCTGCAAGTTCTCCCAAATCTTAATTTTGTACCCTGAGTTGTTCCCATGGTTCCATGGCCAGGCTGGATTGGGCTTGGAGCAGCCTGGGACACTGAGAGGTGACCCTGGGGGGGACTGAGTGATCTTTAGAGCCCTTCCCAACCCAAACTCCGTGATTGCAGAATTGTGGAGCCAGGCTGGAGAGCTGGGGGTGCTCCCTGGAGAGGAGAAGGCTCCAGGCAGAGCTCAGAGCCCCTTGCAGGGCCTGAAGGGGCTCCAGGAGAGCTGCAGAGGGACTGGGGACAAGGCAGGGAGGGACAGGACCCAGGGAATGGCTCCCACTGCCACAGGGCAGGGCTGGATGGGATCTTGGCAAGGAATTGTTCCCTGGCAGGGTGGGCAGGGGCTGCCATGGAATTGCCAGAGCAGCTGTGGCTGCCCCTGGATCCCTGGCAGTGCCCAAGGCCAGGCTGGACATTGGGGCTGGGAGCACCTGGGACAGTGGCAGGTGTCCCTGGGGTGGCACTGGGTGGGATTTCAGGATCCCTCCCATCCCAAACCATTCCAGGATTCCCAGATATTTTGATCACTGCTTGGCTCTTGCACCCTTCACATCACCAGCTGAAATTCCTTTCCCAACACAATCACCCCTAAACGGGAAGGAAAGAATTCCTGGCACATTTTCCATGCAAAGGGCTCTCACTTGGACTCCTCCTTCCTGTGACATTGGGGCTGGGAGCACCTGGGACAGTGGGAGGTGTCCCTGGGGGGGATTGAAGATCCCACTCAAACCATTTTGGGATTCAGATTCCTGAATCAGTGATGAATCAAGGACCTGAAAGCATTGTAGGAAAAGGAAAGGGAAAGGAGGAGCTCTGTGCTGTGGTTGTGCAGGAATTCCCAGGCCCCCCCATGGGCAGCAGGGCAGTGGCCCCAGCTGGGTTTGGTGCCTGGATCGGTCTGAGGCTCTCCCTGGGGATTTTTGGGGTTTGGGTCCTTGGGGGTCCAGCTCAGAATGTTCTGGGACTCCCTGAAAATCAAAAAGTGGTTCCAGGGCTGAGAAGAACCAAAGGGAACTGAAATCAGTGCAGGAGCCACAGGGATAAGTGGAGTTGGCAGGAGCACATTGGTCCTGAATTCCTGGAGATTTATTGGCAGAGTTTGGGGGTTCCTCTTCCTTCTTTTTCTATGAAGGAATTGCTTATTTCATTTTTTTTTGGTGTGTCTCTTGTTGTGTTATCTGTGTTTATACAGCAACCTCTGCAAGACATAGATTGGAAATTGTTCCACTATTTATATTTATATTTTGTATAATTTTTATTGTAACTAATTTTTAATATATTTATACATATTTATTTATATATTTTAAATTTATCTTTTAGAATTTTTATCTTTTATATTTTAATATTTTTATCGTTTATATTTTTTCTATTTTATATATTTTTCTATTTATTTCCATATTTCCATCTCTATCTCATACCTGTGAATCCCCCCTCCCATGAATAATTTATCCAGGCCTGCCTGGCACTTCCTACAGATTACTCTGAATTCCAGGGAAGCGTTGCATGAAGAGTGAGAAATCCAAATGATTAAAAAAAGAGAAGGAAAAAAAGTCATTCAATGTCACCAGAGGAACGTGTGTGGGAATAATAAACCCAGTGTCACTGCAGGGGGAGGTGACAGCTCCTCACCTGTCACTGGGGGGAGGGTGACACTCATTTCCCTCTTTTTTTCCTCTTTCCCTCTTCTTTTCTCTCATTTCCCTCTTCTTCTCCCTCCTTTTTCCCTCCCCAGTGCTGTCCCTGCAATCCCAGCTGGATTAAATGGTGGGATTTTAATCCCTGGGAGTTTAGAATCCTTTGGTATCATTCCAATAATGGGGATTTTAGAATAATTGGGATTTTAGAATAATTGGGATTTTAGCAGCTGCCCAGCCTCTCGTGCAGCTCTGTTTGTGGAACTGCTGTGTCAGAGGATCCAAACCTTCTGATGCTGCTGCTAATTTTAGTGATGATTAAAATTAATGTTATTTATAAATGAGCTGCCCTTGCTGAACTCCAGCCTGGGATCACAAGGTCCTGAAAGGTGGAAAAACCTTCTGAGTTTTTCCTCTTGTCCTCTTTTCCCCTTTTCCTTCTCTCTGTTCCCTTCCTCAGATTTTCCTCCAAGTGTTGTTCAGAGCATCTCTGGTGGAGCTGTGGCCGTGTTGAGTTCAGAATTAAGAATTTGATTTAAATTCTGCTCAGAGTTTAGGCTGTGCTGAGGACAAATCCAGCTGTAGTTGATTTTCCCCTTCTCATTCCTGAAATCCAGCTTTAGTCAATTTTTCCCTTCTCATTCCTGGTTTCTCCAGGTTTGGGATCACAGTATCCTGCAGGATTGGACAGATCCAGCTGTAGTTGATTTTTCCCTTCTCATTCCTGATTTCTTTTGGGAAATCATGGTTTTCCAAGTGGATTTGCTGGCACTGAATTATTTTCAGGTCTGTTTGTAGCACTGTGGTGAAAACTGAAATCTTCATTCTGGAAATACCTTCATGAAAAGTTCAGCTCTTCGGATCTTTCCCGTTTCCCAGGCGAGGGCTGCTCCTGCTGGGGAGGCTCAGGGGAGCCCAGGGTGGCACTGGGGACACTGATTCTCATTTATTGTTTCTTTCCAGACCTCAGACACCTCCTGGATGCTTCCCAGTCTCTGCCCTGGAGACGCCCCAAGGCCAGAGCATGAAGTAAGCCTTGGCTTCTGCTATTCCAGACCAAACATTCCCAATATTAAATAGATTTTAGAGGGAAAGGAGGAGATTTGGGATGTGAATTGAGGTGCCATGGCCATGCCCTGACAGCTGAGCCCGCGGGATGGGAACAATTTGAGCATCATTTGAGGGGCACCTCGTTAATTAAACTGATTTATTTAACGGGCTGCTGAAATTCCAGCTGGGAATGGAAGAGGAATTGTTCTTTAGGAGCAGCCTCTGCCCTCTGCCCCCTCCCCTGGAGGAAAAGGGGGGCACAGAGGGGACTCAGCTCCCCTGGGATCCCTTTTGGGGACACTGGAGGGTGGAAATGGGATGTCAGTCCCAGAATGGGTGTGAGGGACCCCGGGGTCACTGGTGCCACCTCCCTGCACAGCATTGTGCCCAATGGCCCTGGAATGTCCCAGGGAGGAGCCTCCAGCCCCTCTGGGCTCTGCCCAGGCAATTACCAGGGGTAATTAAATTAATTAAACATCTCATCCTCTCCACGGCTCCATGGACAGGGCTGGAAAGAGCTGCAGGGATTTTATTGCAAAAAGCTGGTTTCAAATCCGTGATACTCTAAAGATGAAGCTCTTTAGATTCCTGGCTGTGGAATAAATAATTTCCGGGGTCCTTTTGGCAAGTATTTCATGGAAAGGACCTTAAATTCCTTCATTTTCTGTGCAAGGTTCCCTGAGCAGAGCCTGATCCCACCTGTGGTCCCACCTTCCTCTGGGGTTCCTGCTCCTGGATCCTGGTTTTGCTCCAGGATTCCTTCCTGCCCATCCCTGTTTGGGGTGTGAGAGCTGCTCCCTTTGCAATTCCATGGGTGGGATTTAACTCTGTCCCTGCCTTCTGGAAATTCAGGATTTCTTTGCCCACAGCTGTGTTGGAGGGTGAATTCCTGCCTGGGACTGTGGCTGGAAGTTCCCCTCTCATCCCTGGGAATGTGGGAGGTTTTCCCTCCTTTCTGTCCATGAAATTTGAAGGATTTTTGGTGTGGCCCCATTGAATTCCAGGACCAGCAGTGACTCCACACTGTGATCATTGCCTTCCTGCCACGGTGGGGATGGCAGCTGTGATTTTGGTGGAATAAATACAATTATCATCCTTTGGCATACAAAATATCCCCCTGCTCTGGGCATAAAAATCACTTTTATCCATGGGCATCTTCAGGAAAAACAGCAACCAACTGGGGCTGCTTTATTCCCTGATGTCTCACAGGGCTGGAGTTTCCCCTCCTCTTCCCTGATTTCTCTTGATTTTCCTCTCAGCCCCCAGACCCTTCCCCTCCACACATGAATTTATTCCTTCCTCCAGCACTGATCCCAAACCCCTTTCAAGTCCTGAGCCCTTCTGAAGATGCTGAGCTGCCATTAAGTTGTTTTCTTTTTCTTTTAAATTTTATTTTCCTTAATCTCATTCTGTATCACAATGTGATTTTCCTTTATTTGATAATTGACATGAACCACGTCCTGCAAAGAGTCCAGCTCAGAAATTCAGCATTTTTGTGGTTTCTTTGCTTTGTTTCAGCAAAGATTTGCTGGGTTTGTTGGTTTTTTAATGTCTTTCAGCAGCACAATTATTACACAAATTGAAGAGGGTCTGAGCTGTTTGGTGAGAGGAGGAGGAGGTTTAAAAATGTTCTTTCAGCACCTTAAAATATAAAACCCCAGAGCAGCATGTGCTGGGATTGTGTCCTGCTTCCAGCTGGGTTCTCACTTCTCCTCATTGATAAAGTGGGTGGAAGTTTCTGCTTAAATATTAATAATTAATCAAGCAACAAAAATGAAAGAGAAAGAATTAAAAAAATCTTTCCAAGGTAGGATGGACGGGGCTTGGAGCAGCCTGGGATGGGGAAGGGGTGGAATGAGATGGATTTTTAGGATCTTTTCCACCCCACAGCAGCCTGAGAAGTCAGAATTTTAAAGCCAATCCCCTGCTTTAATCCTGCCCAGCGAGTTCTGCACTCCCAGGGCTGGCACCTGAGTAACTCTGCAGCCCTGGAATTGCTCACTGGATAAATCAGTTAACCCTGAGCTCCCAGGAAGGCTCTGGGGAACGCAGCTGCAGGGATCTTTAATGCCCCAAAGGCAAAAACAAAGGGTCCTGGCGGTCTCCTCAGATCCTTTTTGGTGTGGTCGGGTCCCTTTTGGTCCCTTCTGGTCTCTTTTGGTCTGGTCAGGTCCTTTTGGTCTCTTCTTGTCCCTTTTTGTTTGATCAGGTCCCTTTTTGTCTCCTCAGGTCCTTTTTGTTCTATTCAGGTCTCTTTAGGTCTGGTCAGGTCAGATCTGATCCCTCTTGGACTGTTCAGGTCCTTTTTGGTCTCCTCAGATCCTTTTTGGTCTCTTCTGGTCCTTTCTTCAGGTCCCTTTTGCTCTGCTCTGGTCTTTTTTGGTCTCCTCTTGTCCATTTTGGTTCCTTCTGGTCCCTTTTGGTCTCTCCAGATCCCCTTTGGTCTGTTTTGGTCCCTTTGGTCCCCTCAGATCCTTTTGGTCTGCTCAGGTCCCTTTTGATCTGTTCAGGTCCCCTTTGCACTGGTCTGGTCCCCTTTGGTCTCTTCTTGTCCCCTTTGGTCTCTTCTGGTCTCTTTTGGTCTCTTCTTGTCCCCTTTGGTCTCTTCTGGTCTCTTTTGGTCTCTTCTTGTCCCCTTTGGTCTCTTCTGGTCTCTTTTGTTCTGTCCCAGGCTGGTGCTGGATGTCCAGGGCCAAGCAGAGCAGCTTTTCCTTGGCTTGGGAATTGTCATTAAATCCAAATTAACTCAGGGAAAGGGATGAGCCCCGTGTGTGAAAATCATCAGGGAGGAAAGAACAAAGCCATTGGGAAAACCCTGCTGAGTGCAGCACTGCAAACAGGGGATGGGGAGGGGCTAAATCCCCAAAATAACCCCAAATCCTGAGTTTGTGAGGCTGGGTCACCCCACAGATGTGAAGGAAACCCTGCAAAAGGCAAAGCCCTGCTGGGTTTTCAGTGGGTCCTGAATCTGTGCTTTTATCATCATTTTTGGGTTTTCTGTATAAATCTTTCCTGGGTATTTCTGACACCTGCCAGGGACCCCCACGAGCACAAAGTTTATTTTTTCCTGTCAAGCTGAAGAGTTTCACTTTTATTTTTCCACATTTTTATTTCCCTTTCCTCCTGTGTCTTTAGGCTGTAACCTGGAGGGGATTTATTTGCAATACAAAAATGGTGAAAGGAAACAGCAAATAGAGCAGGGATGCCCAGGAAAAATGAACTCTCCACTGTAAATTCCTTAGAGGAATTTCAGCTGAATAAATAAATGGATAAATTTATTCAATAAATTAAGTTTTCAGTGCTTGTGAGAGGTCACTGACTGGAGCTGTGTCTGCTTTGAGGTGCCTGGTGCTTCTCCAAAGATGGGCAGTGGAATTTGGGGTCATTTTGGACTTTTTTGGTGTTGTGGTGACAGGAAGGAGGAATCCAAGTGAGAGCCCTTTTCATGGCAAATGTGCCAGGAATTCTTTCCTTCCCGTTTTGGGGTGATTGTGTTGGGAAAGGAATTTCAGCTGGTGATGTGAAGGGTGCAAGAGCCAAGCAGTGATCAAAATACCTGGGAATCCTGGAATGGTTTGGGATGGGAGGGATTCTGAAATCCCACCCAGTGCCACCCCAGGGACACCTCCCACTGTCCCAGGTGCTCCCAGCCCCAATGTCCAGCCTGGCCTTGGGCACTGCCAGGGATCCAGGGGCAGCCACAGCTGCTCTGGCAATTCCATGGCAGCCCCTGCCCACCCTGCCAGGGAACAATTCCTTGCCAAGATCCCATCCAGCCCTGCCCTGTGGCAGTGGGAGCCATTCCCTGGGTCCTGTCCCTCCCTGCCTTGTCCCCAGTCCCTCTGCAGCTCTCCTGGAGCCCCTTCAGGCCCTGCAAGGGGCTCTGAGCTCTGCCTGGAGCCTTCTCCTCTCCAGGGAGCACCCCCAGCTCTCCCAGAGGGGCTCCAGAGCAGAGGGGCTCCTTCCCTCTCTTTCCCCCTCTCCTTTTCCCCTTTCCTTCCCCCCTTTTCCCTCCCTTTTTCATTCCCTTTTCTCCTCCCTTTTTTCTCCTCCCTTCCCTCTGCTCCGGGTGTCTCCAGCAGGACCCACTCCTCACCCCGGCCATCAAAGTGTTAATGGCACAGGAGGAAGATTTTTTTTTTTCCTCGCTCTCCCCCTGGAAGTTTGGGAAGCATGTGCCTCGATTTCCAGATAAAGTAGCCATTGATGGGAATTCCGGGAATAAAAGGAGCTTTTCTTTTTCCCTGGCATTGAGGCTTTGTCCCGGAGTTGGGTGAATGCGTTTGTGTGTGAGGGTGGAGGGGGTGGAGGAACAGCCGCTGGCAGCAGGAATTTCTTCAGAAACCACTGGATTTCCCCCTAATCCATCTTTTTCACACCCTCTGGAATTATCATCCAATTTATCGGGATTTTCTGAGGTGTCTGATAGGACACAGTGATAGGAGGGAGATAAAATTCCTGCCCTGCCCTGTGCAAATCACCCCAAACCCTCTCCCGAGTTGTGGTTCCGAGTTTTGCCCAGGAATGTTGATAATTCCAGCGGTTTGTTCTTCCTTTAATTGAGGGAATCTCAGGAATTGTGCTGATCACCTGCTGATATCCAAGTGAGGATTTTAAATTCCAATGGGGAAGGAGCAGATCCAGGGAGGGAATTTTGTGTCATTCCAAGGACAAGTGAGCACAGGTGAGATGCTCCACCCTGGTTCTGAAGCAGAGAGAGACTTCTTATTAAAAGTATCATAAATACCTTGATAAAATATCAACTTCTCTAGTGAAGGAATAGAAATCCAGGATGAATTTTGTGTAATTCCACAGACAGGTGAGCACAGGTGAGATGCTCCCTTAAATTCTGCAACAAATGGAGATTTCTTATTTTAAAAATGATAAATATATGTGCAAAATATCAACTTTTGTGAGGAAGGAGCAGAAATCCAGGGAGGGAATTTTGTGTAATTCCACAGACAGGTGAGCACAGGTGAGATGCTCCCCCCAACTGCAGCAAAGAGAGATTTCTTATTTAAAAAAAAATTATTAATATTTGTGTAAAATACTTTTGTGAGGAAGGAGCAGAGATTCAGGATGATGGGAAGGCAATGCTTGGGAAGCATTTTTTGGGAAAAAAAAAAAAAAAAGAGATTATTTCAGGGAAATTTGGATTTGCCCCGCCTGTCCCACTCCACCCTCTCCCTCCTGGGCACTTTTGTTTTCCATGGGAATTTTACCTGGAAATTTCCTGTGGATCCTTCTGGCTCCCTGCCTGCCACAAAGGAGAAATTCTGGGTTTTAATGGCAGCTTTGCAGCCAAATGGGATTAATTTGGAATATTTTTTAGCAGGAACGACGCCTTTAGTGCAGCATTTCTGGGCCTGGCAAGATCAGCAAATTTGGGTGACAATTGTGCAGCCCAGTGATGTTAATTTGCTTTATTTTGAGTCAGTGTTGGGAAATGTGTTAAATCCCAAATCCCTGCATCATTCCCTCACTCCTGTTAACCCTCCTGAGTTTTAAAAGCATTTCTGGATGGAAAAAGCCAGAAGTGTTTGAAGTTCTCTGCTCTGGGTTTGTCAGGTTAAATTATGCAATAATTAAAGCTGGAAAAACCCATGGAATTATTAACATTGGGAAAAAACCTCCAGTGTCACCAAATCCTCCTGCAAATCCCAGTTCCATCCCAGTGGGGGGCTGGGAGTTGTGACCAGGTGTTTGTGCACTTGGCTTTGCAAAAATGCAGCTTTTAAACCCATTTTGGAGAGACTTTGAGGGGACAGAACTCCCCGTGGCTGTCAATGCCCCAAACGCTCTTTTTCTCACTGAATTTTCTGGGGAAAAAAAGCAAATTTCAGCCAAAAGTATTTCCCTCCTCCTCGTCCCAGTGGCTGCTCTGAGGGGTCTCACAGGAGGGGCAGAACAAATGACTTTACCCAAGCTGGAGATGCTGGAGAGTTCCTTTTATTCCCAGATCATTTTTCCCTGTCCTTTGGGCTGTTCCTCACCATGATCCGTGCCTGGCCAGGCTGGCAGTGCCGTGACAAAATACCCCAAAATCCCAAAAATACCCAGGGGAAGGGAAAAATAAACCAGAACAGGTCACGCAACAGAGCCCAGCCCAAATATTGAGCAAGGCCTCTAATAACCAACCCGGGATAGCAACAGAACGTGCCTGGCTTATTTTCCTGGGAAAAGGGGATATTTTGGAAGGGGTTTGAGGCTCGGTAATTGTGGGTTGAGTGGCTGTAAACAGCCTGGCTGTAATTGAGGCTCTGGGGTCAGGGTTTAATTGCTGTTTCAGGGTTTAATTGCTGTTTTCTGGCTCGGAATAGAAACCTCCGCAGCGCCCTCGGCTCCTGAAGGGAAAATTCCCATTGCAAGGAGCTCTGCGGGAGGATCTGCTCCCCTTCCTCCCCAGCAGGATGGGCAGGGATGGGGGAACAGCTCCCTGCTCATCCAGAGGGATGGGATTAATGAAAATCGTCCCGAGATTCTGCTCTGCTGGAAGCTGGATGTGGAGAAGGTGAGGGGATGTCCATGCCCAACCTGTCCTTGGTTACACCCAGGGCAGTTCCCACAATGGTTTGGGGTTGGAAGGGACCTTAGAGCCCATCCCTGGTGCTGTCCAACCCCTGCCACGAGCAGGGACATTTCCCCCATTCCAGGTTTGTCCCAGCCCCATCCGACCCACAACTCCCAGAGTGTTTCAGAAGTTTCTGGAATGTGGCTGGAATTGTGCCACAAAGTCCCACAAAAGTTCCTATTTCCCTATGGAGAGTCCAGGCAGGAATTGAAGGGAAAACAAAGCCTGAGCCTGCCTGCAGTGCTGGATTTTATCATTGGATTCCTGGGGGCTCCTGGTGTTTGAGTCGATGGCGCTCGGAAAGGCAGCGTGGGTTATTCCCAATCCAGGAATTCCAATCCAAATGGAAAGGGCAGCGGGAGGAGCCCTGTGCTCCCTCCCTGTGCCTGATTTCAGCTCCCCTTCCCCACCTCCCTGCCACCCTCGGAGCCAGGACCCCTTATTTCACCTCCCCATGGATTTTAGGGGGAATTCTGAATTCTGCTCACTCAGAGCCTCCTTAAGCCGTGAGGAAAATCAAAATGCAGAACCCGTGGGATAAGGAATTCCTGGAGTCCCTGGAGTGCACAGAAGGCACAGCCCTCCCCTCCTCACCCCACGCCTGCCCCCAGTGCCCCCCATTGTTCCCAGTGCCTCCCAGTCTGGCTGCAGAGCAATTCCAATTCCTGGTGCTGTTCTCACTCCCTCGCGGCTCCGGAGCCGCTGGGAATCATCCGTGGGTGATCCCTGGAGGAGATTTGTGTTCTCCTGGGATGGGGATGCAGGAAATTCCAGCCTGGGCTGCTCCTCTGCCCCAGGAGCTGAGAATTCCTGGTCAGAGATGCTGGGACAGGAAAACTTTTGCAGGGAAAGACCCAACAAACGCTGGTGAGACTCTCCAGGATTTAGCTCCTGCTCCAGTTTAATTTTCCTGCACAATGAGCTGCTCCCCAAGGAAGTGCTTCCCCCACATTCTCTGCAATAAGCCAGGCCTTAGGGAAGACACTTTTTGCTTGTTTAACAAACACCCAGAAAATGCAAAAAACTCCCCAGCTCCAACGTGGAGACTTGGAAGAAAACAAACCGGCAGAGAAAGGGAAATTTCCAGCTGAGGAATAGTTTGGTTTTCCCTCTTCCTTGGCTTGTTTGTGTTTGGGAATGAGCTCAGCCCTCCCTTTCCTGTTTTGGGGATCTATTTTCCAGTCAAACAGGAGCAGGGGATGTGGGGATGCTCCTGTGCTGCTGGCTCAGTGTCACTGGGGGCATGTGGGAAATGGATTTATAAAAAGTTCTCAGCTTTTTTATTACAGAAAGCTCACACAATATGCAAACTTGAAGATAAAAAATGCTAACTTCAAAATGCCATGGAATAGGGCATGGAATTAAGAAAGAAACAGAGCTAGAAAAAAGTTTCAAAGAGTGGCCTTACAAATAAGACCTAGCACTTTGGAAAAATTGAATTATAAAAGATGCATTGTAGTGGAACCCACGAGAAGTGATTTTAAATTATTAACTTGAAGGCATTTTTCAGCATGATGTGACAAAAACTAATAAGCCAAAAAACGCTTATAATGAATTGTAATTAGGAAATAGTTGACTTCTGGTTATAATGAATTATAACATCTGAATTGTCTCACTCTTCATATGAAACTAGAAATGGAATAAAAGTTTTTTAAAGCAGCTCTCAGTTGCCCCATCTCTGGGTCAGAAAAGGGCAAAATCTGGCAGGGCAGCAGCAGCACACTCCCAAAAGCTTTCAGGTGGCTTGGGAGG